>NW_021941046.1:0-344510 GCF_000721785.1 Aureobasidium pullulans EXF-150 | reverse complement strand
CTACCCTCTAGTGTTTAGACATTATATAGTTATCTACTAAATCCATCTTATAAAGATGTTATAGTTGTAGTTGCAATTAAGCTCTCTTTCTATTATCGTGTTGCAATTTCTAATGTATTAGTTACAAGTTAACTTATTATATGCTAAAGGTGTATATTAGCGGAATGGATAGATTTCTAAAGGTACTTAACTAAGGCAAAATTGCCTAAGTAGGTTCAGTTATCTAAAGGGTAGAAATAGGTAACTATGTGTCTCTATTTCTATAGTTATGTAGGTTACTAAGTATCCTAGTTGCCTTAGTAATGTATGTGTGTAGCTGTATATCCTTATTACTATAGTAGTGATAGGTAACTAAGTTTCTCTATTGCCTTAGTAGTAATAGGTAACTATATATCCTAGTTACTATAGTCTCTCTCCTCTTGTTTATCTCCTACTGTTCTTAGTAGAGCCTTAATAAGTTACATAGGTTCTAGGATTATGCAAAACCTAGGCTAATAACTAGTTAAAATAAGACGTGCAACAGGTACATAAAATACTCTAGCTAGCGGTAGGAAGTAATCCTAGAGCCTATAGAATTAACCGAAGGTAGAGACGCGACCTTTGCTAACGAAAGCGAGCTAATAGTATATAGCTATGTAATTAATTAATTAAAGAGAAGAAGAGTATCTACGGACGCAATCTATTAAGAACATCCTACTCTACCGAGGCGTTAGGATGCTAAGCTAACCTTATTATCCCCTTACTTGTTGTAGCCTATTATAGACCTATCTATAATAGAACCTTACTATATTACAATAGAGTTGTAACTCCTCTAAGTGTGCTAGGACTGCACTATTTTTAACTGTAAATTTAATTAGTTCCGAATAGGGTAACCCCTAAAGTGTTTAAACGACTATATTAAACTCATTTATTTTCGGACCTTTTAGATAGAGTTACCCTAGCCCTCCGAATTAAGGGTTAAATCATACTAAATTGGCGACGCCAAAATAAATTTAACTAAGTTAAACTCGGCAATTTTTGGATTTTTTAGATAGGGTCGCCCTAGAAATCGTATCCTTAGTAGCGACTACCCCCTAAAATTTTCGTTAACGCGCGGCATAAATTTCCCCCCTAGGACCTCTCTAATATCCGGTAAAAAAAAAAATTACCCCTAAAATACCCCTAAGGCTAGGGCGACCCTGTCCGGAAAATCTTAAAATTTATTTTTCTACGGTTAGGGTCACCCTATATATAGGGTAACCCTATCTAAAAAAAAAAGTTTTTTTTTCTTAAAAGTTCTAATCCGTTAGCTAGAGAGGGGCAAAAAAAAATTATCGTAACTCGCGTTAGGGGGTAGAAAAGGGGGTAGTCAGTATTAGGGATACGATTTCTAGGGCGACCCTATCTAAAAAATCTTCGCTAATTTTTATTTAATAGAGTATAAGCTACTAAGAATCTAATTTATTGATTTAGGAGTCGATTTAGAGCAAATCGGCGTCGCGCTATCTCGCTTAACTCCTCTAGCACATACATTAAAATTTTCGGCATTACTTTACGAAGCGGCTTTAAAATAACAGTATAAGTTAATATCTATCTATATAGCCTCTAATAATGTACTCTCCTCCCTACGACGACGTAAGGTCCTAGTCTTAACTAGTTCTATAGCTTCTATAGTTAACCTATCGCCCTTCTTTTACTTCTAACCTTAAGTCGCTAACTGTTTTAGCTTCGCCTTTACCTTCGCCTTCGCCTTAGCCTTTAGTTTAGTCTTCTAAGGTTGCTTATTCTAAGTATTCTTCTCCTCTTCTAACGTAATAGTACCGTTATTATTATATTCCTCTTATTCGTTATCCTCCTCGATAGAGTAAAGGACTAGACTACGCGCTATCTCTTTTAGTAGTTCTTTTATAGCTAGTACTTAGCGAGTAGGGGCAATAATAATAGACTAGTCGCTAGTAAGGTCGATATACGTAGGGAGTTTAGTAGGATCGTAGGTCTAGATAATAGTTAGCATTACTCTTATTTTAAAGGAGCTCTAAAGACTTACCTTACTCGTCTACTCTAGCTTCTCCCTCTTAATAGGGTATAAGGGGTCCTAAGGGGACTAGGGGAGAGACGGTAGACTAGAGTGCTCTTAGTCGTTAAGCCTTTTATTAACCTTAAGTAGAAAGCAGATATTAATATAGTAACGACTATTGCTATACGGCTTCTAATTAGTAAGCATTACTAGAATGTTGTCTACTCTAGGGTGGAAGCCTATAGATATAAGCTCTAGAGTATAGTCGTCTCCAAACTCGTAGAAGAAAGGTTACTAGATCTCCTAGATCTCGCTATCGCTAAACTGCTTAATTAGCTTCT
Source organism: Aureobasidium pullulans EXF-150 (assembly GCF_000721785.1). Taxonomy (NCBI): domain Eukaryota; kingdom Fungi; phylum Ascomycota; class Dothideomycetes; order Dothideales; family Saccotheciaceae; genus Aureobasidium; species Aureobasidium pullulans. The sequence goes on along the minus strand of NW_021941046.1, from coordinate 342,173 downwards.
TGTTCTTAGACTAGTTAATAAGCTAAGTAAGAAGGTATGTTTCCCTTTTACGTTAATTAGAAGGTATAAGACAGTTAAAGATAACATCTAGGATGCTAGTATGCTATCTTTAAATCTTTACTAGTTCTTTGTAGAGCTAGTTCCTCCTACTCTCCTTATTCTATATATAGGTAGAGGAGAATCCTATAATAGTAAAGGCATAGTTCTTTAGAGCTAGGGGCTTCTTTAGGGAGCAGGGGACTAGTAAGACACTTACTACTACTTATTATTGTTAAGTACGGCGGGCAGCTAATAAGTGTATTAGGGAACTAGCGTAAGGTTACGCGTTTATAGCCTACTATAGACGACTTATAGTAAGGCGGTAATTGTTAGTAGTGTTAATAGGATTAAGAGACGTAAAGGAGGTCTAACTACGCTAGATCTAAGAGGGTTATATTCCGAAAGGAAAGCGTCTATTATTATTATTACTCTAGCCTTATTACTAAGATTGTTATAAGTCTTATAGCTGCTACTAGAGCTGCTAGATCTAGTCATCTTATTAAGAGCTCTTAAACATAGTAGAGGCTCGCTCGGTTATACCTCGTAGAGGGCGTAGATTAGTAATACCGTAATAGAAGTAAGCGACGTAGTCTTTCTCGATTATGCTATAGGCAAATCTGCCTTTAGCACATTTTACTAGCTACTCTACGATAGGAGCCTCCGTATCTATAGCTAGTCCTAGAGAAGAGTCTATAGCTAGTTAGATGTTTAGAAATAAAGAAGTATTTAGCACGGAGGAGAGAGCTAGACTTTATAAGACTTAGTATAATAGAGCTAGGCTATATATACCGAATTGCTCCGAATTAGTAGCCGAATCTACTAGTTAAACCTAAGTAGGGGATCTCCCTCCTTTAGCTTACGCTTAGACTTCTTAAAGGTACCTACATATCGTAGCAAAATATAATAGAGGCCGAATCGCTCCGAATTGCTCCGAATTAGGAGTACGTCAATTTTAAATTAGTTTAATAAATCATAGAGTCGTTATTAACCATAAAATCGTCCTAAAGTACAAACTCCGACTATAGAGTAGGTCCTATAGTAGCCTATGCGTTAATTAAGTCCTCTTCGTTCTACTCTAGAGTAGGTAGCTACTATAAGCGACCTCCCTAAGGCTTCTTAGACTTATAAAGAGTAGGCTCGCGCTACTCGTACTTATAGACCGAGATAGTAGCATAAAGGGTATAGTATATATAGGTATAGATACAAAGATTATCCTTAAATGACTAACTATTAATATTGCAAAACTCGTTAAGGTGTTTAGTATATAGTTCGCAAAAGTAAGCCTTATAGAAGTTAAGGACGTAGTAAGGAAGGTACTTATAGATATCGAACCCCTTAAGGTTATTTAGGAAGGGCTCGATAAGCTCGAGAGGAATAGGGGTTCTATATTGCTTACTACTATAAGCTATAGGGAAATCATAGAGAAGGTAAGGGGTGCCGGTAATAGTATATAGTCGGTTCCTCTACTTTCGGAGCTTATAGTAGTTCTAATAGTAAGCAAACTCGCTTACTTCGGTTCTAATTATTAGGAGATATACTATAAGGAAGGCAATCCTATCGATGTATAATTCTTTATTATAGAAGTTAGAAGTAGATAGGTCTTTAAAATGACATCTCTATAAAGTAAGGCTTAACTTTAATGTTTAACCCTACTACACTTTAATGCGCTAGTTCTATTTGCTTATGCCGTAGTAGAAGTAGTCGCTAAAGGTAAGCTCCTCTAGGGTTAGTTTAAAGAGCTTAAGAGATAGCTTATAATAGCCGTCCGTAGTAAGGGTAGTCTCGGCGCCGCGATTAGATCGAAGCTAATATAGCATAAGATTACTATCTACGAGAGTAGACATATATTATTTAAAAATAGAGACTATACTATGTCCTATAATGCCGACATAGATCTAGATAATACATCGTAAGAACTAGTCGATAGTAGCATAAATCTAGATACCCTAGTATTCTAACTTATAATAAGCATCTATAGACTAGACATAGTTTAGGCTAGGCGTAATTATAGTACCCCTTTAAACCTTTAACTTCTTCGTACGGTATATAATCCCTTTAGGGTTTATCTCTTAAGCAATCTTATAGACTCTATCTCTTCTAATAATGTAGTATTAAGGGTACTCGCGCTAGACGAAGTTATAGAGATAGTTCCTTCTAAAGTCGCGTACCTAGCCCTTATTATATTTAAGCTCGAGGACCTTAGTAATACGCTACTCTAGCTAATCTAGATCCTATACCTTTACTCGCTTAAGAAGTTAAAGACGTTATCGAAGCTAGTAGAGGGCCTATTTGCTAATTTGCTAGCTATTAAGGGTAAGTAATTTAGCTATCTCTTCATCTATTAGTCTAACATTAAAGTAGAGAGCAATAATCTGCCCGTAGATGCCGTCGAGTATACTACTTAGGTCTTAGTATTATAGCTTCGGTTAGCGTATACGTACGTCCTATTCTTTAAGTCGTCGTTAAAGGGTACGCGTATTAAGCTACACTTAGTGCTTAGTAAGCAAGAAGCTAATAACGTCGTTAACTATGTGTTTCTCCTTAGAGATCATTTAGATGATTAGCTCTTTCTATAGTTTGTAGTCGGCGCGCGTAGGAGGTATAGGTAAGAGGGGCAGAACGACGGTAGGTAGGTTAGTAGTTTAGTAGGACGGTAGGGTTCAAAATCTGAGATTTACTATGTTAGACATTAATGCGCCTAGAAGGGAGAATCTTACATCGGCGAATTAGCGGCAAATCGCTCCGAATTGAGTGTTAGTGGATTTTGCTAGGAGGGAAGGCTCGTATTATAATGAGGGAACCCCTCAAAATTGGCGTTGTAGCCGTAAGCCTCGTTTAGTCGACCGTCCTTATGGAATTTCTCCCTTACACACTTCTTGCCCCCGTTTCTTCTCCAGACAAGCACCGTTCGCATAATCGGCATGTCTGAACCTTCTCTTGGTTCTAATTTTGAAACGATGTAGGGCCCATCGAGCAGAATGAGGCCTCACCGGGTTCTGGTGGAATAAGACGGCCGCCGTCAGTCAGATCCCGTCGGCAACTGAAGGCGCGTGTCCACACGAGCACATGGCGGGGTCTTTGCCGCTACCCTGTGCCGTCTCCATCTTTCGTGTATGGAGCGGAGCTCCTCTTGTGGCCAGCAGTTTGCTCGGTAACCGACGGGGTATCTGTTTCGGGATTGGTGTCATTGTGATAAGACGTGTATCGTTCTTAAGACTGACAGCTTCGACCAATATCAAAAGAAGAAATCATTTCAACTTCGATTGATCCTGACCAAATAATACAACATGCACACCACAAACGAATATCCTCCCGTCGAAGTCGACAATGAGATCAAGGGACGACTGGCCCTGATTACTGGAGCTTCTGGAGGTATTGGAGCCGCTTGTGCACGACAACTCGCTGCTCAAGGTGTACACCTGGCACTTACCTATTCATCGAATCTGAAGTCATGCCAGAGACTTGTTGATGAGCTGAAGAGTCAACCTGGAAATGCGGACCTGAAGATCACCATCCACAAGGCAGATCTTTCCAGTATTGAGGAGACAACAGCACTGTGTCCGGATGTTGTCAAGCAACATGAGCGAGCAATCGACATCCTTGTCTCTAATGCTGGATATGGAGTCAGGATTCAGAATGTTTGGGAGATCCCTCTGGAGGAATTCGAGCACACTATCAATGTTAACCTCCGTGCAACCTTCCTGCTCGTCAAGGGCGTTGTTGAGGGCATGAGAGATCAGAGATGGGGAAGAATGATCTTCATTTCGAGCATTGCAGCCTATGGTGCTGGTATCAACGGATGTCGTGAGTGGTCCTTTTCTGTGGTGACTGTTGTCAGCGACTGATTAACTGGTTTAGATTATGCTGCTTCCAAGGGCGGATTGCAGTCGATGATGAAGAACCTCTCATCTCGCCTGGCTCCTTACAACATCTCGGTCAACGATGTGAGCCCAGCCATGGTTGGCAGTACCGGCCTTTTGCCATCTGCGGATAGCGTACCCGGGGTGGTTGACAATATTCCATTGCAGCGTTTGTGTGCACCAGAAGAGGTCGCAAACGTTGTCTTGATGTACGCCAAGACTGGATTTGCTACTGTAAGTAAATTGTGCTTCGGTCTTTGTTCTTGTCGTTGCTCACACAAATCAGGGTCAATCTCTTGTCGTCGGTGGCGGGTTGCGTTAACACATGGGCGGTTTACGGTGCATTGTCAAGGCGTTGGGGTCTTTCCAATTGAACTATCTCACAATACTCTATTTTGACCAAGTGAATGTTTTCAAAATTAAATTCATCATGAATCAACCGTGTCTGCTGACCCGCCAAGAGCACGAGCGATCAGGGCGTCTCTGGGTGTGTCCGACAGATTAAAACAAACGCATGGCATGAAATCGAATCAAGAACGTGCTCTCGGCTTTGTCTTTCGAAAGGACCATCAAAAGACAGAATAGTTTTCACATGAAAATAAGGCCCAGAGAGCGCAGGAAGAGATACACACTCTCAGCGGACAGTTACCCGAGCTTTGACAATATCTTGTCTCTTGATAGCTAGTTAGGCACACCATATAAGACCGAGGAGTTCGGCTCAGGTGCGGTTTCTGTTCCCTTATGTCAACATTACTCACAGCCGCTGTGACCGACACCTCATATAGAGACATATGGCATCTGCCATGACTTCGGGAACTTGACAAACCGACAGGAACATCACAATTAATCAATTTGAACTACGGTCAACACGAACGCTTGGAAGGATTCACCATGGACCGGTTCAATGGTTCTGCATGGTCCAGACTGGGCTTTGTCTGGCCTCGTACGATACCACTGAGCCATCATTCGATGGTCTGGAGTTGATGATTTGCATTTCTGCTCAAAGGTCTCGATGCGGATAAGAATACATCAATACCCGCTCACTCCCCCTCGTGCTTGCCGCTGTCAATACCCATGCCTTCCAGCAAAGCCCCTTTGACCGAAGGCGCAATCTTTGCGACCCAAAACTTTGTTTCGTTCAGCAAAAACAATTCCCCACCGCGGCCGAAGCAGAAGTTTGCCACGCCGCCGGGTACCAAGATCTTGCCAATCAGAGTGCCTCCTGCATTCCAGACATTGAGACCATCTCCACAACCTGAATAAACGTTTCCATTCGTATCGCACTTGATGCCGTCTGGAATCCCAGTATCCGCCATGGCGAAAAGTCGGCGATTAGCAAGAAAGTCAGCCCCTGAACGCTGTATGACATCAAACGCGTAACTTGCAGTCCGTCAGCTTCCGTTTTACTTCGCAGAGCTGAACGAAAACTTACATGGAGGATGCACGAGTATCATCTATGGTTCCGTCACCATGAATCCATTCCGTGTCAGTAACATAGAGTGTCTGCTCATCTGGCGAGAAACACAGTCCATTCGGTCGACCGAATCCATCGGCGACTGCTCTGATATTCCCCGTCTTTGTTTCGAATCTGTACAGCTGATTTGGCAGCTGCGGCTTTGGGCAAAAGCCTTGCTCTGAGCCGTATATCGGGTCGGTGAACCAGATAGATCCATCTGATTTGACCACGACATCGTTGACCGAGTTGAACCTTCGCCCGTGATAGCTATTCACCAGAGTCTGGACCTTGTATGGAGGCTTGGCTTCCATGAATACAAGGCCTCCTTTCGTGGATTGGTCACCTTGGGCGCAAAACAAAATGCCGTCCTGGTAATTGATACCGCCGTTGGCCATTGTGATGTCAGCTGGAACCTGCTCCTTCGTCCAGAGGCCGCTGTTTCGGTTTAGTTTGTGGATCAGGATTGATCCTTCGTCCTCTTGTTCGGTCCTGAACCTGTTGCTAGTAACCAACAGCGAGTCTTGTTCTGGGAAGTATACACCAGCTTCATGAGCGAATGGGATATCATCTTCTAAAACACATTTCAGGCCTGCAGACTGGCCAATAATCTCATTGAAGGAGCTGTCGTAGCTGAGAAATCCAGCACCGTGAGCAGATGCAATATCATGCTGTCCTTCTAGAGCTTTCATGGTTGAAGACAACTCCTGTTCGCAATCAGCATGGGTCAAAGACTTCGGGTTTCTCTGTCTCATACCTTCCACTGGGTGATACCTGCCATTACTCTTGATACCGACTGGTCCTTCCAGACTCTTTGGTGATTTTATTTAAGGTATTGAAGAGATCCAATCTCGGCTTTCACGAAGACATCGGCTTCTTCAAGTCGTGTACCGATGATCGAGGTGGTCGGCTTCTGCCACGCGATCGATTTGAACGACACTGGTCGTGGAGACAAAGCTTCTCCTAGCACGCAAGATATCTAAGGTCTGCTGACAGTTGATTGTCAGATACGGGCACGAATAGACGACGGAACAAGACGGTTTCTGCCGGCCTAGAGATTCGTGTAGCCATTAAAGTTTAATGTTCTAGACTCGCTCGGGCTCTGGCGGAATTTAACGGTCTCAAAGCAAGCTCAACGGTGCAAGTTGCGATGCAAAACCTTGCTCGCCATGACCCCAGCTCTCTTTCCCCACGACCCCATACCACGCGTTCATATCTGGGAGGCCCCGCATACGCTCGAGCGGATTACAGAAGAGCCGCAGTAAATAGGGCGTGGTCGGGCTTTGATCTGATCTATATAACCTGACGCTTCGCCATTGAGAGCTACCCCAAGCTTCAGATCGACACTTCGACAACTCAACCGTTCTTCATCATGGCCATTCAACTCGAGGGCAATGCCCTTCTCTACACAGTCACCACCCTGACATGTCTTGGTTTCCTTCTTATTGGCTTCGACAATGGCTTGATGGGCGGCTTCATCAACAGTCCTGCCTTTACTGAAACCTTTGGCATCGACAAAACTACGAACAAAGGCACCAATCTGATTGCCATTATTGTGGCAATCTATGAAATTGGCTGTTTCATTGGAGCTGTCATCACCAGTTTCATTGGTGAGAGCCTTGGTAGACGAAAGTCTATCCTGATCGGTGTTCTCATCATGATCGTTGGTAAGTGACATGAGAACTCACTGTCTGATACTTGAACCGTGGGTTTAACATCATCAGGTGCTCTCTTGCAAGCCACCGCATACCACATCCCTCATATGCTTGTGGGGCGCATTGTGAGCGGAGTTGGAATGGGCTTCATCAACTCGACAGTACCGGTTTTGCAGGCTGAGTTCTCGCCAAAAGCCTCTCGTGGTAGATATGTCTGCGCACAGCTTTCGACTCTGAACTTCGGTAAGGCTTCTTTCGAAACTTCCTTGGCATGGCTTGTCATTCTGACAGATACCAGGAATCATGATGGTATACTGGATTGACTACGCGTTTTCGACACTGGAAAACGGGCGTAGCACTAGCTACATCTGGCGGGTGCCCACCATTCTCCAGTGTGTCTTCCTAATTCCCATGATCTTCATCGTCTTCATTATCCCCGAGACGCCTCGCTGGCTTGCTGCCAGAGATCGTAATGAGGAAGCTCTTGAGATCTTGACCCGCCTTAACAAAGGCAAGATGAGCCATGAGGAGATTCAAAGCATCCACAGCGACATTGTTCGTACTGTGGCCATTGAGAGATCTATCGGCGCTGGAACTTGGGGTGACCTTCTCAAGAACGACAGCATCCAGAGCAGACGCAGATTCCTCATTGCTTGCGGCATTCAGGCTTTCCAGCAACTCGGTGGTATCAACGCATTGATTTGTAAGTTGTTCGATCTTCAGATCATATCATGTTTCGCTCATCTTTTCCAACAGACTACTCTGGCACGATCTTCCAAGACAGCTTGGGCTTCGACGCTCACCTTTCTGGTCTCATGTCAGGATTCTTGAATACCTGGTTCTTCTTGGCTTCTTTCATTCCTTGGTTCTTGATCGACAAGGTCGGACGCCGCCCTCTTTTGCTGTCAATGGTCAGCTTGATGGCAGGTGTAATGGCAGTCCAAGCAGCTCTGGTCTACCAAACTCAGCAAGAAACATCTATTGCTCGTAAGTGTCTAATATTCTCTGATCATAACTTACGCCTAACGTTGTTCAGACTCTGCTGGTATCGGCGCCGCTGCCATGCTGTTCATCTTCCAAGGTGCCTTCACCGTCGGTTTCCAAGCCACCGTCTGGGTCTACCCATCCGAGATCCTTCCCCTTCGTCTCCGCCAGAGAGGTTCTTCAATCTCCACCGGTACCAACTGGATCATGAACTTCTTGATCGTCTACATTACTCCCCCTGCCATCAGAAACATCAAGTGGAGAACCTACATCATCTTCGCTGTGCTCAACGCCACTTGGGTACCCATCATGGTAAGATCTTGTCACTCAAACCCAAGGCCATACATCTTGCTAACACATATATCTAGTACCTCTTCTTCCCAGAAACCAAGGGACTCGCTCTCGAAGATGTTGACAGACTGTTCACCAAGGAGGGTTTTGAAGAGGGCTTCGATGCCGCTATGGATGAGAAGAATGTTTCATACCTCACCGACAGGATTGAGAAGGTCTAAAGATCATTGCTCTGCCTTTGACGTGCTGATTAGTAAGAGTAACTTTTGGGAGGAAATGTATGAGCTACGATATTCATTTACATTTTTTGTTTTTTCACACAAACATCATGCCTTTCTTGTTCAGCCATGTGATCTTTGATGTGTGATTCTTCTTGTCTCGGATGATGGTGCAGTCTTTTCGGAAGGTAGTCAAGCGAAACGCTGACGACACCCCTGAGAAGGCGCGATACCATCACACTCCTCTCCTAACCGACCACCCCTACCTCGGCACTTTCCCAAAGTCAACAAAGGTACCTTTCTCACCACACCTCACCTCTAATCTCGCCTACATAACCACCCACCGACCCGTCACGCACTCTATTATTCCCACCAATCTCAACACACATTGACCGCCTCCCCTTGTTGTATCAAAGCAATCTATCGGCTTCTGTCAACGGAAACCAGGCAACCATTGTTTTTCCACCGAATCTAGATTTTTCTTCCCACAGCGCCTCGAAACCCGGATCTGTGGGTCATATACCGAACAAGAGTCTCATGACAGGCGGGGGGAAGCATCCGTAAACCCACGGTTCGGAAGAATTGAAAGCAGCGACCTGAAATCATGAGCCCCCTGCAAAAGCAGAATCCAAGAAGGCGCGAATGCATGCACGCATAGACACTCTTAGCGTGCTTTTCTTGATTTTCTTGGAGAGGAGAGCAGATGTACTTTCGGTGTTACTGTAGCGTGCGAATTCTGCTGCGGGAAGGTGCAGGGCAATGCGGATGCTCACGCGGGAAATGATGAGGCACTGATCTACTGGTCGGGGAAGGTGGGGAATGCGTTTGTGGTGTCACACGTATCCTGGCTCTCGGGACTCTTTTGGGCCCATTGTTCGGCATTGTTTACGTACGTGGGCGCACGTTGCATTGATGTCGGTAGAGGGGTAAGGCTGGAGTTTGTCTGGAGGTTCAGATTGTAGGGAAGGTCTTATCTTGAGTGTCTATATGAAATTGTGAAACAGCGGCCAGCGGTGGCCGTGTAGAAGGAAAAAGAAGAAGAAAAGGAAAAGGAAAAGGAAAATAGGAAGGCCGTCTGGAGGGGCGGAGGTATGATGAGATAAGATGAGTGACAGAAAGAAAGAAAAAAAAGGATATGAGAAGTGAAGGAATCATGTCAAGAAACGAATCGTCAAGGGGTATCATCGCAAAACCGTCCCATGCAAGAGAAAAGAAAGTTCCAAAAGCGAAGGCTTCCCAACTCTCGTCCTAGAGTCTAGTACAAAGAAAATGTCCCATCGTGCTATCCCTGATGCTATCCTGAATGCCATTGTTGTTGTTGGTGGTGGTGTTGGTACTGGTGCTGGTGCTGGTGTTGCTGACCTTGCTGCGACTGCTGATGATAAGGCTGAGGCTGGGGTTGGTATTGATGTTGGCCCCAAGCCGGATTCACTCCATGCATCGCGAACTGTGGCTGATGAAAGGGCTGAAGATGCGCCATCCGCATTTCACTACCTCGTCGAATCTCCTGAGAGTCTCCGAGGAAAGGCACAGGGGCGTGTATGGTAGTCACAATCTGCTCCTCCTGCTGAGCGGATGGTTCGCCATCGCCCGGCACAAAGACTTGACGCAGCCAACCCTCTTCGATTAGACGATTGCTGCTCAGAGCCCATCGCTGGTTCTTGCCTCGCAAAAGCTCCATCATGTCTTTTCCGAACATGGCAGTGTGCTTCCTCCTGAAATGCTCTGCACCACCATAGCTCGTGCCATACTGATGACCAGTCTTGCATCTCTCGCAGTTGCGCATCAAATGATCAGGACTGAGGTCAAAGCACTTCCATACTTTCTTGTGCTTGGTGTGTTTCTGTGCGTAATGACGAGCAAGTTCGTGCTCGCCGCGAAACCCGCGGGAATAGTCTTTACTATCACGGCAGGCCTCGCAAAATAGACGTGCTCGAGTGCTGTTCACTCTAGTCGGTCTTCTCGATGAGCCTGCCTCAGCCTCTCTGGACTGCCGTGTCCTTCTCGGTCTACCCGAGAGTGAGAGATTGTGAGGCTGTAAAGGACATGGCTGCTGTTCGTGCTCATGTTCCGAGTGAGGTGAATCGTGCATAGCCACATGAGGAGTCGCATCAGAAACCGCAGGAGACGAGATGGGGTCGTTAACTTCGAGGTCGCCGAGCATATATTCGAATTGCTGGAGACTCTCTTCCTGGTTATCATTGACGCAATGAGGTAGCTGAAGAGATAAGAAGCCGCTTCCGATGCTATTGAGTAGCCCACTAGTGGATACAGGAGGCTGGAAAGGCGAGAATGGCATTGAGGGCGGTTCATGATCCCAGACCTCAGAGAAGTCTCCCGAGTCTGATCGGTGGAGACTGGGTGTAGCACTATCATCAAAACCGCTTGCCTCAGAGTTTACATCACTCGGAGACAGCGTTTCTTGCTCAAACCATGCTCCTTGACGAGGGTGGTACTGTAGCGGCCATTGTGCTTCGGTGGGAAGAGGTGGTGCCGTGATCATAGGTACATGGGACCAAGATTGCGGAGCGGTATATACATGTTGGTCGTTTGCCGGGGCGCTGTTGTCCATAGCGTTGGTATATACCACGTCACCAGTATAGGTGTTGTAGTAGCCAGGGTTTATATGGCCTTGGCTCATGCTGACCTTTGATCAATCGAAGACCGGATAAGGATCGAGGGAGAAAGGTTGAGGTGATAGACATCCAAAAGATATTGGACGGGCCGTGAAGAAGAGGCGACAAGTACTCAATATATATACAGCGAGAGGGTCCGTCGTAGGTGCCCCCTCACGGAACCCTTCAGGAAACTACGTCCCGGGGGATGTCGACATGCCAGCACATGTTTTAGCCGAAGTTTGGCGTCGGGGAGTAACCGGCAGGCGCTACCTCCAAGATGGTGTAGAGACAGAAAGACTGGCGGCTGATCTTGGCAGGAACGGTGTTATCGGGTTGCTGCGTAAAAGTCGCGAGAAGCGGCAACGATTGAATTTCCAACGTCGTACGGCATAAAGGAGGAGTATTCAGAAGGTATCGTGGCCAATTCCTGTTCCCCGGCCGAATGATGACTCGAGAGCGAAACATGCAGCGATCATCCGAGTGGCTGTTGATCTGTGTGTTGATTTGTTAGATTATGCGCCCAGCTGATCGCATGCGCAGAAAATGGGCCCCGTCTGTCGGCGTTTGAGACTGCGTATTTCCCTGCTTGCTCACGCGGAGGTTTAATAGTGATATTGTCCCGGGCCCGGGACCATGGAAGCTATCGCAGTCCATGCGTCTGAGTGGACTACCGATCGGATGTCGTAAGAAGCTCCGGTCGCAGTGTATGCAAGCGTGATTATCAGCGTGCGATGGTTAGCCGACAAGATTTCTGCCTTCACTGTCGTTCAACAGATGTCACTGATGGAGAACGCAGAGACTCTAACTAGAATAACAAGGGTAGCATGCGTTATGGGGGGAAGGGATACTCAATTAATCTGTGTATAAGGAAAACGCCACCTTCTGCAGCCCTACCCGATAGCTGCAATGCTTGATTACAACTCTGTGTCGAATTCTTGACCTTTGGCCAAGATCTCTTTCTCCCATTCAAGACTTCTGATGCGAGCTTGGTCGACTTCTCTTTCAGCTTCGAGGCTCGCGATTGTGGCTTGAAGCTCGACAACCTTCGCGTCGCGAGCTTTCAAAGCAAGTCGAGTAATTTCTCTCCCTTGGATCACTCCCTGAGTGCGTAATTCGTGACGTGTCAAGACATCTCGAAGCTTTGAAGATAATTCACCTGGTAGTGTGACTTCTGCGGTGTCAAAAGCGGCTAAAACATCAGCAGTAAGTGTGGATCGGGGAGACGACGCATCTGCTGATGAATCACGAAAGCGTAAGGGACTTGGAGTGACCTGCGGTGTCAAGGCACCTTGTTGTACAGCAGCTAATCTCGAGTGTGATGGTGTAGTCAGTCCAGGCAGAGCAGTGTCTTTGGAGGGTGTCCTTCTCGCTGAGATTGCAGAAGGCAAGTTGGCAGAGTTGTCAATCCATGGCAGCTTCCTATGCACGCTAGTTGCTGGCGTGGCGAGAGCATCGAACTTGACTGCCTTGCGCGGCGTTTCTGGTACATTGAGAATCTCTGCCTCCTCTTGGCCTGATAGCGACCAGGGAAAAGAATCATGGTCATCAGCATCATCAAAACCGGTGTCGGAAAGTGGTCGTTTCAAAGCACTGATGGGATGACTCAAGGTTGAAGTGCTTGATTGCGTTGTCTGAGGCGATTGATGTACAGGGGACAAGGGCTTATTCAGCGTCGTCCTAGGTTCCGTTCTGGAGTTACTCAGGACAGCAGCTGCTTCTCGTGGTTTTGCATCATCATCCCAGAGAAAGAAACCGCATCTACGTCCCTCTCCGTTCTGGCAGGTGTAGAACCATCTGCCTTTACACGAAGTCAGTCATGACCATTTCATCGGCAGGAAAGAGCGTGAATAAGCAACCTTTGTTTGCGCTCTCTTTCTTCACCTGGAAGTGTTCGGCAGGAAGGCGAGGCTCGCAATCGCAGTCGCAATGCCAAATTCCATGTGCAAACAGGCCAGTCAGCTTCTGCCGACCAGGGCGGCGCGTGAATGTGCTACCGCGTCCACGAACGCCTCCGCTATTGCTGCTGCTGTTGTTGGTCGCTGATAAAGTCGTCGCTGTGTCGACTTTGGGCACTCGTTTGAACATTGTGGCCATCTGAGATGTTTAGATAGAGCTCTTGCAGCTCGATCGATATCAAATCTTCAAGCATGCACACGATTCGTGTTACATGATGTTGAAGTGAAAGTGTGATGATGAACGCTGTTTCTTTGCGAATGGTTGATCTCCACGGAAACGGCAGCCGGGACGACGTCACTCACGCGTTCTTTCATCGTTACTTCCTCCCTTCAATGTCCTTTCTTTTCGACCAGCAACTCCCGTCGTTTCTTACACTTGAACAAGTTCCGCACTTGAGCTCTATAACGGGTTGTTGCTTCAACGAGTACGACGGTGGGATCTGTTTCTACAAGCGCTTGGCTGCATGCTCAGCAACATATCCGAGCTGTACACCCCTTTCGTACCATGGATCCCTGATGTTTTTCCTTCGGTTCATAGCATCACAGAGCATACATTCACATGCCGCTTAACAGTATTGACGCGATCTAATCTCGCACAATCGTCCCAAGTGCGCGCTACAACCCATGACAGGACAACCCTTTTCTCACCGGTCGCGATGTGCGCTGCACAGACGCTGTATAGGGTACATGTGAGCACATAGAGAAGAGGAACCCAATCATCACAACACCCGAACGCACGACCCGTATGAGATGCAGCAAGCGAGATGTTGTATCCCACGGCCAGCGGCTTTGATGATATACAACACATACTCACTATACAGGCATACAGATCTATTCGGCTCTGGGTCAATCAGGTTCTATGCATTGCGGGAGCGTACCTTGGTGTGTTCCGGTCGTCTAGCGTGGGCGCCTGATATCTCCAATCTAGGACGGAGAAGGTGTCCCGACGTGATTGGTATTCTTCAGGAAGATCGATACCTGGGGTCAAGGACCGAGAACAGCAGGATCTTGCAGTATGGACATGATTTAGAACGCTTCTCGAAGGCAATTCGAGCTGCCGGCTGTACCGGGAGCAGTCCCGTCAAGCCTTTTCCGCGCGAGCCACCTTGAAGGACGTGTACCATGACGCATAAACGACAGATCTGCACGTGGCATTCTCGATCGTTCATCTCACCGCTGCTTCCCAGCTATTCGGCATGAAGCAAGTGGTGTAAAGCGGTGACAGTCGCGGCGGGTATGCGGCGTTTCGCGGATGGAACGGGGAGTTGGGAGACGTGCATGCGAGTTGTGAGTTTGCGTGTTGGCTTCATGGGGTCAGAGTGGCTGTCTCGGTGCATGTTACGAGTTCATGCGATGTTGACCTCTGCAGTTATCTTATCTTTGCCGAGACATGAGAGGCTTGTCAAGTGATTGATAAGCCTGAATCGAGGGATATCATGATTGGCGAAATGGACATATGATCATGCGATATGTTGCGGCATGACTGCTTGCAGTATGCGATGATACTTTATAAAGCGACCAATTTAGGAAGCTCAAGTTCGAGCAAGACAAATCGTTGGCTCAAGGTGAGCGAATGAAAAACTCGGATACGCGCCGGAAGTTGCTTTGGCTTGCACGACCAAGGATCTCATGTTGCTCGAGCAACCCTGTCTACCCAGCGGAAGTCTCTCGTTTTGCCGCCAAAGCGAGGGACCAATTGGTAGCTTGGACCTTCTCACAGCCTCCATTTCTTCCTATGAGCATAAAGCATTATGCGATCTTTAATGGTATCGTAAAGCGTCCCCGAGTGCTAAACTCTGTCACGCGTGAAGTCGTGGAAATCTACAGCGGTTCCCAAAAGAGAGAACTCTGGGGAGTCGCTCTCTGTGGACGGAGCGGTCTACTCAAAACTATCGTGTCTTCGGACAGGCTATTCAACATGTATCGCTGCAGCTCTCCCGGAACTATGCTCAGTATTGTGTTGACGATAATGACTTTTGATAGCTGCTTGAGTGTACCACGTCACGAGACTGTCGTCTTCGAGAAAAGCGACTCGGATGGTCCAAGCTCGAGCGCCCGAAGTGTTTCTCTCACTGCGCCTGGACCGAGAGAATACCCACCCAGTCTTTGATTTATCGACATTTCCTTCAATATCCCGTAATCATGTGAGTCGTTGACACACATCGATGGTGATTGCGCAAATCTGACAGTTGCAGGTTTCTTCTTCGCCGCGCCGCTGTCCGCAGCTTCACCTCTTCGCCCCTCAAGGCCCGCACAATTGTCACCAAGACTCCCACAGGACTCCGTCAATCACAGAAATGGCAGGTGCCTGCTTTCCAAAGGCGATTCGCCAGCGACGAGGCATCTCCCGTACAGGAGAAGACCACTGGCGAGACTATTCCTACTGAACCCACCGCAAACGAGCAGGCCATGAAGGAGGAGGCCGTCACATCTGAGGCGCAAGCAGAGCAGGAGCCCAACGTGGTAGAGAAGTCGATTCCCGAGGCATCAGACGCCAAGCCTTCGGTGGTCGAGCAGGTCAAGGAGAAGGTCCAGGATGTCGCTTCCAATGTCACCAACGCAGCAGAGTCGCTTCTTGGTGAGAGCGCTCGCAACGCAGCCGTCGGAACACACAAGGACCCCAAGCCCAGCAGAATTCTCTATGTCGGCAACCTGTTCTTCGAAGTCAAGGCACAGGATCTTGAGCGCGAGTTCTCCAGCTTCGGAAAGGTCGTCAATGCTCGTGTGGCTGAGGATGCCCGCGGTCTGAGCAGAGGGTATGTCATGATATATCAACCAGAGTGCTAGTGGGCAAGACTAACAAGTGTCGCAGATTTGGTTTCGTCGAGTACGCGACTCTCCAGGACGCAGAGAAGGCACAGAAGCAGCTCAACCAGAAGGCTCTGGCTGGCCGCAACATGGCCGTTCAGTTCCATCTCCGCCGTGAGCCCCGCAACGTCATGGCCAGTTCTGTCAGAGTCAACAACCCTAGCAAGACTCTGTTCATTGGCAACATGTCTTTCCAGATGTCCGACAAGGACCTGAACGACCTGTTCCGCAACATTACCAATGTTCTGGACGTCAGAGTGGCCGTCGACCGTCGCTCAGGACAGCCCAGAGGTTTCTGCCATGCCGACTTCATCGACATTCCCAGTGCTCAGAAGGCCAAGGAGATGCTTGAGAACAAGGAGATCTATGGCAGACAGTTGCGTGTTGATTACAGCCGCGGCGCCCTTGGCCCCATGGGTGGTAAGCGCGTTGACTAGATGTGGTTTCCCAAAAGCATTGTACCATAGCTGTGGCGTTTGATGGGGACTGCTGGACATAACTTGTATTATTCTATCACTCGTAACTTGACTGTTTTCTCCCTTCACATGACGATTCAACCAAGACGGCGAAGCTTATCGACCTCGGTATCTGGGAGACCCTCGCCAAGGCCGACTTCCCCACAGTGTTTCGCCGCCCTCGGGCCTTGATTGCCGAGCGATATCGTGCATGGTCTATGGACCTTGAATTGTTCTGCCATTGCTGAACAATCAACTTGTTCCTTCTTCGTCACTACCTCTCTTCTCCTCTAACTCTTACTCGCTTGACAAGTCTCACTCGGTTCCAGAGCCTTCACGAACTTCAAGCTCACCTCCAATCAGACCCATTAATAGACAACACGCCATGTCGTTCCTCGGCGGAGCAGAATGCTCGACGGCAGGCAACCCTCTGAGCCAGTTCACAAAGCATGTTCAAGATGACAAGTCGCTACAGAGGGACCGCCTAGTAGGCAGAGGTCCCGGTGGTATGGAAAGCATGCGAAGCCAGATGGGAGCCCCACAAGATGCTGTAAGCACTGAAGTCTGCTTCATACTCGCAGTTGACAGCGATGCTGACCAGAGGAGAAGATGATGGAAGAGTTCATGCAACAACCCGCACACCTAGGTCCAAGTTTCCAAGACTCCCCGTTCGCCATGGAGCAGATGCGCCGTGAGCTCGACCAAGCTGCATCCCCCGCACCTGCCCACTGGGCCGCCGAGTTCGAGCCGCAAATGTCCGACCAGGCTGGCCCTGCATTCGCCCACCAGAACAATGGTGGTTTCAACCCCCAAGACTTTGCTCGTTTCCAGCAAAATTCCGCCGCGAGGACGGCGAGTCCGCTCAACAATGTCCAGCAAACTCCCATGGCTAGATATCAGTCGCCTATGCAGTATGGCGGCATGTACGGCAACGGTATGGGTATGAGGATGGGCATGGGAGGTATGGGAATGGGTGGCATGGGCATGAGTGGCATGCAGACACCGCAAGATCAGCAACAACAATCCAAGGGCAAAGAGCGCATGGTCGAGCTAGATGACAAGGACTGGGAAGCTCAGTTTGCCGAGTTGGACACTACACAAGAGCAACAGAACGACCAACTTGATGCAGAAGCAAATGCGGCCATGGAGGCAGAGCTGAACGCCATGGACAGGTCAGTTGATCAAGAACACTCCGAAACGCTGTTTGGCGATTTCGAGTCGGTATGGCAGGGTATCCAAGCTGAGACGACTCAAAACAGAGACTTTGTCACCCACGAGACCTTCGGCGACGCGGACGACCGCTTCGATCAGTGGGATGGCTTCGACGGCCTCAACACTCACCGCGACCCCTCGCTGGGCGACTACATGTTCGAGGACGACAACCCCTTTACCGAACTCGCCAACCCCTACGATGAAGGCATGAAGATCATGCGCGAAGGCGGCAACCTCTCACTCGCCGCTCTGGCCTTCGAAGCCGCCGTGCAGAAAGACGCAGACCACATGGGTGCTTGGACAGCCCTGGGCCAAGCCCAAGCACAGAATGAAAAGGAATCACCAGCCATTCGCGCTTTAGAGCATGCTCTCAAACTCGACCCCAACAATCTAGAAGCTCTGATGGGCCTGGCCGTGTCATACACAAACGAAGGCTACGACAGTACCGCCTACAGGACCCTCGAACGCTGGGTGGCCACAAAATATCCTTCCCTCATCAATGGTCCTCTCTCCTCCCAGGATGACGAGATCGGCTTTACCGATCGTCATGCTTTGCACGAGAAGGTGACAGACCTGTTCATACAAGCCGCACAACTATCGCCGGACGGGGAGCAGATGGATCCTGACGTTCAAGTCGGTCTTGGTGTCCTCTTCTATGGCGCAGAAGAATACGACAAGGCAGTCGACTGCTTTGGTGCCGCTCTGGCCTCGACAGAAGAAGGCAGCACAAACCGACAAGAAGAGCTGCATCTCTTGTGGAACCGTCTCGGTGCCACGCTCGCAAATTCCGGCAGATCTGAAGAGGCCATCGATGCATATTCTCGTGCTTTGGAGATGCGACCCAACTTCGTCAGAGCGCGCTACAACCTAGGAGTTTCATGTATAAACATCGGTTGCTACGAAGAAGCCGCTCAACACCTCCTAGGCGCATTGGCAATGCACCGCATCACGGAAAAAGAAGGTCTTGAAAAGGCAAGGGAGGTGGTCGGTGACACTAACATGACAGATGCCAAGCTGGAAGCCATGATTACTCAAAACCAGAGCACGAATCTCTACGACACTTTGAGAAGAGTGTTTGCACAGATGGAGCGTAGAGACTTGCAAGAGCTCGTCGGCCCTGGCATGAATCTCGAGGAAATGAGGCAGCATTTCGAGTTCTAGAAGAGTGGTAGAGAGTCCTGGTGCTCGCTAGGAGCTCGTAGTGCAAAGATGTTTTTTCATTGGTCGCACTGGTATGGGTTGAGGGCCATGGACGTTCCCCATGCCCGAGAGTCAAGACTCTGATGGGCTTGGGCTTGTCCTTCTTGAACGAAAGACGACTGTGTAGATACTCTTCACTTCTCATAGACTATCTACCCTCGCTTTACGACGGTCATGAACAAACAATTTTTCTGAGCCTCGTACCGATTACGAAGGTAGCTGTGAGGCACAGACCATGATTACAAGAATAGGCGAACGAAGGCGAGGGTCGAGCAGGGTTACCCCTCGGCTCGAGCTAGCATACATTAGGCAGATGGCTGTCGATGGTGGCAGAAGAACCCCATACGGGGCGGGCGCCCAGCGTCACTGGTCACTGCCTAGAGCGCTGGATTGCGAAAGAGGACATGTTCCTCCCGCCCTCAACCTGCTTGTGTCTGCCCAACTCTTTTTTCTCTCTTGTTCAGCTCGCCATTCGATCAGTTGTGTCCACTGTCCACTGTCCACTGTCAACGGAGGTGCACGTCTTCAACCGAAGCTTATCGGGCGTCTGGACCCTAGTCTGGCCATTTCTTCCCTCTTTCCCCAGAAAGCGCATAACAGTGTCAAGACTCAAGCGCAAGACATTTCGACCTCCGCAGAAGGAGCCCTGCAGATACCCCGCTGCCCGTTTCACTTTCGCATCTGCATCCTCGCACCACTTGATGGACGCAGCAGCCATCCAACTCGTCTGAACCCGCTCCTGCTCCTGCCGACGTCGCCATGAGCAGCAGCGTCCAGCGTTTCTTGGGCAGACGGGACCGCCGATCAAAAGTATTTCTACCCTTTTCTCACTTCCACCTGCCCTCTCCACCCTGGCGTAAAGATGCCGATCCTGGAGCCAGTCCTCTGCCCGACCAAAGACGAAGTCGATCAATCGACTCATCCTTGGATCTCGCCGACCATGTCTCCAATCGACCTTCCAAAAAGCGACCAACTTCCGTCCAATTCACCCCATCCCCCACCATTGCAACCCCCGCTGACCGCGATTGTTCCCTCGCTCTACAGACCCCTCCTGACACCGGCGCATTCGGTGGCTTGTTCGTACCAGAAGAAAGGAAGAAGCTAGAAAAGGAGGACGAGAAGAGGGTGAGCAATCCGTCCTTGTTGGCCAAGTCATCTTGCTGAGGCTAGATGCGCACACAGATCAAGACAATCATCGCTCGACTCCAGACGTACGGAATCACGACCTTCACCGAAGCGAATGTCAACTATGCTCTGCAGGCCACAAACTCCGAGGGCAATGGTGAGGACGCCATGCGACTGCTGCTCCTCTTCGAGGACACATACGAAGGCATCCTCAAGACATATAACCCCTCGACCAAGCTGCTCGGTGCTGAAAACCGCAACGGCGTGACTTGCTACCTCGATGCACTCCTCTTCGCCATGTTCGCGCGTCTCGACAGCTTCGAAGCCATGCTGTATAATAGCTTTGAGGATCTTCCGCGCAAGAAGCTGGCCGGTCTCCTACGCTTGTGGGTCAACATGTTACGCTCCGGCAGACTGATCACTCGAGACATTGTACGTATCATCTTCGGACACAATCCTTCCTCAGTTGCTGACCTCTTGTTTAGACCAAACACTTGCAAGACTCGCTCGCGGAATGCGGTTGGGAATCGGCAGCCGAATTGTGCCAGCAAGACACATCCGAAGCCTTCACCTTCATCACTGGCAAGCTCGAGCTCCCACTGCTCACTCTGAAGATGGACTTGTTCCATACAGGCAAAGAAGATCCTGCTGACGATCACAAATTTGTCAATGAACGCCTGCTCGAAGTCGCCGTAGTCACCGAACCGCCCGAGGGAAGCAGTGTCGTCACGCTGGAAGATTGTCTGGAAAACTATTTCAACAACCGTATCGAGGTTAAACGTCATCTTGACAGACGCAATACACTCCAGTCCGTCAGGTCCAACGAGAGACTTCAACGTTCGAACTCTTGCGAAAAGGGTGGAGCTTTGCATGTCGAAACGGTTGAATACTTTGACCAAGCCGCCACACCCAGGCCGGATCCCAGCACTCCGGTCAAATCGCCATCGTCTGCGCCCGGCACCCCAATCAAGTCGCCTCTCGATAAGATCAGGCCCGGCATGAATCGCAAGCGTGCCGATAGTATTTTCAGCCAGCGAAGAGTGGTGGAAGCCAAGCCAGACGAGAAGAAAGAGCTAGATGATGCCACAAATACTCCCGGCCGACCGCGTAAGAACTCGATCCGGACGGAGGTGTTGATGCCCGCCTGGCAGTTCTTCAAACTGCTTCCATGGTATACCGAGAACATTATCCCTACTAGCGATGCCCAGGTCGCCGCTCATTTCTCCAAGAAGCGACCAGTGCTTGGAATTGCCCTCAAGAGATACCAGTACACCAACACTGGCATCGCAAGTCGTCTCGACACCTTCATCGACATTCCTCTTGAGATTGCGGTACCGAACTTTGTGTCCGACGATGAGATGGAAGATCATAGCCCGCTTGTTGGCAACTTCAAGCTTGTTCTCCAGTCAGTTGTCTGCCATCGAGGCGTATCCGTCAATTCTGGTCACTACGTTTCCCTGGTCCGGGGTCGCGCTGCCAATGCTCAAAGCATCGATGGACGTTCGGATCGCCCGGATACTGCTACCAGTGTCGAAGAAGAAGATCCTTGGATGCTGTTTGACGATCTTGCCAGAGAACGTGTCACCTACGTTGACATCAATCAAAAGCTGAAGGAAGAATGTCCTTACCTTCTCTTCTACCAAGTTCAACCCATCGACGAGGAACTCATCCCTGACGCGCCTCCAACCTATGACGAGGCCATGTCACGACACCCATCAGATTCTTTCGAGTATTCGCCTGAAAAGCTCAAGAAGATCGGCAGTGACGAGAACGACATGGTCCTAGTCGAATCTTCTTCCCCGACTTCGCCTAATGGGCTATCGGGCACCGAGACCGCAGACTGGACAGCATCTAACAGAACCAGTCTGGACATACGCGGGAGGGCCAGTCTAGATGCTCGTCGTGAAAGTGTCGCAGACGATGGCAGCGCTGCTGGCAGTCAAGCCACTATGTCCGTACCATCAACACCGATAGACGAGTCACGAGGTAGCTTCCTTGGCATACCGTCGAGGAGAGGTAGCAAGGTTAGCACCAAGAAGACCAAGTCACGTCCTGGGTCTACAGACGGCGGCTCGCGCTTCAGTCTGAATATGAGTATGAGCAAACTCACAAGTCGTGTGAGCCGGACCGATCTTACAAATCTTGCTGCGGCAGCTGAACAGGACGAGGACCAGGTTCACAGCAAAGATGTGGAAGGTCAGCCGACGGTGAGCGGCAGTGAAGCATCCGTCGAGAGTCTCAAGAATCTTGACGCAAAGATGGCCGAGAAAGCCGAGAAAGAGAGGACCGGCAGGAGCAAAGTCAGGAAAGAGCGAAGTGACAAGGGCCACGAAGGACATTTCCATCGAAAGCGAAAAACGGAGAAACCGGACAGAGAGTGTACCATCATGTGAGGTGGTGGTATTCTCCGCGGTAAATTCGGATCGCTCGTTTCATTCATCTAGTTGCATAGCGTGGGTTTTGTTTGGAAGATCGGCCTTCGTTGGCGAGGAGCATTGAATTTTTATGCATGGCGTTTAGGAGGGAGGAACAGCTCTTTTCCGGAGGAGGCTGCACTGGAGGACAAATCATTGTGGATACCCGGTCTCTATACAATCTCTCTGTACCAAGTCACAGAAGTCTGTTGGCTTCTGCGAACATGTTCATGCGAGGTCTATTGACTAGACCTGATTTGTGCTGACCCCTCCTTCCGCAAAGAGCTGTAGCACCGCCCCACTTGATGTTACGAGGGGCTCCTCGCCCCACAAACATCGTTATGGAGCTTTAACGAAGCATCACCATCAATGTCGCAAGGCCATCGCACACGTCCCATGGAGCCCCACGACCTCATGCCGCCATGATGTGAGAGACCCCGCAGGGTGGCAGTGACTAACCATGACCGACACAAGTGCCGCCTGCTGAGAGCTGGAATAGTTATATGCTCCCGGAGCCCAGCCCTTCGCTCTTTCACATCTACATACAACTTTTGACGTGCTATTCATACTACACTCTACTACTATCGCCACAATGCCTGCCCCTATGAAAGAACGCGAACCCGCCACAGATCCTACCAAGATCTTCCATTACACAGACTTGCAGCGCAAGAAGCCTACCCGCGAGAATGACCCCTACACATATATGCACGGCTGGAACAACAGACACCAGTCAGAGGTGATCCCAGGCACCCTCCCAGTGGCCCAGAACAACCCACAAGAAGTCCGATTTGGCCTTTACACCGAAGGCATTACATACAGTGCATTCGCCGCACCAAGAGCACACAACTACAGCACATACATGTACCGTGTCCGGCCCGCAGCGGCTCACAGTGAGTAGTTCCGGTATGTTCTTCGAGATGGTTCTAACTCTCCCCAGATGGATACAAGAAGATTGAATCAAAGGCTCACATCCAGAACTGCTTCCTCTCGCTGAACCCTGAAGTCGAGACTCTGCCCGAACAAGCAGAATGGGGACCTTTCCCTCTGCCCGAAGACTCGGACAAGATTGACTTTGTGGATGGTTTACATACTTTGGGTGGTTCTGGTGATCCTAACTTGCGTGAGGGCATGGCCTTGTATGTCTACGCCATCAACGCATCTATGGAGAAACGAGCATTCTGCAACACAGATGGTGACTTCCTCATCTGCGCTCAGCAAGGGAACCTGGACGTCCAGACCGAATTCGGTATGATCTTTTTGCAGCCAGGAGAAATTTGCGTCATTCAGAGAGGTGTGAGATTCAGAATTGCTCTTGGACCTGGAGTTGAGAAGGCTAGAGGATACATCACGGAGGTTTGGGGCAGCATGTGGGAGTTGCCTGACCTGGGTCCTTTGGGTGGCCATAGTCTTGCTAACCCCAGAGACTTCTTATATCCCGTTGCACACATTGATGAGGATTTGAGCGGAGACTGGGCTGTTGTGAACAAGAACAATGGAAAGTACAACTGCCTCGAGCAGGATCACAGTCCGTTCGACTTGGTCGCCTGGCACGGAAACGTCGTTCCGTACAAGGTAAGAGCTTCATGTCTCTCTGCGCACATACTAGATTCGTTTCTAACATTGATTGCTCCAGTACGATCTCACCAAGTTCGCCTCCCAAAACGCAACCAGTATTGATCATACCGATCCTTCCGTCAACACCGTCCTCACAGCCAAATCCCGCGATCCCAACACTCCTCTCGCCGACTTCCTCTGGTTCGGTCCAAGATGGGACGTCGCATCAAACACCTTCCGCCTCCCCTACTTCCACCGCAACTCGGCCTCCGAATTCCTCGCCTGCCTCTACGGCGAAGGCTTAGGTAGAAGCGACGACTTCCAACCCGGCGGCGGCAGTTTCGAGGGCGGCCACACCCCCCATGGTGGCTTCTCGGAAGCCTACGTAGATGAGATGCGCATCCAAGAGTCTGAGCCCCGGAAGATTTTGGAAAATCAAATGACTATCATGGTGGAGAGTTCGAGGACTTTCTTGTGGACTGAGTATGCGAGGGTGGGGTGTGGCACTATCAACACTCGTGGTACGGACCCTAAGGTTTGGGATACGCTGCCTGATCGTTTCTCGAATAACCCTGAGGCCAAGGCGTTGTTAAAGAGGGTCAAGGAGGACAAGAAATTGATGGAAGAGAGGAGTAAGGTATACTTCGATGATGGTGCACTTAAGGAGTTGCTTAACAGCAAAACCAACGGATGTTGATTGTACCGATAACAATGGCGCTATTGGTCTGATATAAACAAAGCTGTATTGAAGTCCGGTACAAATTACTCAATTCATTGCTCCAAATGTTCTTCCGGACAGCCAACCAAGTGTTTCAACAAACAAATCGTGCTTTAGATGATTTCTCCCGAGACGGCGTTCGATATTTGAACAATTGAAGTGATCTCCTCGTGAGATGTTCGTCCCCAGCCACATTCGGTGCCAACACCAAAGCCATCAAGAACTTCAGAAGCAGCTTTGATCCTGCGCTGGGTACCCTCCAAGTCATCGGTATGGACAAGACCAAGATAAATGTCCGTCTCTCCTCTGACTGCCTGCAAGTCTTTCAAAGGAGCAAAGTATGCTGCATCCTCTCTATCTTTGGGCACAGGCAGATGGATATAATCAACACGTCTGCTGACATTGCTCAAAAGCTCCTTGGCCATATCGGCCATAAAGCCCGTGTCCTTGGGCTGAGTGAAATGCTGATGTCCAATATCACCATAGCAGAAATGGAAGCCCATGTCAACGGCGGAGTCGACAGCGGCAGTCAGTCTGAGCCAGCGGTCCAGGATCCCTTGCTTGACATCTGAGAACCAAGGTTGCACCCAGACGCCTTCGAGTAGGGCAAACTCGATGGGGACGTCCCACTGGATAGCCAATTCTTCTTTGGGCACGGTCTTGATTATGTTATCCAAAGCTCTAAGGATGGCGCGCTCGTAGACAGGCTCAATAGCAGTCTTGTAGTCGCCAACAATAAACGGCGATACAAATGTCAACGGCGAAGGCAAGCAGACCTGGAATTTGACATGCTTGGGAATCACACCTTCCTCCTTCAGCTTTTTGAAAACAGGCCAAGATTCAATGGCAGCAGTATCGTAATCAGTGTCCATGCCCTCGAGTTTCTCCGCAGCTTCCTTGATCTTTTCCTCTGGCACAGGAGTATCTTCGAATTTGCCGTTCTGACCGAATTGACTGACGACCTCGGGGAAAGCGCCGAATTTGTACATTTGCCATCCTATGAAGTAGTTGCGTTGGCCGGTTTCTCCATCGGGAATGTATTTGAGACGACTGCCGAGGGCTGGTGCCATTCTGCGTAAGACATCCTCAGTGTCTGTTCCAGGCACACTGCCGACGAGCAGAACACCCTTGATAGGAGCCTTTTCTGTGGACATGTTGTTCGATTGTCGTCTTTTGATATGAAAAGAGTTTCGAGAAAGAGAGAGGGTGGGTTGAGGAGGGGTCCCGGCGAAATACTATCTACCTACCGAATGCAAGGTGCTGGGTGTTAACCGAGCTGCATACCGCCAGTGTGGTTCAAGTTGTGATGGTAAATTGAACTTGCAGGTCTTGGCGGCGCTTCGAGGAAGAAGCAGCCGAGCACGATAGCACCTGCTATATCAGATTCACCCTTACAGTACTCGATATCGCATCTCTACAAGTGTCCTCGCAGCGTGAAAAAAGGCTGTATGCTGCCTATAGAGCTCGCATCCTTGTCGACGAGTCAAGTTATGACAATCTCTCCATTCGATTCGATCAGCGTTACGTTGTCAGTGGACGAAGCTTCACCAACACGAGGTCCTGATACGCGACGCGTTCAGTCTACTCTACGGGCTAATCAGGCCGTAAGCATTGCCCATCCCCCGAAGGTCGTTCGTAGACGATTTGGAAAGTCGGGAAGCGAATCAAGAGTAATTGTGTTCTTACGAAAGAGGATAGAGGAGCAAAGAGGACAGGGTCACTTGAAGGCCCCACATTCGGCAGTTCCTCCCTCAGACGTCACCACCACAACTTCTCCACATCCTCGTACGGCAGCGAAGTTCGAGGACTTTAGCCTTGTGACTAACTACCTTCATCCGTTTTCTAGATCTGTATGCTTCTGTTGCCGAGAAATCGTAGACCTCAGTCACTTTTACGTTTTCACCAGATACTAAGATCATTTTGTCTGTCGTACACGCCATCTACATCAACCATCATGAGCACAACTCAACAATTCCCCTGGCCACATGGCAAGCGCGCCTGTATCAGCTTAACAATGGACAATATGGGCGAAGCCGCCGACCTCAACCGTGGACTTTGGCCCAAAGATAAGCCGATAGGCTCGCACTACTCCGTAATCGAAAAGCTTCCTAAGATGCTTGACTTGCTGGACAAATATCACATCCCCGCCACTTACTTCGTTGAAGGCTGGAATTGTCCCATCTACCCGGATACCATCCAACATGTTCAAACCCGAGGCCACGAGATTGGATTCCACGCTTATCAGCACGAGGTCTGGAAGAATCTGGATGCTGAGACAGAGGTTGGGAATTTGGATAAGAGTGTTGAGAATGCGAAAGCGATTGGTGTGCAGTATAAGGGATTCAGGCCACCGGGTGGTCTGGTCACAGATAGGACGTTGAATCTGATGAAGGAAAAAGGGATGACTTATCTTTCTCCAGCCGCAGAACGTCCGGCTTTGGTCGATGGCATTGCAATGGTGCCGTTCCAGTGGGAGAGCATCGATGCCTACTTCTATATGGCCTCAACAGCTGCACTGAGAAAGGGTAAAGGTGACACAGAAGACGTACTTTCACCCCAAGTTCTCAAAGAACGATTGATCAAGAGGATTGACGAGGTTGTCAGAGAGGGAGGATATCTGGCTCTATTGTTCCACCCTTTCCTACAGACCGAGGACGAGAAGCTACAAGTTATGGAGGAGGTAGTGGAACACATAGTAAGCAAGCAAGAAGAGGCATGGATAGCTCAATGCAAGGACGTAGCGGACTGGATCCGCAAGAACCCAGAGGCGTTCGGTAACGATCCGGGATGGGACAAGGCAGAATGGAAGAAGAATTAGGCATGCATGTTCATATGCCGTTTGAAGGAGGAGACTATTTACATTATTGATTCGTGACTACAGATTATGCGATTTCAAATAGATTCCTCCAACACGTCAGACATGATGTGTAAAATTCGTGACAGCGTCCTCGGCTTCCATGTACCAATGCCATCCATTAAGTGCGCGAAATCCAGTAATGTTCGTCTTGCAGTTTGGAACCCGCTAGTAGCCACAACCCCATTGATTGATGCAGGACCACCTGCTTCAATGAAAGTGCGAGTGATGTTTGAAGCATGGGAGGACTCGAACATCATGCCTGGACTGTTCCCAGGCGAAGTTTCTGCCATGCCCGCATTGCCGACTATCGTCCAGTCAACGTCATCCATCAACTCATATGGCGGGCGGGTATTATCGGTTTCCGGGCTTTGTACAGTGAAGAGATAGAGACCAAGAACAAGAGCAGAGCAGAATAGTGCAGACATGGAGTTGAGCGTAACACTCTCCGACACCTTGCGATTGCTGAGGAGCTGGAAAGTATGCGCGGCGTGTATGCAAGCCCTGCGAGCTGAGGAAGTGCGGGCCCAATCCTCCACATCGGCAAGAGCCTTGCCTGCTGGACCCGCGCCTGCACGACCTGCTGCAAGCTCGAAGATCTGCATGTTCGAGTTGAGTGTCAAACACAAGTTGTGCCACAGGACTAGGGAATTGAGATCTGCAGTCTTCACTGAGCCGGTGATAACAGGCGCAAGTGATAGTGTGGTCTGTACCAGGGATCGGGCTCTGAGATCGTCTTGATATGTCTCCCATGGTATCAAGTGATCGTGTCTGTCCCAGTCGTCCGTAGGTAAGAAGTGTCGATGCTGAGCATCACATACACAGAGTTTGATGGCCGAGAGTAGAGTGTACTGTCCTGGGGCATCTAATGGAGGATCGAGCAGTATGACCGAATCCAAGGCTCCTTCGAGGTTGAATGTGCGAGGTTTAATCATTGGCATGGATATTCTTTTGCCCATCTGTTGCAGCTGGGTCCATCGCGCCGTAGACTCTGCACGGAAAAGGACGTCGTCGCAAGGGAGACATAATTGAAGTGTCTCTGGCCGTATCGCGGGACTGACTGAAGAATTTGCAGAAAACCACCAATCAGTGGTAAGTAATGCAACGACAAGTCTGTGGTTCTCATGATTAGTATCGAAATTCCAAGAGAGAACGTTGCAACTCACCTTTTGGCACTCTCAATACGAGCCCACGTTAGCCATCGAGAGTTTTCATCGTTGACCTCAGCAATGGTGTCTTCCACGTCTAGCTCTTCCACAGAGAACACCCCTTGCCTCTGTGCTGTCTAGGATACTGTCAGCCACGTGTCGCAGATACGAGTTCATATTACCTACCGCTATCAGCGCCGCATAAAGAGTCTGAGACTGCGCTAATCGGTCTTTGTCCTACGAGGATATTTAGCATACAGACCATGCCCTGAGACCGATGAACTCACTCCTGACAGAGCAGCTAGACACAATGTCAAGAAACCAGCAGCGAATATGGCCAGACGTGCATGTGGAGCTGAGGGAGTAATTGCATTCAGTGCCAAATCATTGTGCACTTTTCGTAGTAAGATCTGTAAAATGTCAGTGAAGGGCACGTAAGAGAACAGTACCATGAGAACCGCTTACCGTAAAAGCGTTGGAGATGAAGTTTCCACCGTTACTCGATTCAAGAGCACTGAGTCCTAGCATACACATGGCATACAGCAGAGGAAGAGGAGTGTTAGAAGCATCAAACGTCGGAACGTGGATGAAAGGAGCCATTGGATGAAATCGGCGGAAGTAGTGGTCCAAACATATCTCGAGCACTTCTGCCGGAGGAAAGTTTCCGGGCCGTTGCGCAGAGGCACCGGCAGAATGAGGCAAATGGGCGCCAAATTCTGCTTCTAGGCGGGAGCGTAACAGGGCATTAACACCCCATCGGCTATCTGACCTTTCTAAAGTTTGTGAGAGTCCGATCGAAAATAAGTTAGGTCCGGGGCTGTGGACGACATCGGACCAAAGTGATTGGGCAAGGTGGTGAGTACCGTTGTTCTTCGCCAACCAACAGCTTTCGACTCGTGCAAAGCGTTCATTCGGTATGTTCCCGGTCGACGCAGTATCACTGGTCTCTGAGGTTGCGGCTCTCTGTACTGGTAGACGTGCTGGTCGCTGATTGGCTTCTGGTGTATACGGAGTGCTAGCCATATCTGGTAGGGCAAGCGAACCGTAGCCCAGATCATTGTCTGCTTGCGACAACCAAAATTGCAGCATATCTTGAGATTGCCCGGGTGAGTGCACTGGTAGTCCTCCAACCCCAAAGGGTCCGGACATTAAGCCATCCATATGAGTGTGGTCCATTGACACAAGTTGTGGATCGTAAGTATGCGATGGCAATGCAGGTGTCGTCACACTTGGAGGAAACTCCTGTACAGGTGTAAACTCAGGTCCAGTATACGCATGCGACGGCGTCATTTGGGAAAGAGGGCCATGTTGCTGCGGGCTCATGTTATACTGGGGATGGCCCAAAGATAAGTCAGGCATTGACATGTGTCGTGAATGAGCCATATGCGCATCGCCATAGGATTGATCCTGAGCAAAACTCGTCCTCTCCGGACGAGCAAAGGGGCCATTGGGGTTCATGCGTTCCTCTGAGATTGGTATCATGGATCCATTCGGCGGCGATGGCCTAACAGGCCCAAGCAAAGAGCTTGACGCGTCTCCACGTTCCTCGGGTGTTTGTTGACTATGTAGCTTACTGTGTCGAAAGAGCACATCACTGTGGGAACGTGTTAATGTCGCAATGTTGGCTGTGCTGATCATTTACCTACCTCCGCGAGAAGCGCTTCTTGCAGGTCACGCACTCGTAGGGCCGCTCCTTCGTGTCTGGTAGTAGTTAGGTCTACTTTTTCTGAATGAAATCATCTTGCGAACTTACGAGACCTTTGGTGTCGAAGGTAATGCTCGGCCTGCTCAATGTCAGCATCGACACGAATCAAGCATATGGCTGTTCAAACCTTGGTAAAATTCCGGTCGCATATTGAACATCTTCGCAACACCATACCTCGCAGCCTGGGGTTTGCACGTCACGCTCTCAGGCTTCTCGGCCCACAACGAGGGTTATCCTGGGTGGCTTGAGGAGTGATGGACCCCGCCCCCACTTCGATTTCACCTGAGATTGAGATACGGAGCAGATCTGGATTGCTATTACTCGGCACAGTACGCGTTTGGGTACACTGTTCTGAGATGAAGCAAAAGAAATTTCCGCGTAGAATCACAAGTTTGATGGACAACGCAGTAGGGGCAAGAGGTCGAGGCTTGTCAGAAGTTCGAAAGCGGAAGCAACCTCTACGAATCGGTCGGTCCGAATTGCGGAGTAGATCCGCCGAGCTATGATTGGCCAAGTTTAGTTGTAAATTATGCAAGATTATTATACAGTGTAATGTCTACCAAAATATTGAAGTGGCAGACTCAGTCAGTCTATCGCTACGTCGAAATCCTGGAGAACTGCATGTCGTGCGTAATGCTGCCAAATTTCATCTCCCACAAATCTCTCAGATAATGTGAGCGCGGAAGCCAAGGAGCTTTATTTCCGGCTCGAGGCAGACTACCCTCTGCTTTAACGATGTATGTAGAACTGAGATTGAGGACAGATTGGTCCTGCATATCAGAGTTCTTGTCCACCCTGGGCACTGCTTGTGTCATACCGTTCTTGTCCATGTGGTTGATAAGACGAGTGACAAACTGTGCGGTCGCGTCTGAGCCCAGAGTCCAGGATGCGTTCGTGTAGCCAATAACAATGGCAGCATTAGGGACGTCCTCGATCATAGCACCTTTCCAGAGATGCTTCTGCGGCACCTCGAGAGGCTCGTTATCAACAGAGAGCTTGGCTCCTCCCGCCATGATAAGCTTCAACCCAGTGGCGGTAACGATTATGTCAGGGGTCAAGACACGATCGGAGCCTTCAAGGTGAATGCTCTTCTCTGTGACTTGTTTGATTGAAGCAGTGATAACTTCGGCTTGTCCGTCTTTGATGGCTTTATAAAAGTCTCCATCGGGAGACGCGCACAGACGTTGGTCCCATGGTCCATAGTTCGGCTCGAAGTTGGGCTCCAAGGGATACCCTTCCGGTAGCTGAGATGCAGCTCCCTTTTTCAGAAGTCTTCTGGCACGATCAGGGAAAGCCTTGCAGAACTTGAAAAAGAGGAAGGGGAGGATCAAGAACTGTATGCGTCTGAGCTTGTATGTCCAGCTGACAGGGAGAAACTTGGCGGGCCAGTATGAAAGGTTGTCTCGTTGGGGCACCGCGGCAATATATGTCGGGCTCCGCTGGAGCATGATGACTTTATTGGTCTTCTTGGCTATGTTAGGAAGAAGTGTTATAGCAGTAGCGCCACTTCCAACCTGATACCAAACCTTTGTTAGCAAGTATTCAATAGACGCAAAGTACAAACGAAACTCCAGAAGGCTACTTACAATAACGACATCCTTGTTCTCATAGTCCAGATCTTCTGGCCAGAATTGAGGGTGGACAACTTTTCCTTGGAAGTCTTTGATACCGGGAATTGTAGCAGGCATGGCCTCATTGAAGTCGTAATAACCTGTGCAGAAAACAATGAAGCGGGCGCGGAGATTCTGTTCGCCCTGAGGTGTATCGACTTTGAGACTCCAGTTTTGTTGGTCTGTGGACCAATTTGCAGATTGAAGTTTGTGGCGATAACGGATGTGTTTATCGATTCCGAAGTTGTTGGCAGCATCCTTCAAGTACTCTTTGATAGATGCTCCATCTGCCATTGTGCGATACTCTTTCCATGGATAGAATTCGAAGCCGAATGTGTACATGTCCGAATCGCTACGGATTCCAGGATAGCGAAAGAGATCCCATGTGCCACCTAGAGAATCTCTGGCCTCCAAAATTGCATACGATTTGTTGGATGTTTGCTCCTGCAGACGGTATGCTACATTTATACCAGAAATTCCTGCTCCAATAATCAGGCAGTCATAGTAGTTCGACGTGTCGCTCTTGGTGTCCATCTTGAGTGGCTAGTTCGCGGACCAAGTATGATATCAGGTACAGCTGGAACAAATATTTGTTTTCAACGTTGAAGAATTGAGTAGCCTGAAGAGGTCAAGAGACACTACTTATGTTCTAGAGGCCTCTGTACTGTCAAATACTTACAACAAGAAACATACCTCGATGTCGCGGTCATGGGGGTCTGATCGAGGGGTAGCCGTTGCATTCAGAACCTTGTTGACCGTTGACACTTGGATCGTGCCGAGGATCTCGGGGTCGGAAAGGTGACATCCGAAAGAACTTGACAACGAGTAAAGTCGCTCGCATTGATTACCCAATGTAGACTCAAGAATAGTAGGTGAAGTATCGTCCTATGTGAAGTCGGCCAACCAGGGTATCACATAATGAGGCGAGTAGCTAGACAACACACGAGCTCTACCCGAGCAACTTCGCCTGCCTTGGAGTCGTTCAAGCATTCTTAGTGACTTGAACCATGGACACATCAGTATCAAAGTCGAGAGTGGCACTTCGATGATAGAAAAAACACTGAGTACACAGCACAAATGGAAGCAGACCACAGGACGAATGCGAAACTGCGAGCAAAATAAGAGTTTTCCCCGCTCCTGCAGCTCAATCAATCTCGCCGATCCTTGCAGCGATCTATTGCTTGAACCAACTTCCTCCTTGTTCGTGGCGACTCTGCTGCAACCTACTTCACAATGGCCTCGGCAGTCAAGGCATGGACCTTCACTCATGAGGGTTATCCTCACGCCATCCACAAGTCGGCTCTTCCAGCACCATTCCGCCCGTCGGCCACGGAGCTTCATGTCCGGGTCAAAGCAGCAGCACTGAATCCTGTGGATATCCAGCTGATGAACCTCCCTATTTGGAAATATCTTCCTAAATTCTTTGCTCCTCTTGAGAAGGGGATTGCTGAGGATTTTTCTGGCATTGTAGAGTCCGCTGGCAAGGATAGCGGCTACGAAGTCGGGGATGAGGTAGGTTTGAATTTTCCACGCTGGTCCTCTGCTCTTTCGTGTACAATGCTCCACAAGGCATAGTCGTCCGGGCACCTTTGGTCAACGAGGAGTCATGGAGGTAACATATTTAATAGGTCTTTGGTATTACTTTCACACTCACTGGTGGCACACTTCAGAATGTTGCTATAGTAAACACAAAGTCCAGCATTGTAGTCAAGAAGCCGCAAGACATGAGCTGGGAACAGGCTGCCGCTTTGCCCTTGGTCTGGTTGACAGGTATTCTTCACTCGTACAAAGCAGTGACTAGTACGCTGACACACACAGCGCGCACAGCGATCTCCAACGTCGAGCTCTTCATACAGAGCAATAGCCGACTAGCTGTACTAGGTGGAAGCTCGGGTGTGGGTATGTATGTGTTGCAGCTTGCTGCTCAGCGAGGCTGGGAAGTGCTCAGTACCTGTTCTTCCCGCAACGCCGAATTCGTCAAGTCAATGGGTGCAACTCGGGTTGTCGACTACAATACCAGCGATGTGACGCAAGCCGTTGGAGAGTTCGAACCATCGGCCATTATCGACTGCGTCGGTGGCACTTCGTGCATCGGTCTCGCGAATAGGTATGTCACGATCGTAGGTGATAAGACAGGCCGTGACAGCATGGGTGGAGCAGCGACATATCTTTGGAACCCACAGATGGTCGTGAGAACTTTGCTTGGGAAGATTGGTGTAGGTAAAAGCTACGCCTGCGTCAATCTGAAATTTCAGAAAGAATGGCTGGAGGAAACGCTGAGTCTCGATCGTGAAAAGATCATTATTGACAGTACGTGGGAGTTTGATCAGGCAAAAGAGGCCTTTGCAAAATTGAATACTGGACGAGCGACGGGAAAGGTGATAGTAAGAGTGGGCTGAAATTATTTTGAATCACGACCAAATAGCACAATCTATTCAACCTTGATGTTCAAGTCCTCCGGGTCATGATCAACTGTGCCTTCGAGCTTCTTGCCTTGAAGCACGGCTTTCATCAAGGTTTCCAGACGTGAAATGGCTTCTTCGTCGATCTGGTAATGAACGACGAGACGTCCGCCTCCTAGTCTGAGGCCAACTTTTTCTCCAGCTGCAATAAAGTCCGTGACGCTGATGCCAGCAGCGTCAAGATCCAGCCAGCACATGTTTGTCTCGACGGGGTTCGAGGTCTTACCACCAAGCTTTTCCCACATAGCGGCGATCTGACGTGCTCTGTCATGGCTCGCGGTCAACTTGCCACCAAGGTACGTGTCTTCGACAGCAACGCGAGCGGCAGCAGTGACAACACCTGCCTGACGCAAGCCACCACCGATACTCTTCCTGATCCAGCGTGCTCTTTCACGGAACTGCTTTGTTCCGACAAGGATGCTACCAATGGGTGCACCTAGACCTTTGCTAAAGCAGAGTGAGATGGAATCGAAGCATGCACAGTAGTCCTTGAGAGATCCAGCACCAGAGGCAACGGCCTCCCATAACCTGGCACCATCAAGGTGCATCAGGATGCCATTCTCTTTGGCCCAGGCACTGATACGCTGGAACTCGTCGAGAGGGGTCACGATGCCATTGAGAGTGTTTTCCAGACTGAGAAGCTTTGTTGGACAGGCATGGATGTCATTGCTAATGACAGCATACTTCTTGACGTCTTCCAGTGTCAAGTACTTGTCGTTGGCGGGCACAACTGCCTGGATAAGAGCACCACACATACTAGCGACACCACCAGCCTCCCATTGGACAATGTGTGAGCGGTGGTCAGTGAGGACAGCATGAGGCGGGGCCAAGAGCTGGGTACGCAAGGCTACCTGGTTGCCCATTGTGCCCGACAGGACGAACAGGGCAGCCTCCTTGCCTGTCAGGTCTGCAATGAAGCTCTCCAAGTCGTTAGATGTGGGGTCTTCCATAAAGACATCATCTTGAAGCGTTGTTGCAGCAATGGCCTCGAGCATGCGCGTTGTCGGTCGAGTCATGACATCTGAGCGGAAGTCAAAGGCTGCTCCTCCGGGCGCCGACCAGTTGTTGACCTTGGTCTGACCATTGGTCAAGTCCTTGGCTGTTTTCTCAGCTCCTTCTTGTGTGATGGCAGCTGCCATGTTTCTTTGCTTGGTGAGGGGTAACAGACAAGCTCGCGAGCTGTTGTGGATGGCGGGGCGTGTCGTTGTTGGGCGAATTGATCGGACACCGAGTCGTATGCTAGGAATTGTCAAGGGCATCTCGCCCTGAAGGAAGTCGCTCACATCATCGTTGCTTGCTGCTGTTATGTCACTCGACTGTTGCTGATTAGGAAGGTCCCCCGGCTATTCATGCAGTCTTGGCAGTTTTGCGTCTGATTGCGACTCTTTCCAAACTTGGCCACGATTGGGACTCCTACCTTGCTTGCCAACACTGCACAACTATCAAACTGTCCTTTCGACGGCTTCTTGCCTTAAGGTCGAGATGTTAGACCTCCTAATTACTTGACATGGCCAATTGATTGGCGTGGCTCGAACTCATTCAGGTCAACACCTCAGCCCACTTCCTCATGACCGATCATTAATCTGACCACCTGCAATGTTCAGGGCCTTGTGCCCAGCAAATTGCCAAAAGGCATCGTTCGTGTTATTTTGACAGCTCTGAACCACCATCCGGCATAACTGATCAGTTTTTATCAGCCTTCCGGGAAGTGTACAAAGAAATCCAAAGAATGCTTCTCGCCATGTATTTCAAATTGACCCTGATCCTTGTACTACTGAATGTTACAAAACCCTGGGCCACAAAAAGTTTGAGCTCTGCAGAGAATCTGCATCTAGCCAAGTCAGGCGGGTATATGATTAAGGATATGAGCTCCCCTAACTCCGATCTAACGTACAAACGACAGCGAGCCATACAGCTATCTCACCCTCTGTGGTGGACGCTACTAGTGTTTGAGTGTTCGGGACAACCACCTTGTTATCCAGGTTTCATTGTTCCCCTTGCTACACCGCCAGGCTCCTTGCAGCGTACATACTGCGCACGAGCATTCCATTCGTTTGTGCCTTTGCGGACTACGACAGGAGCAACATCTTGCGCTTCATGACGATTTCCGTGGATTGGGGTAAGGTAGGAGCATTCGAGACATAAAAGCCTCGCCCCTGCCTATGGCTTCACACCTTCAGATCATCAGCTCCTCAATCACTCGAGAAGCATTCACGCGAACACGCAATACATCGATTCTTCTGCCAATATCCCTCACCAGCCTCAGCCTATTCTCTCCATCTAAGACTCAATCTCCTATCGTCATCATGCATATCATCGCCTCTGCTACATCCGCCATTCTTGCCTTGGCTGGCTCTGCTTCGGCCGCCTTCGCGACTGTCCAAAACAACTGTCCCGAAACCGTTTGGATCACCATCACGAACTCGACCTGGCAACCCGTCCAGTACCCGATCCCAGTCAACGGAACCTACACGCAGTGGCGTAGCGGTATTGGCAATGCCTACGGCCTGAGCAAGACATCGGCATACTTCTCTCCATCCACCCCCAAGTTCACCCTTGGCTTCTCCGACTCTGCCGACCACTTGCTGTACTGGTCCCTGATAAATGCCAGCGGAGATCCATTTGCCGGCCAACCTTGGCGCATCTCGCTGTCTGAGCCTTCGTGTTCTCCCAATCCCCTCACCGCTTATGACGGAGGCTTGGTTCACGCCTGTGGAGATACTTCCAACCTCACTGTTACTGTCTGCTAGGTGCCAGAAGTTTTGCCTGTCCTCGGAGATTGGCGCTGGTATCATGTCCCGACCGGTTTGTTGAAGACCATCTATTCTACTTTTGGATGGTTGGGCTACCTGTTTGTCTGAGGTGCGGGCGGTGGTCTTATGGGTAATAGCTGTTCTGGCTACAACGACACGATGAGATTTATCCCTGACACTACACTCCCTTGCTCTTCCTATATTGAATCAAGAATATCATACATGCTTGCTGAATTCTCTCTGTATCAGAACCCTCCCAGAAAATGCCATAAATCGCGGTACAGGGTCGACTGGCGTGAGCTTCGAGGTGAGAGCCGCTTATGCGGCATCACATGTGGACATGGCGGCAGTGACACAATGTAACAGGATGCTCTTTTCGAGTGCAATTGACGACATTTTGTTACGCCGAACTAGACTCAGCTATGCACGGCGTAGTGGGATGCATGGTATAGAGTGGAGCTTGTGCGTTGCAAGCTCTGACAACGTTGATAGTGGTGAGGTCGTGCATCATGGAATAAAAAATCAATAAATCAGTGGTATCATGGATGTTACGATGCAATAGGCCAGATCAAAAGCACGCCTCATAGCTCGTCTTTGTACGTCTCCTCAGAACCCTCTGGCTTCTGTTCGTCGTCGGAAGGAACGTCTTTGGTGGGCTTGGACTCATCCTTCTTCGCGCCCGTCGTTTGAGCGGTTTCTTGCTTCGCGGAATCATCCTCATCGTCGCCTAACAGAACACCTCTGTATTCGCGGCCATCGGGAGTGTCAAAGACTTTGAGCTCCCAGCCTTGACCACCTGCAATCTTTTCCAGTTCCTTCTTCAACTTTTCGACGCTCTTCGCATCACCAAGGCCGAGCCTCTTCAATTCCTCTGCAGACATGGCTTTGCCGAAGCTGTCGGCGATGGTCTCGACAAACTTTTCCTTGCCGCCTCCCACGATGGCAGATTTTTCTATCTTGCTGCCTTCAGGGACCCATTTATGTGCACCGACGGTGATACCGCCGATGTTTATAGGCCCCTTGGATTGCGAATCGACGGTTGGGTTGGGAGCGGTGGCTGCAAGGATGTCGGAAGCAGCAGCAATGCCGGCTTCGTATTCAGGCACTTGGTCTTCAGCAAGAATGGGCGAACAGGCAATCTTGTTGGCACGGTCCTTCTGAGGAGGCTGGAAGGCGACGTCGTTGCAGAGACGTGGAGTCTGGATGACCATGAGATAGGCACATGTCGCAACCTCTTTGATGAGGGATATGCGATCCGAAGTGGCAGGGTTGCAGTGGAACTGGACTTCGATGCGTCGCTCTTTAGCCGTCAAGTCGCAGAGGGTGCCACCGGATAGACGCTGTACGAGATACCTGCTCTCTCCGCGGGTCTCGAGCTTGCCAATAGCCTTGTCGTCAGGATGCTTCTCTTGGCTGGTATCATGGGGCTGGTCTTGTACGGCGCCAAGCATGAAGCCGGGCACACCGGGATCTTCGACAGGAGGATAGGCGGGGACGCCTTGGGAGGGAGGCAGTTGATGGAACTGCTTGACGCCCTGGCCGTAGCAATACCTGTAGCTCCACCATCCGCTCCAGAAGTAGATGCAATTGCCTTGCATGCCCTTGAGCAACTCCCAGCCCCTATCGTTTGCGCGAACTAGCTCTTTTTCATGATCCTGCTTCGACAGAGTCTCGTTGGGTTGCGATGCGGGAGGTTGCTCGACTATGCGCGGGATCTGGCACAGGTAGTGTTGGTTTGCTAAAACGACTTCCTCGTAGTCGTATCGCGGCTTGGAAGCTTGTGGCCCATGGTCGGTCGCCGAGGCGAGGGAAAGGTCGTCGGATTGAGCCTTGGGATCGGAGAGTCTCGCCTGAGCCTGCAGGTTTGAGATGTGGCCTTCTGGGAAGTCGACCGAGAACTAAGCCATGTTCAGTTGATTTGACGTCGACGAGTGCATCGGGCAACGTTTGCTTGTACCTGGGGGAAGGCAAGAACATCATCTTGCACACTGAAGGTATTCTGAGCAGCGGCCGCTACTCGCAGCAGAGCGGGCAAGGCCCAAAAACTCCTCATCTTGAAGTGCGTCTGCTTCCTTGTCGAGAGACACAAGTCCAGATCATCACCGTGTCAAGTGCTCACTGCAGGTGCTCATCGACCATCACTTGGAATGCGGAGTCTCACTCGGCCGTGCTTGCCGACATCCGAACTACTGCCACCCGCGAGTCAACTGTCAACATCACACGTCCCTCGTTCCTTCCTAAGAATCCGCCTTGGTGCTTCTTCCCTAATCTAAAGCTCCACTCTCAGGCGCTGCCTGCCAATCCTCTCGGACTACCTTTCTTTTTCCTATTCCCCTGCAGACATGGCATTACCTCACTGTACACGAGCTGCCTCCTGCTTCATGCTTTCGCCAAGGCCGTATGCTTGCCATGACATCTGAAGGATTATGGAACATCACTTCACTGCCTCCTTCCACCGCCATTGGACTTTACCAACGGCCGCTATGGTACCAAGCATCCACGGCATTCTCATCCTGCCTAGTAGATCACATCAGGTAGGTTGAACCATGTCGACTGTCCTAAATTTGGTGTCAAGGCTGTACGCCTGTCTGACTCGATTCTGAAATGACTTTTTTCTTGAATGTGTCCTTTCTTTTCTGCTTCAGTTCTCGCAGCGCCTTCGCAACTTCACTTCCTGCTTTCTCGTGCCTTTTCAACCATGGCCGATCATTCTGCCTTAGCGAACGATGCTACGCTATCTCCTAGGGCGTATACCGACCCAAGTGTACTCAATGACATGACCACTATGCAATTCAACGAATGGGCTTTCAGCCTCGGAGACACCCAGACGGGCTGCTACAACAAAGGCTCGCTACCATTGGCACTCGCCACCAATGATACTTGTTTGCTAGGCTTCTGGTGTAAGTCTTCTGGTCATGTGCATCACAGTTTCATGCTGATACCAGCAGGTCCGAACTCTGACGATGAACACCCACCGCAAATGTGCCCTCCAACCTGGCAATGTGCTGTCCTTCGGGCTAATCAAGCCACATGCCCCTTTGCTCAAGGAGATCTGGAACCTTTGATCTGCCCTGGAGGATCCTATTGTCCACCGGGCGGTAAAACCCGCATTCCATGCGATGCAGGCACATTCTGCCCCCAAGGTAGCTATAAACCGATCAAATGCGACAAAGGCGCGTACTGCCCTTGGGCAAGCGCACACCAAATACCTCTTCTACCGCTATATGTGGTCATCTCCATCGACTCTTTACTGCTATGCCTACTGGTAGCAGGGCTGGCCTACTCCAAATGGCGAAAGCGTAATAAGCCGCGATATTCGAGCATCAATATTAAAGTCACGGAAGATGATACCGAGGCATTGCGAGCCCTCAACATGTCACCCCGTTGTTCCGTGTCGATAGCCGAAGTATCAACCGGAGCACCGTCGCCCAACTCATCGATCACACTGATCTCCACTACCCCCACTATATCTGCTCCCACAACTCGTGACAGACATAGATCGACGGCTTCAGATATCTCGCATCTTTCCCCAGATTCTCAGGATTCTGCGATGAACAAGTTTTTGATCTATCTTTCTCGAGCCACGCACACCAAAGAACTGGGCTTGTCTTTCGACTTTGAAGGGTTGTCTTTCGAGACTTCCAAGAAATTGGAGATTCTACACAACATAACGGGCAGCATTCCCCGAGGAACCATGACCGGCATCATGGGTGGCTCGGGTGCGGGAAAGTCGACCCTGGTAAATGCTCTAATGCGAGGCAAGTCAAGCTCAGGCACTATCAAAATCAATGGAGTGATCAAGGATATGAAAAGGTACAAAAAGCTTGTTGGACGCGTCCCACAGGACGACATTGTCCTAGGCGAACTTACTGTTCGAGAAAACATCTTGCACTCTGCACGGATGAGACTGCCTTCATCGTGGAACGACAGGGCCATTCAGGATTATGTGGATTCGCTAATTGCATGTCTGTCTCTTACTCATGTTCGAAACTCCTTGGTTGGCGATGCAAGAAAGCCAGTCATTTCTGGAGGTCAGCGCAAGCGTGTCAGTGTAGGTATAGAGCTTGCAGCCGCTCCGATGGCCATTTTTCTCGACGAGCCCACTAGTGGATTAGATGCTACCTCAGCAGCTTCTATCATGCGTCTTCTCAAGGCCATCTCCCGACTTGGGGTTACAGTGATCGCGATTATCCATCAACCTCGCGAGGACATCTTTGTGGACTTCGATCAACTTCTGCTGCTGGCAGACGGCAGCCAAGTATACGCTGGTGCAACGGAGGAAGCAGCGCCCTACTTCGAAGATCTGGGATATCAATTTCCCACGCAAAGCAACCCTGCCGACATAATTGTGGACATCATCACTGGAAATGGAAAACAATACTCTTCTGATGCAGAAAAGTTCGGTGGTGACACTGACTCTCTCATTCAATTCTGGTATGAAAACGGTCAATACGGGAAAACGAACAAGCGTCTGTCAGTTGCCGTAAACGCTGCAAGATCTCACAGGTTGTCGGTAAACTCTATGCAGTCTACGGCAGAACACGAACAGTCTCTACATGAAACGATGAAAACCAGAGGGGCTTCGTGGTATGCTCAAGTATACTACTGCTGCAAGCGTGCCCTACTACAACAAGTCCGCAACCGTACAAGCTTCTTTTTTGAAATATTTGTCGCTGCACTAGCCGGACTGGTCATTGGCCTCTCAGCATATTCCTCGGACGGCCATCTCTTCAGCGGAATCTATCATCCTCCCTTTACCATGATGTCTAGTGCTGTAGACTATAAGTCAGCACCGCAACTTGGCCTGCTATCTGCCATGGCAATCGGGTTAGCTTCATCTGCGCCTGGCGTCTGGGTATTCGGCGAGGAAGCACCCATCTTCCACCGTGAATCATCTTCCGGGCACAGCAAGAGTGCATACTATCTCGGCAAAGTTATGAGCACTTTTCCTCGCATCACGATCGCCGCACTGCACTATACAGTCATGATTGGCGTTCTGGCAACCCCACTGATGAGTTTCCAAGACATGTACGCTGCAAATCTGGTTTACTTCTACGCCATCTATGGTTTGGCCAGTATAGTGTCCATGCTGGTTAAGCGTGAAGATGGGCCTTTGTTGGCCGTGTTGCTTAGCTTGATCCTCGGTGTGCTCGGCGGTGTTGCGCCTCCGCTGTCACAGGTGAAAAAATGGCACATGGAATGGTTCTGGCGATTGAGCCCAGGGGTCTGGTTCACTGAAGGCTATTGGACCAAGATGGTAAGTCCTAGAGCCTATCTGTGGGACGTTGATGTCGCGAGTCAGAGCATTGGGCTTACTCTGGGAGAATTCGGGAAGGATCTGGCTCTGATTCTTCTCATCGGCACGGTGTATCGTCTGTTGGCATATGTGCTTATGATTCTGTTCAAGAAGAGGCAGAGATGATGTGTTGATATATGAGACTCAGAAGCTATATTTACTTCCTGTATATACATGCATGACTTTCTTTACTTCCTGAGCCCAGCCTTCTACCGTATGACAAGCAATATCATGTGCTTTCGATATCTCGGGTGCGCTTCCGATGAAACCTGCAAAAAGAGTGAAATTGATGTTGTCAGAAAGATTGCGGGTTCAACCTTCCCCAAAACATTAAAAGTCTCGACTCTGACTGCCAAATTGAGAAAAGGTGGGGAAATCGGCAACTCGTTCTTCTTGCCCTGAAGAAGAGATGTCTCGCGTGCATGGAACTACACAATCCTTGTCAGCAGCAAGAGGGGTTCCTTCTTGTCCGATCACCTCATGTTTTGTTCCGTCCCACTATCCTCATACATGTCCTTCGACTGCGTGGACTGTGTTGTACCGCCGCATTGCTCGTCATTAATTATTCTTCTGCTTGACTCTGACCTTAGCGCTAGCTAAGTGGACGAAGCTTCAGGGCTGGACATCGCAAGCAGCATTTCTACACAATTTTTTGATGAGCTTTTCGAAGACCCTGTCTACACTGAATACTGGAGAAATCGCTTTGAAAACATCGTATGAATATGCAATCTTCATCTCTACCATCCAGGATCAGAGAATCTGCAGCGGGATTGGCCAAAGAACTATTTTCGAACTCTGCTCATGGCGCCTCAGAAACGACAAGCGAGCTTGCAACGCTGAGGAGTGTTCATAAACTTTCTTCTGCGACTTCATCACATGGAACGTCCTCGTCATCGCGGCTACCCAAGGCTTTGAGCAATAGGCACAAAAATGCCACTGACTATTCGCGCTCTTCAAGATATTCTGCCGACCCTGACTCGTCGGAAGCAAACGATGAGTTTTCTGGATTCCTGTTGCAGGAGTGCGATATTGGAGAATCGAGCACATCGAGCTCTCGATCAGGATCTGACCTAGATTTGACTTTGACGATTGAGGATGGCTCTGTGAGAAGGCATGCGAGCCATCTGAAAAGGAATGACAGCTTCGAGCCTGAACTGTCGAGGTCGAGGTCGAAGCAGAAGTCACCAGCACAATCGATTTACAAGGACATCGGGTCATCACAGGAAGGCTACTATCTAAAGACTTCGTCACTATGTCATTACGACCAGAATGACCATTTCGAACAATCTTTCACCAAATTTAGTCGAGACCAACAGCAAGGGCTGCCATTGGGACATTCGGATAAATCGGTTTCTGCCATGTCGTCTTCTGATGCGGACGCAACACGACGAAAGGAGAGAGCGTTGAGCAGGCTGCAGTTGATTTTCTCTCAAATGCCAGCTGTGACGCAAGTTGAAAGACATACAATACTTGATCAAAGAAATGCTTTTGAGTCTTCTTACAACCAGCTCTGTGGAGGCGAAGATGCACAGGAATGGGCCGAGTTTGAGGCGTCTTTGTTTCATGCGTACAGCATGCAAGACAGTGACCAGGTTCACGCTCAAACACAGCAACAAGAGACGTCTGCAGCCACAGGGAGACAAGGCAACATGCATGGGAACGGGTTGATGCAAAATCTGCAACAGCCAAAAGAAGTTGTACGGCATGTGCAGAATCAAGCAGCGGAGAGAAGTCAAGATCAATCAAAGGACAAAGCGCCCTTGCCCGAGTTCCATTGCCCCTGGATTGACTGCCACAGCGTATGTTCCTTCACTTGATGTTTCGGATGAAAGATCGCTGACAAGGCTATGCAGAGATTCCAAATGTGTGCAGACTACATCCGAGACACAGACAACCCAGACTCTCTTCCATGTGTACATAGCGGTTGCGAGCTTGAATTCGCCACGGAAGAGGTCTGGCGTAAGCACGTTTCCATTGCTCACCATAATTTGCTCCCTAGACTTCAGCAGGTCGAGGCGACCAACATGGAGGCGGCCTGGGGGAAGCTACAGGCGTGAAGAAGTGCTGTATATATCACTTGATAATTTGAGAACCAAAACACTTGTTGGGCTTGGGAATAACAGTTGCATTGATGGTATCGAAGGCGTCATCGTCTATGTTGAACGTAAGAAGGTTTCAAGAGAAAAGTAGGTGACATGAATCTTGAGAGGGAGTTTTTGGTGTATCGGATTGTTGCAGAATGTGCGGATCAAGCGGCAGGACCGCCCTTCTTGCCACCGACCGAGTAGTCGGCGAGGAAGTCAGGGTCGTTCTCAA
Source organism: Aureobasidium pullulans EXF-150 (assembly GCF_000721785.1). Classification (NCBI taxonomy): domain Eukaryota; kingdom Fungi; phylum Ascomycota; class Dothideomycetes; order Dothideales; family Saccotheciaceae; genus Aureobasidium; species Aureobasidium pullulans. The sequence goes on along the minus strand of NW_021941046.1, from coordinate 297,470 downwards.
ACTCCTCCTTGAGCTGTGCGGAAACAGTGTCAGCGGCGAGAAGACCAAGGAATTTGGCACAGCGATTGTACTTACGATATCAAGACCACCAACAAGCTCGCCACCAACCCAGACCTGAGGGAAGGTAGGCCAGTCGGCAAACTCCTTGAGTCCTTGTCTCACATCGTCGTCGGCCAAGATGTTGAAGAAGCCATAACGGACACCCTTTTCCCTAAGCAGGCTAACCGTCTGGCGCGAGAAACCACACTGCGGGGCCGAAGGAGTACCCTTCATGAACAGCATGACAGGAGCGGCCTTGACCAGCTCGCCGAGTCTGTTGTTCAGCTCCTCCTTGGTCGTCTCAGGGTTGGCCTCGGCGGCCGAGTACTCGGGAGCAGTGGCGGGATCGTTCGGCGATGGTGCGTAGGCCGCCAAGCTCTTTGCACTACCTCCCTCGGGCTTGCTGACAAGCTGTGCTGGAGGCAAGCCTAGGCCGCCGGCGTTGCCACTACCAGCGCCAACGTGCTTCTCTACGGCGGCGCGCACGCGAGAGGCATCGCCGCCAGAGATAGTCTCGAGGACCTTGCCGGCCTTCTGGATAACAATGTAGGGGACTTGGGTGACGTCGTAGTGTTCGCTAACGTCGGACAGCTCTTCGGCATCGAGAGCCAGGAAGGAGATTGTGGGCGGCTGGGTGGCTGTGTAGGTTGAGGCGAGAGTGGACAGGACGGTGGACATCTGCTTGCACGGCTCGGCCCAGGGAGCGTGGAAGTAAATGAGCAGAGTGCTCGACTCTGGGAGGTTGTTGGTGTAGTTGGCGAAGTCGGCATCGGATGCGACCTCGGTCAGCGTGCAGGGATTTGAGGTGGCCATCGTGTGCTGTGTGTTGTGTGCTGTGTCAAGATCGTGTAGCAGGGGAAGATGTCAGTGCGTGTGTCGCTATGCGCTATCGATCCGGTCGTATGTGAAAGTATGGCTGAATCTGTCGTTCGCTTTTGTCGCGCGACCGCGCCCAATCTTTGGTGGGGCTCGCAAAATGGCGTCAGCAAGCCTCATTGCCCATCTTGCTACCATCGTGACCCTGCCCTTGGCATGATTGTCAATTTGACAAGCACAGCCAGTGCTGAGTGCTCTCTACCATGCGAAATATTGTCTAGACCAGCATCTTCTCCTTTGCTCGCTACAACGTAGGCCGCCAGCGTCACGTCTCATTTCATATCTCGTCATCTTCAAAAGTAGCAGCGTAAAGAGAGATTGCTTGGGCTTGACAAGAATAGCACCAAGGAGGCGAGAAGCTCTCTACCTGATACACACAACCATCCATCTGATGCCGTCTACTTCTCCGATTCAATCCAATACAAGCGCATGGCGATCAAGACGCTTCCACGGCCCCATAACCATGCTGTTGCTGAATGCTCAGAGAACTCATGCACCGCTAACATTCGACGCAACTGAACTTCTGTGGTTGGTCGGGGCTTGGACCTATGTTACAAGTCCCAAAGTGCATCGCTACCACGAACGCCGAAGCCAGCACTCCTTCTGTAGACGGCATAACTCTGCAACACGTGGCTTGCTGATGCTTCGATCGAAGGGTGATGAATCGACCGACGAAGAGAGTGTGAGACGACGTGACTAACGTGTCTGCAACTCATGCACTACGCCACCAATGCATCGCAGTAGGACAATGGTTGGGGACCAGGACAACGCCGTTCTCGCAGCTATGGCTAACAGAAGAATGCAAGGACACTATTTCTCAAGACGAGATGGAGATAGCCGTCACACGACGTTGTTGAATATGCCAGGAGCTGCAGCTCGTGGCTGACAGACACAAGGTGTTTTCACATGGGTTTGTCCAACGGGCGTACGCGTAGGCGTTCCTGGACTAGGCGAGATGGCCCGCCTGTCGCGCATTTTTAGCGTCACGACCAGACATCAACTGGCTGTGCTCATCACTTGAACTACCACATCTGGTCAACAAGGACGCGTATCCTGTGCGTGCGCAGCAATAATCGAGCTCAGAGGAAAAACGAAGGGAGATCGAGGCAGAGTCTGTATTTGTTTTAGCCGAAATTTGTTACTCTCAATCATGAAACTGCAATGCAGCATTCGACAGGGTTCCTTGCGTCGGGAGCGGGCCACAGCGATGCTAGAGCTCCCTGGGGAATGAAATATTGGGGAGAAGATGCACCAATTGCGTCTCCGTTGGCCTTTCAACTCGAGTGACCAGCCACGCAACATGCGGCGCCGGGGGCTAGGAAACTTGTTTGGAGCTTGTTTGGGGCCGTCAAGGGGAACGTAAGTGAACCTTCTATTTCCAGTCTAGGCTCTCACATTGCGTGTTTCTCCATCGCAGCCCATAAAACCCCTCGGCCTCACCAGCTCTTGAATATTCACTCATTCCTCAAAATTCATCCTTCGCTTTTGCATTCCTCTTGCAGATTACTTTCGCTACATATCCAAGACTTTCTCAATCACAGCTCTCAACTACACGAAACTCTAATCTCAACGTCTATCAACAACAACAACTACTATCAATATGCGTACCGCCTTCTTTGTCAGCGCATTGGCCAGCACTGCATTTGCTGGTGTTGTCACCCAGATCTCCGACGGTCAGATTCAGGTAATTATCTTTCTGTCCTGATCACCTTCAAAACTGGTGTTTGTCAGCAAGAAACAACAACTGATCATCGTATCATCGTATAGGCTCCTACTACTGAGACTGCTCCCGCTGTTGTTGCATCGTCCGCTGTCGAGTCGGTCTCGAGCGTCATCGCATCCAGCGTTGTTGCCTCCGTCTCTTCAGCCGTCGAGTCCAGCGTTGAGGTCTCTCCTATCGCTACATCCTCTGCACTCTCCACTCGCATGCCCGTTCCCATCGTCAACGCTACTGTGACCTCCGGAGCTTCTCTCACCACCATCCCTGCAGCCGTTGTCCCTTCTGCTGGCCTCAGCACTGTCGTTGCCGGCGGCAACTCGACTGGAAACGCCACCATCTCCTCGCACAGCTTGAAGGCTTCCTCCACCGTCACCTCTTCCACCAAGGGTGGTGCTTCGGGAACCTCTGCTGGATCCTCTGCCAGCGCATCTGCTTCTGGTAACGCCGCCAGCAGCTTCTACCAGTCTAACGCTGGTATGTTCGGTGCTGTCGTCCTGGGTGCTATGGGCTACCTCGCGCTTTAAGCGATGAACCATTCATCACATTGAGCTCCTTCCTACCTATCTGCTGTCACGTTGGTGCAGTGTATAGAAGGACTCTTCTTGTACTTGTTGCTGGGTAATTGGGGCGCGGCGCACATTCAAAGGATCAACATTTACGGTTAATGGCTTTTCTTCCATGTGGAAAGCTGGCGTGGGGCAACTCGTCTTGTCGTCTCTTTCTTCATCCATCCTTCCAGGATTCTTCTTCATTGGGCCTGCGAGCCTGCTACATTAGAGCGATGCACAAACAAAATTGAACACTTGAGCAAGAACTGATCACGCTTTCCTCCACGTTGTGCAATCGATCGTGATGGACCTATCATTCGTTCCTTCAATCTTACTCATGGTGACATTCTGAATCCCTTGAGACCTTACGTCGATCAACGATCGACCTCATCTCTGTCTGCACTAGGTCTGATGAAGGAGCCCCGCTGCTATGTTATTTCCCCGTTTCCTCTCCGTGCCCTTAGTAAGGTCTTTTAAGCTTCATTGACACTGTAGGAACCCATACTCTGGATGAAAGCGATCTTACCGGCACACTACGTACATATGCCCCAATTTACCTCTTTTGTCACAGCAACTGAGAAAGGATCACTTCCATGATTGCTCTTTACAGAATGCAGACTGGACTGCCGCACCATCGAAACAACAGAGCTATGGTTGTGAGGGCCTCCCGATGGGCGTGGAAGTTATACCAGGACCGGGACAACTCTCCCACCCAAATTTCAGCAGGTTCATCTGAGCAATCCTTCTCGTCTGCATGATCCCCGAGAGTCGGCATCCATGTCCCTGCAAAAGCAGCTGTCGGCTTGTTGCCATCGTGTGCCACCACGCTCGATCTCGGAGAAGCGCTGACTTGACCAAAAATCGACGCACGAACTCATTGGTATCGAGCGCGTCGAATTTTGTCCTCCGGTTTCATGCCGGAACTCTCTTGCGAGAGTGGTCAGTCGATACCCACTGTCTTCAAGCTTGAGATAAAGCGCACCGTTCATCATAACCCGGCACGGACTATGGCACGTGATTCCACCGGCTCTCGATCACGTGGACGCGCCACGCTTACTCCTTCTGTCTAGCACTCGCTTGTTTCCCAGAACAGCTCTTTCCGTTCTCGATGTTCAACGCTCTTGCAAAATTCGTCTTGATTCGATTGACGAAAGCTCGTTTAGCCCCCAGAAGACTCGAAGATCTCTCGAGAGGTTGCGTGGCAGTTGCAAGCAAGAGAAGAGCCATCATCTGTACAGAAAACACAATCTCCCCGCTTGCTGATAGATGTGTGTTGATCTAGACTGTGATTGGTGCCCAGGGTCTGACAGTGGATGGAAGCATCTTCGGTTTGCCAGGAAGGCATGGAGTCATGAGTCGCTCAAACATCACCAAGTCGCGGTGTAGACTCAAGATCCAGACGATCTGAACCTTTTTAGAAGTCGTTGCAATATCCCAATAAAGAACATGCCTGCTGTTTGGACTCTTGTGCAGAGAAGCGGTCTTCACATCCTTGAGTTAGGGCGCTCAAAGTGGCGTAGAGCGCTCAAACAGTGCTCCTAATCAGCAGCGACTTCCCTCCGGCCAAATCAGGTGATTGCCTTCCCTGGTACGCTCTTCAGGTGTAGGCTACCACATGTGCATGCCCACGGGTCCTGGCCAGCTCTAGGTCATAAATCAATGCTTACTGCTTGAAGATGCAGTGGACCTGGAGGACATGGACGAGCGAGAGGTTGACGAAAAAAGTGATGCCGACTTGCCGGGATTCCTGGTCGCTGGTACCATGTGCTGTTTGTCACTGGCTTTTGATAAGAATGGTGGTGTCGATGGCTTATTGGCGACCGACTTCTGCCGTGCTCTGGCCTCTTCGAGCGCTACCGCGGATGGTTCCTTGACCAGCAAAGATGCCAGCAGGCCACCCATTCCCGGCTTCTTCTTCTTGCTTTGATCGGTGTCTGGTCTCTTAGTGAGCTCTAGCAAGTCCTCGGGTCGAGTCTTCGTACCGATAGACATCTTGGCTGAGTATCGTGGTTGTGTTTTGTCCGCGTCAACGAGGATGCTTCATGGAACACAGCAGTCGACACTGAGCAAAAGTTTTATACGATGTTGTGGGAGGGGGATCCCCAAGTTCTTCACGAGCCTGGTTCGACAGGTGTCTGACGGGGATCACAAAAGTATAGAAATCCTTCACGGCTGACCCAAGTCACTTTCCGGACGCCTCAGCAAGCCACGACCCACCAATGCTGACTTTCAGCTGTTGAGAAGAATTGCTGAAGCGAGGTCATTCCAGCTTCGACAAGGATACTCGCGGTACGTCAATTGTGTGCTTCCACTTGGCTTTCCTGAAGGAAGACCAACAACAGATCAAGCAAGTTCACGGGCTACATGACGGTATACGATCGATCGACAGCGAGCTCAACCTTGAGACTAGTCATAAATTCACGAAAGCGATTCACGGATACGATTCAACGTTTGTTCAATGCAAGCAGATTGTCAGAGTGGTAGTTGATGCAGCCAAATATTATCTCATGTAAGTCACTGGCATGTCAGTAGGGCAATGTCGACCGTTGCCTTTGCGCTGCACAGGCTTTCATGTAAGCAATGTCGAACCGAAGGAGAAAGTACGGAGAACATGAGTTCATTGATGTTAATATTGTGTGAGAGGAATGGACTCGATATCGACTGCGCATTATAACCCTTCGATGATTTTCCCGATCGCTCAACGTCACGCCTTCGTTGTTGATGCCTGAATAGTTCCATGCCTCTCATCCATCACAAGCATAACGACTTACTCCTGCTGGTGTGATGCGTCATCCCGAAGAGGCAGCTCTGAGACCTTCCAAGTGGTGACAATCGTGAGTGCGGCCCATTCGTTCACACTAGCATCCCAAGCCTCGATATCCTTGTCGAAGCCAAGAGTTTGAAGACCGTCGGTCACGACTGTACCGCCGCTCTTGGTGGTATCGATGAGCTCGTTAAGGCGGTCACGAATCTTGAGGATTGACGGTGTCATTCCTCCAATGGCAGCCAACCCCTCATTGACGGCCGTGAGGGTTTCACCGATGCGGCCTTCCTGAACGAAAGTTGCTGAGATTTCCTCCTGGGAGCGAGCAGACATCATGGCGGAATCGACTATGTCCTTGCATCTGCGCCCTTCACGTTTGACCGGGTCGATTGCAGTTGCTACCGGACCAGTGACTCTGAGGGCCTGGAGCTTGACGTTGAGTTGCTGAAAGGCGGTCTCGATGACCGAAGTCATCTCAAGAGTCTTGACAAGATTGGTACGGAAGATGACCAGATCGTCCTGCGTGAGGTTCCTGTACACGCATCAGAATCTTGCGCACGCTCACATCGACACAGGTGCTAGCGAACTTGTGAAGAGGGCCTACAGGGACCTTAGTTTTAGGTGCCATGCTGAGGATAGATCTTCGTCGGGTGATGTCCAAGACCAAATATGGGAGGTGGTCTATCGAGCCTAGAGTCTGAGGTATCAGCAACTGTGTATCGTACTCAAGTTAAGCGGTCCAATACTTTGCCGAAGATCGATGCTGCGTTGCGGTAAGTCAACAGTTGGGAACTGCTTGAGGTTGTGATAGATATGATGATCACGAGTGATAGAAGAGGGAAGCCGTGTCAGAAAGATTCATGCCATCGGAAAGTGATGATGAATAAAGAAGGATCTATTGAAGTTGTAGATTAAGATGGTCAGAGGATAGCCGATCATTAGTGAAGCTGATAAATTCATCCAGTCACTTCACTCATGTTCGGTCCAGTTGGGTATGTATTGTGAAAATAGCAAAGACAAGTATTGGTAGCCGCGAAAGATCTGAATGATCGAGGCCAAGTTTGGCATGATGAATTCAGTTTCAAGGCGAATTATGTGAAGAAATGTATGCCTCTTGCTGATAAAGGCGAGGTCTTTGATGGTGTAGGCGGAATTTTGAAAACCGGATAGTCGATGGTACCGATGACTTCAAGCTTCTAGACCTTACTTGTGGTTCCTTTCCAAGGCTCCCCGTAGTCAAGTTGCTTTTTGAGATTTGCCAGTCTTTCGCCCTTCTCTACCCACTTGGCTTCGAGCCATTGAGCGAGTTCGGCGTCCGTATGCGGTAGTGAGTTCAACTCAAAGCGTCGAACATGAGCATACATCCGGTAGGTCTGCGCCAGATCGGGTTGAAAGATGGTTTTGAAAAAGGACGGCGCGGCCATGAATTTGTCGTCCTCCGCGTAAGCAATTGTGATGTCGTATACGGCCTTGACATGAGGTGTCTTACGCAGCTGCTGAACAGTAGCGACGAAGCCCTTGGTGCGTGGATGCAATGTGTGCTGCGGTATTGATTTTCCATGGCTCGCACACCACCGGACTGCTTCTGCATGTTTCTTTGGCCTATATCGTGTCCCTTCGCTGAAAGAAACAAGCCCTGTTTGATCGATCAGTCATTGTGGGTCAAAGGAACATGATACCGCTAGGAATACATACACACAGGCCAACGTCCCTCTTTGATGCCGCTAAACAATCGTTCCATTTCCTCCTTGTCCTCAGCCCACCTGCGACTGACTAGTGGCATGCCCATGACCAACAGACCCCATCCTAGCACCGGCACCCACTTGAGCGCCTTCTTCGCAAACCATCGACAGCGACCCAGCATTCCCGAGCGAATTGCCATGGCTTGAATGAGGTAGAAATCAGACCATTCATTGTGATTCGCAACGACGATTGCACTTTCCCCACGAGGCAGCTCATCTCCGGCTATGATGATATCTGCACCATTGTATTCTTCGCAGAGTCGCTGCACACCGCGCCATACGGATTCGGCAATAGCAGACGCCAAATGATAGGTGTGTGTAGGAAAGATGAAAGCAAAGGGTAGCAGGGCTGAGAGCAGGACGTCGGCGATCAACAGATGAACGAACCATGGCCCGAACGTCAGAAAAACAAAGCGCAAGATTAGGAAGAACCAAGCAACGATTTGCCTAGTCGAGGACGCCATTGCCAAGTGCCTTCCTAACACAAGGGCTGGTGCTGCTGCGCGCGCGGTACAGCAGAAGGGTTACGTTGTTGGAGCGTCACCGCTGGCCGCAGAGGATTGTGAAGAGAGTAGAGAAAGATCCGGCGGGACGGCTCGCACAGGCGGCGGGCGCAAGATGGAGGCACGAAAAAGGGCAAACACTAGATCGCATTTGGGTTGGACAATCGTTGGTCGCCGACCACGACTCCACTCTGGCGCAACATGCCCGTCCTCTCATCTCGCTCTCCCATTGCGACCACCCATTTTTCCCTTTTGCGATATCTTTGACAGCTTCTGATTCTGCAAAGCTTTCGCACACAGCCCTTTCCAGGGGATAGTCTGTCCAGCTTCTACAACAACTGCAACGTCTGAGACGTGCTTGTCATTCTGAGACTCTTCTTGTCTCTCCCTGGCCGGTGTCCGACAAAACGGTTGACATTTCCGTTGTCCTCTGACCCATCACCTGCCCTGCCACGGATTCGGCCGAGTCGACAGTTCCTGTGATCGCGTTCGCGTCGCGCAAGAAGAGGAGTTTGCACTTATACCCATCTTGATCCCCAAGCGACAAGACTTTGTTTCGTCCTGTCCTGCCCCACCGATGTTTTGAAGTTGCTGTAAGTCGCACGGGTCCTTTCTTCTACTTCAGCCAAGTCCTACCTGCCATTCTCCCTCCGGCATCCGTGGAAAGCTTCCTCATCTCGCATGACAAATTTACCTAGAGTTTGCGGATGTCTCCGTGCTAGTTCCCAGATCGTCACTCATGTGCTCATAACGACTGACTTCTCCCCAGCGTTCCAGACCGCCGCGATTCGCCAGCGCCTCTTCGATAGTCAAATCTTCTGTACCGACAGTCTTGCGCTAAAGACATGTCGGCACCTAACGTTGGTCCCCGAGCACCGAGTAGTGCTCACGATCTGGGTACGTTTCCACGTTTTATATCATCAACCCTCTCTTCCCATCGACCCCAGTTTTCTTCACTTCCTGCCCCTCCTTGCGTGCCGATTTGACCTGCCTGCATCATGGCTCAGGTCAACATGCAATCCATGTCGCCGGACGAGCCGCTCGCCGACAACAACCCAGCGCTGATGTATACATCTCCAGAGAGCCAGCATTCATCTGACAGGAGTCCTCTCTCCAACTTCGGTTTCTTGAAGAACCTCAGCCTGGACAAGAAACAAACGAAAGGTATGCTGCCTTGAGCAAACATTGCAGCAAACGTTTGTCTCTTACGCCGTCACAGATGGAGCAGCCCCCAAGCGACGCGGGCCTAAGCCCGACAGCAAACCTGCCTTGACCCGCAGACAAGAACTGAACAGACAAGCTCAGAGGTATGCCGATTGATGTTTGCTCTAATCATTCCAACCAGTCTCTGACCGACGTTCAGAACACACCGCGAACGCAAAGAGATGTACATCAAGGCACTCGAGCATGAGGTTCTTCGTCTCAAGGAACTCTACGGATCCAGCATCTCCGATCGCGAAGCTGTCGTCACTGAAAACAAGCGCCTCAAGGAACTTCTGCTAGCCCACGGCATCCCGCTTGACAGCCTGCAATCACTCCCGGCCATGCGCGGTATGCCTGCCTCATACAACGGCAGCTCGAGCGGTAGCATATCTGGCAGCTATCGTCAGGACTCTAGCACTGCTGGCTTCAGTCCCCCTCCCCTTCGCTCTCAAGACTCAAAGCCGCCGATGGCTAGTGCAGGCCAGTTGCCTGGTCAGCATCTGGATTATGACCAGATTGGCATTGACTTCGTTCTGACGTACGACTCCCAAGGCCAGCCCCAGCCCTACAATAGGGCAGCCTATCCCTCACCCCCACCGAACCAATAAGCCAATCGTTACCCCTCTGCCGCTGTTGTATCGTCTCGCGATTGGGCTGACGTCGTCCTTTGCGTAGTCTCGAACGCCCCTGTATGGACCACATGCAATATCTCGTGGTCCGCTCGCACAACCCTGAGGGACAGCCCTTCCACCATCCCATGGAGAGGCCCGACGACACAGAGTACGATCACATGTGCGGTCATGCTCTCATGGCGACCTGTCCCCCGCCGTCGCACATCATGAACAAACCTGGAGACCCATACGGCCACAGAATGCCGGACTTGAAGGCTCCAGACCTCATGAAGCTGTTGGATCTCAGCGCCCAGCTGCCCCTCGAGGGCGAGCTTACACCCGTCATGGCGTGGTTGTTGCTTCTGCAAAACAGCAGAGTGTCCGAGATGACAGCTCAGGACTTTGAGCTTGTCAAGGCTGACCTCGCTGGCAAGGTCAGATGCTACGGGTAAATGACTAGGAAATTCATGGATTCAGGATCATCACAACTAACGAAGCGCAGTTTCGGAGCCGTTCTGGAAGAGTTCGAGGTGCGCGATGCCCTCAGCAATCTCTTCATCGCGAAGGAGAACATGTCGGTTGGTCAGGTTCCTATGGCCCAGGCAATTGAGGCTTACTGATGAGTTACTCGGGATTGGCGTTAGGTTTGTGGGCAAGAAAAGGAGGCAGCCTGTCATTTTGCGTGCAGCAGCGCATGACGATCAATATATATACATATTAGTTTTCTTGGATAATCAGACTTTGGCAATCACAAAGACCAAGCATCAATGTCTATGAGTAGGTGCTAAAAATAATGCGATGATGGAGCTCAGCTCCCTGAAACAAAGTACCCCACACAAGCTACGCGTAATAACGTCAGAGGGAGGACCAGGACCCCTCGAAATAAACACTCCCTCCTCGAGGTACAAAGGACCCGACTTCAGACACGCATCGACATGGCATCAGCACACGACCTAAGCGCATGGGACAAGGATGGCAGAGTGTTCCTCTTCACATCTCTGACAGCCGGATCATCGCACATCATCACGGCGACATCACGTATCGAGACGATCCTCAATGCCAACAGAATTCCGTTCCTGGCTATAGACACAGCAACTAATGAGTCGGCTCGCCGTCTCTGGGGCCGTCGAGCGGCCGGAAAGAAGCTTCCTGGCCTGGTCAAGGAGGGCTTCGTGATAGCTGTATGTGTGTCGACCATGTTGGAGGCTTTGTGATTGCTGACATGGCGTGCTACAGGACCTCGACGAAGTCGAAGAATGGAACGAGTTTGGCGAGATCAAAGAGAACATTGGCGACGTACCACCTGCCTCGTCGGCTCCCGCGCCCGGTGGTGAGGCTGTGACGACGAGAGCCACGATGCATCCTACAACCACCGCCCAGCCCCCAGCTCCGCTTCCAGTCAAGCCCACAGCTACCGCAGCCAACAAATCAGCCAGCGACAAGTCCGACCCGCTGCAGACCCCAATGGCCAATCTGTCCATGAAAGAGGCCGCCACCGAAGCCGCCGCCATTGGTGCCGCGCGCAAGGGTCCCGCACCGGGTATCAACGACACCAAGGTCGCTCCTCTGAAGTCGCCTACTCAGACCTCGAGCCTGGCCGAATCATCCGAAGCACCAGAATCCTCGAAAGCACCAGAGCCCGCACCTCTGTCTGCAGTCGAGTCTAGTGATGACCTCGCCGCTGCAGTGGCTACACCTGCCGGCACTATCCAGCAAAAGCACAGAGGAAGCAGTGTCAGCAACGCCAATCCCGAAGAGATCAAAGAGCTTGAGCAATCTTCTGCTATCCCCGAAGCCGACGACGAGGACGAAGAGCAGCCAAAGACACAAGAGCAAGAGGCCGCCGTCGCCGACAAAGCTTCTGTCAGCGTCCAGGATTAAGCCTAAAACCATCTCACTTTGTGTTTCTTCTTTTGTCTTTAGCATAGCGTCTTGACTTGTTGTATTGCAAAGAACATGGTATGGATATGTACAGATTTGATCCTCCTGAAAAGCATGTCATGTACCACAAGGTCTCTCATTTTTTGACTACAGCAGCATGCAACCTTCGCCCTCGGATACTAAGCGTTCTTCTCCCCATAGTACCGACTTCTTCTCTTTCCGTCTTCGGTGGTCGGCTCGGGAGCAGCTATGATGCCCACATGGAACATTTCGGAAGAGTCGCTAGAGTCTGCAGGTGGGTTGGCGTGCTTCCACCATTGCGTGTGTTCGTTTCGACCATCTCTGATCTCGTGTCCCGCTCTTCTTCCTCGGCTCGAGCAGGTGAAACGGAATAGTATCCATAGAGCCACTGCCAGAGCGACCAGGCTGATTACACTGAAGGTGATGATGATCGCTAGGGCGACTTTGGAGACATGGATAGGCTCAGAAGAGGTACCGAGTTTGAAGGTCTGTGTGGGTGTTGCCATTTCTGCTGTATATGAGCTTGATGGTGGTTATATGCACAGATCGAACGCCACAGTATTGATGGATTTGGGTTTGGCGATATATACCGAGATCGTGTCTGCATGATAAGTACTTGTCGAATACGGGACAGCGCATTGAAGTACAAGTTGCAATACGCCAAGTCGTGGACACAAAGAAGACAAAGAAATGTGGTATACGAGCCTGGTTGGCACATGTTGCAAGCGTGTTCGAGACATGACGACCTGGATCAAATGATGTGTTCTTACATACGGCAAGACTCGACATGTGAAACGAAGGCTCATGGGCAAGCTGTGTGCCGGCCTGGAGCCAGCGCGCTGGGAATTAGAAAATGATAGACGTAAATTTTGATGAGGGATGACGAATGACAAAGGACTTGCATGCCTAGTCAGAAAGCATATTGCCAAGCAGTAGTGACCGGAAACGGATGTTGACGGCGATGTTATAACTAGCATAGAGTGTAGTCTGGCGAGAAGGTGCATAGTTACAGGTAGCAATAAAACATGTGTTATCATAAACTATACATCTTCACGACATGCGGGCATTCGTGCATGGGCAAGCAGCCCTTGATCATGTGCAGACACGCATCAATATCGCCGATATCGACATACTCATCGGCATGTGAATTGAAAACACATCCGTTCCAATGCAAGAAAATCGAAAGCCTGTGCTGGTCGTGCCAACGTCGACGAAGCGAGCTTTTGGGGAAGCTCGAGGAGCAACGGGTGGTGCGATTTGACGAGTGGCAGTGGAAAGTCAGCTACAGCGCGCCCCAAGCAATGTTGGCAGAAAAGGACGCGATTGACCGGAAGGTGGAAAGGCAGGTGGAAAAGAACGCGATCAAAAAGGAAAAGAGCAAGTCGGGAAGAGTGTCTTGGAGGAAGAGCAAGAAGTAAGGACCAAGGCGTGACGTGTGATTGGTCGACGCGGGCTGTACCGGACTTCGCGCGCATGCCTGCTGCTGCTGCGACCGTCAAACGACGACGACGACGATTGAGACGGCGAGCGATTGTATACTACCCACAACCAACCAATCCAAACAAAGCCACCCACACACACACACATCGCCCAAGATGCCGACACCCGAGTCAATCCAGTTCCGCATGCAAAAGCCCAAGGTGCCGCCAACCTTTGAGGGCGTCGACTACGACAACAACCAGCAACTCAAGGCGGCTCAGGATGCCGTCTTGCGCGAGCAATGGGTCCAGAGCATGATGGCACGTCTTCTCAGAGAGGAGATGGGCAAGTGCTACTACCGCGAGGGTGTCAACCACCTCGAGAAGTGCGGTCACCTCAGAGGTCCGTATCCGACCCGTCCTCCTCGAAAGGCCGCCCTGTTCCCCAGCTGACACTGTGCAGAACGCTACCTCGAGCAACTGAAGCATTCCAAGGTCAAGGGCTACCTCTTCGAGCAACAGAACATCACCCCCAGCTCAAGCTCATAATTCCGAACGCCCTACTTTCCTCTCTCTCTCTCTCTCTCTCTCTCCGACTGGCCGACCACTTCTCCCCCGTTCCTGTCTGTCGACCATCGGCCCTTTTCCTACACGCCTCACATACCTTGACACGTTTATCGCGAAGCGAAGCTGCCACACGCCGCTCACACCTTGTACACTTGATACTTCTGGGGAAATGGCAAAAGACAGGCACAAGAAATCAACATCGTTTGCAAATGTATACATGACTCCGAAATTCCCCCTTCCTTTATCCCAATCCTCTGCCTTTCAATATCATGACTCCTTCTTCTCGTCCTCGACGTCTGCCGCCGTCCCCGTTATTTCCTTCTTCTTGGTTTGGAGGAATGAAAAGGCTCCGGAAACCCCGTCCTTGATCTTCTCCCACTTGTTGCGGTTGAGCCTGTTGCTCAGCTGTCGGTAGTTGTACATTTCTCCCCAGCAGTCTCTGCCCCACTCGCAGCCAGCCATGTTGACGACAAAGTCGCGGTCGTGCTCGTGATAGTGGATGTTCATATCCTCGCCGTTGTCGCCGCATGCGCCGGGCGGGAAGCTGTTGACCTTGCGCTGCGGGATAAAGGCAAGATGAGGTCGCACCCAAGGTTGGTTGGTGTACATGTATTCCAATGCATCTTGCTCCTTGTGTTCCCATTCCATGTGTTTTTGTTCATAACCAACAGGATCCCACCAGATGTCTAGCAAGCGATCTGTCCAAGCAGAACGCTTGACGAAGAACGAACCCAGGTTGAAGCCACCACAATCTTGGGGCACGATGAGGTTGATCGAGTCGGGCTTGCCGTCTCCGACCGGTGACAAACTCTCGGGGTCGAGGTGTGCTGCGGTTGGGGGATGAGAGATGTTGAGCGGGTTGTACGTGTTGATGTCGCGATAGACGTTGTCGTTCAGGTTGTTGAAGATGTGCTGCTGCAACGAGTATGAGGGCTCCATGATGAAGGTGTTGAGATCCAGCCACCAGAACCTGCATCAGTCAGTATCCTTGTTCTTCTTCCCTTTGCAGGCGCTATCCAAGACTCACCATTCGGCGTGCGGGTACTTGCGCATGGCGTTGCGGATTGTGTCGACCTTCTCCCAGCTCTCTCGCCACTCGTGCGCATAGCGCTTCTTTGTGCTCATGTCGACAATTTCCAACTCATAGCCCCATCTGTGCACGTAGTTCTTCTTGTTGCGCACGCTGTCGCGCTCAATTGCCCACTCGCGGGGTCCTTTCCACTCCATGACACCTCCTCCCATGTTGGCTGCCAGGATCACGACGAATTTGCTACCGCCGCCGAGCCATGAGCTTCTTCGATACCAGTAGTGTAATGCTGCAGACTTGTGTCAGCTCACTGAAACTTGCGCGCCTTCTGCCAGGTGACGTACGGGTAGTATAAAAACAAAGAATAAGCAACAAGAAGACCAAGACCAAAACAAATCGGGCCTTTGATCTCAGCAAATGACGGCCAAGCATGGCCTTGATGTTTGCAAGATAGCCTCCTCTGGCAGGAGCCCATCTGCCTCTGCCCGCCTTCTCCTTTTCGGCCTGGCGCTCGTCCTTGGGGCCATTGTTAAAGAAGGGCAGACTCGCCGAAATTTTGCGCATGTGCTTTCCGAAGAAGCCCGAGTTGGCTTCTTGGTATGCCGGGTATCCATTGACCTGGTGGCTCCTTGCTTGGGCGGAGGCCCAGGTGACGCTGTGGTTCTGGCTGTACGATGTCACGGGGGTGGTGCTTCTACTCTGGGCGAAGTTGGCATTGAGTCCAGGACTCGCCCAACCACCGCCTCGTTTTGGTGAAGGAGATCGTGAGAGCGACATGGTGCGTGTCTATAAATTTCTGGACGGGCTGTGTGTTGGAAGGCTAGCGCATGGCGGACGATGGGCAGAAAGAAAGATGCCACCGGGTTGACGCTCTTTGGGGGCCGTGGGTCGGAGGATGCAAGTCGGACGGAACGAAGACCAGGTGGGAAAGAAAAGCAGTTCAACGGGCAAACAAAGAGAGTGCCAGGGGCAGCCTGTTCTCGCTGCAGCTACGTTTGGCTTTTGGTCGGTACTTTGGGGGCTTCCTGCCAGATTGGTCGTCTTGGCAGTGCCTGTGCAACAACCGACTATCAAGAGAGCACTCCTTTCTACTCAACCAGTCACCTCTTTCGCGTCCCGTGGCTTCGTTTTCGCCTTGATACACTTGTTCGTTCTTACCTCCCATCGACCGTTTGCTTCTCGCTCATGTGCCGGAGAGAGCATTAGAATCCCATCTCTTCCAGTTGGACCCTGAACTCTCCTCAAACCCCTAGCATCTTGGTATATTGACAGTAATACGAGTCATCCTGTGCCACTCGATACCTACTTATCAGCCCTTTCGTGACCCTGATTCAAGACATCCTACATGTGACAGCGACCAGAAGTACATGCCGGCTCCCAGACAGTTTACCTCGCGACTGCGGCAGCCGCGATACATGTTTTCCATCTCTCGAATCTAGAATCTAGAATCTTCAAGTTGTGTTGACAACAAACAAGTCTTCCAAAGTTATCCAAACACTCAACAAAGTACAACATTGACTCCCCTAATACAATATCTACTCCGTCGATATAGTTTCAAATATGCCGCCTCGTCCTCACGACCCATTCAATGATGCGCCACGCCGTCCTGCATCCCGCACAGCGAGCCATCTACACGACACATACACTTCTGGCGGTCACACCTTGCGGGCCAACTCGGCTGCACGCAACCTCTTTGCTTCAACGCTATCACGACGTCCCACAACAACTGGACCACCATCGAATCACCTCAACGAGCTGGTTCTCGAGGACTCTGATGATGCTGGAGACCGGATGAGCAGGCGCACTGCGGCTGCCGGCAGGGCGACCCGGACCCGACGTGTCAGAGCAGCCACTGAGACGACGACCATCGAGCCCGATGAAGAGAACCAACCCGAGCCCGTCCGCGATATGGTCATAAGGGATGAGAGAGGCAACTACTTGCACGAAGTTTCTGCGCTGGGAGAGCAGATAAATGGAGCAGAAGAGGAAGGTATGAGCTCTAGTGGCTTTGAAATCATGCTTTTGATCAATCGTTAACGCATACCAAGAACTTGAAGACGACAAGCGTCTGACAGCTCTTGTGCAGGAGTATTGGGCTTCTGGAAGTGCTGTCGGTGGCAGGAATAGTAAAAGATGGGACGAGAATGGTTTGTGCCGTCTCCTGGACTTGGAATTCTACCAGCTAATGGCACATGTACAGAACTCGACAGACCCAAAGCAGAAGTCATGACACGACTACGAGACTCTGTGAGCAAAACGCTCGTCAACGAACAATGGAGATACGAGCCCAGTGATTACATGAAGGCACTTCTGGTCGAGAACCATGGTCGTGTCTAATTCTCGCCTCTTGTGTATACCTTAGATAATCCCTAGCCTTGACAAAACGAGTGATGTTATGAGATGACGGTGTTTTGTCGTTCGAATATATTCAGTCAATTGGTTCTATGTCCACAGACTATATCAGGTTACTTATTCAATCATCAATCGCTGAGCTCAAAGGCATCCTCGGCTGTGCCGGTCCCTGCCTTGATGTTGTTACTGGCATTATCAGCGGACAAGCTGTGTGAGTTCGACATGTCGCCATCCGATTCTTCCTCCCCTTCCTCGTCGTAGTCATCGAACTCTTCCCTTTCGATTTCGGACTCTTCTTCGTCGTAAACCTCTTCTCCGTCTTCAAAGTCGTCAGGATTCTGGGCGTAGCCTCCGACAAATTCTTCGCCTTCATCATCGGCATCATCTTCAGCTTCTTCATCCTCACCCTCCTCCTCGTCCTCATCGCCATCGGCGAATGCTTCAGTATCGACTATATCCTTAATTTTAAATGCCTGATCGTGCCCTTGGACTTCATGCAGATCATCGGTTTCATCGTCTGACGCAAGATCTACGTATTCGTTGATGGCACTCTGAGCCACGTCCTCAAGACCATGCCAATTGACATTCAAGCCAGCATCAGAGGATGCAGGATTGATCGAGTTGGCAAAGAAGGACGGGTCGTATTGCCATGCAGGATTTTCAGAAGGTTTAACCAACCCAGCGAACTGAGCCATGCTGTCAGTCGCTTGGGTGCTTTGTCCGTCCAGAGATGCTAAGACTGGCGAAGGTTGAGTGTTTGTTGTAGCCGTTAATCTGTTCTTCACCGTGTGGGAAGGAGAATGAACAGCTCCAGGCGTTGACAATCGAGATGGACTCCGTGACCTAGACTCGATGTTCTGCTTTGCCTTCTCAATTGCGAGGTTGTATTGTGTTCGGGGGACAAATCTGCTTTCTCGTAGTCGATAAGCAGGGACGTCAGGAGATGCTGCACCAGCTTTTGTGGAGCGAAAGCGAGCCGCTTCACGGGCGCGCTCCATCGAGGGCGATGTGAGAGAACGAGCAACTTCTTCCTTGCGTCGAACATCGTCCTTGTGAATTTCCGAACGATACCATGCGCTCGAATCTGCCATGGCTTGCCGGGCTGCTCGCGCACGCGCGAAAAGGTCTTCATCTTCCTGACGTGCCTTTGACAATGATTCAATACCTGCCAAGCTGCTACCGAAAGACTTGGTGACACGACTCTCTCCGATCAGCGGGCGTGTAGAGCTTGATGGACGAGTGTCTATAGCGGCCGGAGGAGTCTGAGATCGTTTGCTAGGAGACGCTTCCGCTTGAGCTTCCTCACTGTCCTCCCTTAAGCGTTTCTTTGCTTGAGTTGTGTTAAGAGTTTCCTCTCCAGGATTGATACCTAGAGCCTTCAAGCGGAAGTAATTCGATCGAGAAGGCGTACTGGAGATGGCAGGCCGATTTTGTGAACCAAGCATGCTGAAACCAAGAAAGTTCGAACGCGGTGTGGCGGCTGGCTGTTTCCTCCTCGGCGTCTCACGATCGATATTTTCCAACGTCCTAGGCCTCTTCTGCTCATGCGAACGACTCGAAGTTTTCTGGTCTGCATCGTTTTCAAGAGATACTTGTACGTCAACGAAGTTCTGCCTGGCTTCAGATTCTCGCATACTGGCTCCCAAGTGGATAGCTGAGCTCGTGGACTTGAGGAACTCATCGACGGCGTCTTTCTCAGCAGCAAGCTTCCTCTTCAATTCGCGTGCGCTCTGATCCTTTTTGGCACGCTTGCGACGTTCTCTACCTTGGCGAGCAAGTCTTCGTCGCCAGCAGATCTCGCGCCACCTTTTGCCAAACCTATAAGAAAGGGTCTCCCTTCTGAAAGTATCCGCAAGTTCACGAAGACTCTCCATATATAACTCGTCATAGACACCCATGACTGTCTGGCGAGCATGATATTCGACAAACTGTCTGATTAGGCCTCTGTCCGTATCGAGAACAACCTCTCGGGCAAGCCGTTCAAGTATCTCGTCTTTGGACCTTATGGGCTTTAGTGGGGCAGCGACAGGAGTTTGTTTCAGTATAGACGCAGAGGGTTTAAGGGCCGACGCAGCTGGAGCAGGTTGTTGCGTTTGGAGAGCTGACACCTGTGGCGATGTGCTCTGAGTTTTGTCGTCGAGAGAAAAGGACTGCGACAAGGGGCTCGGTTTCTTAGGCTGAGATGGCTGGCTGAAATTGAACTGCGGGAGTTTCGACCCGAAAGGCGATGCGTTGAGCACTGCCGCTTCGGGACTGCTATCGTCGGTTGCAGAAGAAGAAGAGGTAAGAGAGAAAGCCGGGGCTTCGTTGGATACGGGAGCGGGTCTGTCGAAGATAGACGTCGAGCTTACGACAGGTTCGGTTGATGCTTGCGTGGGATCTGTGTCTAAGGTCGTAGGAAAGCTGAAAGGGCTCTTCGATGAAGCTGGCGGAGATTGAGAGGGTGGCGCAAGTGTTTGGGCAGTCGAGGAAAAGCTAAATGAAGGCTTTGGTGGCTCCTGATTGCTCGGGGCTTGGAACATGGATGGTGCTGCGGTAACAGAAGACGAGGTTTGCTGATCGTGCATTGATGAAGGAGCAGCGCTCCACAATGAAGGACTGTTCGCAGAACTTGGTGACCTAAATGCTCCTGATTGTGTAGCTATAGGCTTTGGTGGGGCTTCATCATCCTCGGCGGCAGGTTTTGCTACAGAAAATGGACTGGCAAACGGCTTGTTGGAATGTTCATTGTTGACCAAGAGCCCAGGAGTGACAGCGGAGTTCGGGGACGCGAACGTATTTGTGAAAGAATTGACACTTTCACTCTTGGATGGCTGGGCGAATATGGAGGTAGCCGAAGGTGTTGCGCCGAATGCAGTTGCCTCAGAAGGAGTTGGGCTAACAGATGGCTTTCCAAAGCTGAAACCGGTCGACACAGAAGGTTGACCAAAGCCTGAAGTGGCTGACTTTGGTTGGGCAAAAAGCGAAGTTGGTAGGCTTTCTCCTGATAGGGGTTTCGTACCAAAAGTGCTCGTGAAGGGTGAAGATGAAGCGGGTGCTGCTGCTCCAAAAGCCGATCTAGGCGGATCTTCTGGTATAAAGAGTGAATCAGGATCATCTTCAGGCTGGCTTTCCTCTGCTTGGTCTGTCATCTGGTCTTCCATCTGGCTGTCATAACTTTCGTCAATAAGACCAGCGTGTTGTGCTTCTGTTACAGTGTAGCCGCTTATGACGGCGGAGAAATTACGACCCATGCGTTTCGACTCGACCAGATCTTCCGAGAAGGTCTGGTGGTCTAAGCCAGGAGTCTCCGCAGGGAAGGACTTCCCTTGTACCGAGCCCAAATCCAAAAACGACTCGCCCCCGGAAGTGGATTCTTTGAAGACAAAGCCGAAATGCTGGCAGAAGGTCTCGGTTTGTTCAAGGTCATCGAAGCCGAGGATTTGGGTCATTAAAGATAAAGTGAATTCAAATACTTGTCCCTTGAAGCCACGCCAGATGGCATTCAAAGCTGTCCGCCGCACGAGTTTGAAGTAGATTTCCGAGACACAAGCCATAAGATAGGAGACTTTATTGGAGCGGACCAAGTCAAAGAATTGAGACCAATCCTCTCGTGCGACAGGGTAAACAGCGCGAGGCTTCAGAGGGCCCTGAGGATCGACAATGTTTGAAGCTGCCGAGTTGAGATCGAGAGCGATCCTTACGCGTCTGTCGGATTTGACAGAGGTCGGCCAGGTGTTCACTCTCTCGTCCAGATCGGGGGTCGGATCCTGAGCTTGGAAAATGATAAGGTATGCTCGGAACTCTGCCTCGTTCTTGCATTGTACTCGTCCTCTCGAATCGTCGTAGTATTGCATCAGAGACAACAGGGTGCGGTCCAGCTGTTCGCGTTCCTGATACCAATCGTACTTGTCGTAGGGCTTGTCCGGAACGGCGAGTTGATGTAGTGACAAGATGTGAAAGCGGGCGATACGTTCGTAGCATTCGATAGCGATTTCAACATCAGCAGGTTTTGTGATTTGTTGGATAGAGAAGTCGTTACGAATAGCTCGTGTTCGATCCCAGACGAAGTGATGTACACTGCCCAACGATGCGGCATTGGCGACAATGTTGTCGAAGAGGTATTCGACAGTCATTTTGAGAGTACTGGGAGGTCGTAAATCTGATGGCAGTTGCTCATCAATACCAGCAGCGGCGCGCCTGAATTTCTTCACCATGCGAGGTTCTGAAGCAGCTCCTGCATCATCGAGCTCAGGGCCCCATACATCCTTTTGCACAACACGCTCGAGGCGTTCAAACTCTGGACACATGTCCGGACAGGTTCCTACGGGGGTAATGGCTTCGGCCAGAGTGCGCGGCTTGTCGGGGTCGGCCAGGAAGCCTTGGGCAATGGCGTGGGTGCGTTCTTGTTCGCGCTGCTTCTTGAGCTGTACCGTGCGTCAGAGAATATCAGCCATGGAAGTGTGGGAGGAATCGTACAGCCTGGAAGCGGTCGGGAAATGAAGACGAGGCATTGCTCGGTTGTGCTTGTGTCGGAGCAGCAAAGGGCGAGCGTGTTGGCGGAGGTGTTGCCTTTCCACGACCTCTTGCTCCTCCTCGTTGTCCATGTCCAGCACGGAAGGTGCCCCTCCCTCCTCTTTCACCAGTGCCCCTGGACGGCGCATTGAAGCGGACTTGGTTGCTTGCTCGGGCGCGTGGAGCGAAGGACGGACGCGTTGTCTTTGGCGCAGCTGGGGCTCCGAATGGCGATGCGCTGCGACCGCGGCTGATGCCTCCTCTACCGCCCCTGACGGACGACATGGTTGTCGCTGTGTTGGTGTGATTGGCAAAGCATGGAGCGTCGACTGCCAATTCACTCTGCTGTCGACGCAAATCCAGTCCGACTACTGCTGCTGCTGCTTTTGGATGTCGCGACCGGGGCCGTTTGCGTACAAAAGCTC
Source organism: Aureobasidium pullulans EXF-150 (assembly GCF_000721785.1). Taxonomy (NCBI): domain Eukaryota; kingdom Fungi; phylum Ascomycota; class Dothideomycetes; order Dothideales; family Saccotheciaceae; genus Aureobasidium; species Aureobasidium pullulans. Next base: position 275,279 of record NW_021941046.1, on the reverse strand, counting down.
GCGGCCCGTCCATGCATGTCATTGCCAAGCAATGCCCTTCGCATGCGCTTCCCTTCCGCTGAAGGCACCTTCTTTCACACCGTCACCAACTATTAATCCTCACACCATGGGACCGATCGAGATTACAGATGCGCTTTGATCCATTACTGCCTATCTGCTCTGAGCCCATGCCTTTCGTCCGCAGCCGTTTCTCGTTATCCATGCTCCATACTAACCATCAACTGTGTTAAGTCACAATATGTTCAGCCATCCACATCCACAATAAAGAAATTCGTCTCAAAAGAAAAAAAGAGAGAGAGAGAGATGAAACACCGAGATCTTCTGGAAATCAAACACCGCTGTGCGAGCAATTACCATCTTCGTGGCTGGATTTCCCTGGAGCCACATGCAATTTCATCAAAATCGTCGGTCTCGTTGTCGTACTTGTCGTCATCGTTATCGCCATTGTCTTCGTTCTGCTTAGACTCATCACTCTCGTCACTTTTGTATCAAAGCCACCCGCTATACATTCCCTGGTGCTGTGTACCCATGAACCCGGGCTGGCTGTGCTGTTGAAAGGGACCAGGAACATATGGCACTCCGGATCCTTGATATACTGTGTGCTGACTATCGTTGGCCGCTGTTACCACTGGCTGTATAAAAGGAGCTGACATGGTCATCTGGTGCATCCCTCCGAATCCAGTATTGTGTGAGACCGCTGCCTGCGATGCCGCTTTATCTGGAGCCGAAGCTGGCTCGAATGGGACATATCCATGCCGATAATCGTTCCAGCCTTGGTCAGTGACAGCCACGGGTTGCTGGCCACTCGACATCTGACCTTGCTGAGGATGACCCATAGCCGTACCTCCGTACCACTGCGCAGCGGTGCTGACATATTGATGCTGCTGGTAGAGATCTGGCGTTCTCTGTACAGCCGCCGCACTACTACCCCATGGAGAATCGTAGTAGTCCATATCAACAACGCGACTGGGTGGTACGGACCCAAGCGGGACTGTCATAGGCTCATCTGCTGGATCGAACTTCAACTCTGGACCATGACTGGAATCGGGGATGACGACGTCATCCAGGGGAATGAATCCGCTGAAAGGGATCTGCTCAACCTTGGCCTCTCTGAGAACCTCAACTCCAGAGTATGAAGATGCTGATCCGGAGTCGTCTGCGTGTTCCTCCGGCTCTGGCGACATGGCGTAAGTCTCCGAGTGTGAATTTGAACGCGCCATTGTTGAGGAAATCATTGCTGGCGAGTCTGATTCGTCTTCACTATCTGGCTGGTCACTTGGGATCGTGGAACCTGCAGCTTGAGAGCTTGCAGGAACCCAGCCAGCACCAGTAGTATAGGTCCTTTTCTGGTTTGGAGGGCCTGTATTGTCGTTAGTCGCGAAGATTGTGTAGAGGAAGAACGCCTTGACATACAAACTCTGCGTCGCATCATCTGCTCATCCTCGGCAACTCGATAGATCTGGTTGAGATAGTTTCTTCGCATGAACGCCTTGTCTGGGTTGCTTCCTTGGACCTCCTCCAATTTGCTGATTGGAAAGGCATCCTTGAGGAATCCAACCCAGTTGCGATCCTTGATCTTCTGAGGAACCTCGGAGCCGTGGCCATTGGAATCAAGCCAATCTTGCTCAGTCCAGTGCAGCCTAAGCAAATGAACTAAAAGATGAGTGCGCTCTGCGGAACGTTAGCCGATCGTATCGAGTCATTCTCTGGAGAAACGCACCAGTCTTCCTTGTATGGTCAGGCTCTTTGTGACGGCACAATTCGATATCTGGCCAAAATTTGGGAATCCTCGGGGGGCCATCGTGACGTGGTCGACGACGCTTCTGGTTCTGATCGGCCCTGGGGTTGCTGTCCACGTACGGAAAGTTCGCTTGCTTCTTTGGACATATTGCCTTGATCCATGCCTTGGCGATGACTTTGGTTGCCAGCTGCTGAATTTGAGTGAAACGCATCCTTAAGAAATGAACTACCTCATCCTGGTTGGCAATGTGCAGTGTGATCTGCATGTTACCATGATTTCCCCAATCATCATCGTTCTCATCGTCGGAAGAGTCCGCGGAAGCAACGGCTTTGCGCTTCGATGCATTATGTTGAGCGTCCGCTTTACGCTGTGCTGGCTCTTCAATCTGCAAAAGCTCTGGAGCATATTTGTTAGACTCGAGAACTCTATCAGGTCGAGGCAATACAACGTACTTGCTGCTCGAGGATCTACAGCCGCTCTCGAACTGGTCGGTTGTAGGGTTTCGTTGTCGATGCAGACTTGAAAGATGTCCTCAAGAGCATGCGGGGGTAAGTTGTTCAGCTTGCGTGTGATGTTTGTGATGAACTCCTGTTTTGACACAATCGAAGATGCATCGTGTTCCGCAGTGTCCATGGGCTGATTCGACTGAACTTCACGATCTGGCGGCGACGACGACAACAGTACACGAACATTTCTGGACCGAAGCTGGATCGGTTAGTGGCATGAAACATGAAACGCGATGCTGATATAGCTGCTTACAGGAACGCCAGAAGCTGGAGGCTTACCCGGCTGCTTACCAACTCCACCAGCAAATCGATCGTATCTTGCTTGCGAGCTCAAGACCATGTCTGGACCCAAAGAGATCTTTGATAGCAGAGAAGCTCACCCTTGTAAAGCGATGCAAGGGACTGATCAGTTTTCTCCGCAACTAACAAAAGTCAAAACGGACGTTAGCGGGAGCCCCAAGTGATGATCACGGGAAGGGATTAAGCTCACCCTCGTGCGGCCAAAACTGCCAGGTGTTTGGCTTTAGCGCGTGTCGCGCGTGAGCTTGTTCGACTACAACTGGTCAGCAATAGGAAACGAGACGGGCGCTTCTTTCGAAACCAAATCGACGGTGGAGACAAAAAATGTGACGAAAACTTGCAAGACGAGACGTGAGACAGAGGGGGTCCTTTTGGGAAGAGTCGGACTCCCCGAGGCTCGTCAACGCCACCAGGCGATGGTGGTTGATAGGCGCGACAGGCAAAGAACGGAGCACAAGAAAAGTGTCGACTAACCGGAACGATAGGCTGAGAATGCCACGATTTGGTGCGGGGTTCAGGCAAATCAAAGGCTGACCTCGGTGGTGTCTTCACGCGGCGTTACAACAACAGCTGTCACTTGCCTTGTTTGCCGACGGGAGGAATGATTGGCGAAAAAGAGTAGTAAAACAGAGAAACAAGAAATGAGAGAGAGAGAGAGAGAGAAAGACCGATTCAGCATTCGAGCCTCTTCAAAAGAGCGGCTCCAAGGACTTAATAGATTCAACAATACGACAGATCCCAAATCCATCAGTTCGGTTCAGGTTCAAGACCACCCTGGATTCCGTCTTTGAGAGACAGAACGATGCAGTGCATTGTTGCCCTCTGGATCACCCATAGTGTTTTCTGCTTCTTAATTCCACCGTAGATTGGGTGATGCAGGCGAATCGCTTCGCTTTCGTCACGCTTGGTCTCCTTTTGATCGATGCAAAAGTAATGCAGGCCAGTCTTGAAGCCGTCAGCCCCGATCTGCAGACTGAGTTCCGGGCGGGAGCAATTTCCCCGCCTGGATCTGGCTCAAGCCTCGATCTGTCGTTGAGAAACAGTAAAGAGACAGGCAAGTCCGGGACATGATGTTTGCTACATGTCGCACAGCATGAAGATGGCCGGTTGAATTCCATCGAGGACCCTGGATAAACAGACCCCATAAGCCGCGCCGCCCCGGCATGCATACTCCACCAAAGCCATGCTGTTTTGGGGGCGCTAGCGACCAACTTTTGCACTGATAAAAAGATCTATCTCTTGCATCTTTCGAGTAGACCACCGTCTGAACAGTTCTTGAAGGCTTTCGTTTCATGGTCTCGTTGCTTGCCTGGTTGGAAGCTTTGCGGGTCGGGCCATGGCTACGTCCGTTGTTGCGCGACACTTGAGTGCATGTACTTTTTCTGGGATGGTCAGATCTGTGGCTCATCTCGGAAGCCGCCCGGTTAGCACTTCCTTGCAGCAAGTACGGCGCAGTCAATATGGCTCCCAGCATAGCCAACAATGCCCCAACAATGATAACAAAAGTGCCAAAAGTAACAAAAGACTGTCAAGCACGTTTGAAACAGGAAAACAGAAGGTGATGTGGGGCCTGGCGCCGGACACTTGACGTGACAGACACATAACAGCTGTCAATTCTCTGTCTGCATGGGCAATTATCGTCGCAGGTGTACAACGCTTTCTATGCAAGTTCGCTAACTAACTGATTTACTCTGCTGCAATGCCAGCATCAACGACACTACCAAGTAGGCCAGCCTCGCGCACCAACTCGTAAAACAGACCCTTCTTCTTGACAAGTGCGGAAGGCGTGTCGAATTCAGCCACCCGTCCGTGATCAAGTACCACAATGCGGTCACTGTCGAGGATTGTGTTGATACGATGGGCAATCGTAATGATCGTCCGATCCTTGAACATAGCGCTTCTCAGTGTGGTTTGCAACAATGCATCTGTCTCCACATCGACAGCGGCCTAGAATGAAACAAATCAGCAAGTTGAAACATGGCGGTAAGAAAGATCAGAGACTCACAGTTGCTTCATCAAGCACCAAGATGTTGCTTGGTGTAAGTAGCGCTCGCGCCAAAGAAACGAGTTGACGCTGGCCTTGGCTGAGATTTGATCCACCTTCATGGATCTGAGCGTCAAGCCCTCCAGACATACTCGACACGTGATCTCTGAGGCGGGCGTGGTCTGACCACGGTGTTAGCAGATACAAAGCAAGGCATGAGTTTCAACATACCCAGGGCGCTCCAGAGTTCGGTATCATCGTGAACATGACCGGGGTCCAAATTGTCACGGATAGTTCCCTCGAACAGTGCAGCATCTTGTGGGATGATGGCCAGTCTTCTTCTCAAGTCCAATAGACCAATGGAGCTGGTGCTCAGATCATCGATACTAATATCACCTTCAGTGGGCTCAATGATACGGAACAGAGCAAGAGTCAGTGAACTCTTGCCAGCACCTGTCCGACCTACAACACCAATCTTTTCGTGGGACTTGATGCTAAGGTCAACGTTCTTGAGGACCAAGTCTAATCCCTCACGGTATCTGGTGCTGTAATTGTTGAACGATACTGCGCCCTTGGAAGGCCAGCTAACAGGCGGCCTGTGCTTTGAAATGATTTCGGGTGCTTCGCTGGGAAGGCGTGCGTATTCCAAGACACGTTCAACAGAAACGATGTTAGTTTCTACCTCCACGGTTTGTCTTACAATCCAGTTCAGTGATTGGGTGATCTGCAAGGCATAAGACATGGCAAGACCGACGGAACCAGCGGACAAAAGGCTTCCGCTGGAAACCGAGATGATGGCAAGACCTGCGGCAGCAAGGATAATGATAGAGCCGATGAACTCGAGACGAACTGCCAACCAGCGATTTGCGTTGATGGAAGGGAAGTATGCTCTGAGATTTGCATCCACGCGCCATTCACTTTCCATGGCAAAGCGCTTGCTTTGCTGGTAGGCGCGGATTGTGCTGATACCACTCAAGGACTCCTGGAAATGGGCGTACACAGGACTACGACTGATACTGTCCAGACGCTTGAGTTCGCGCGATGTACGAAGGTAGTACCGTTGGATGTAGAGGTAGACACCACCCAGTGGTACAATCAGCGCAATGAAGGCTGGCGTTGACATGGAAATAACAACCAGGGTGAAGAGAGCTGAGATGGTCAGTCAATGTTGCTTGCATTTGCATTGGACCACAACATACCTCGTGCCGAGTTGACAAAGAGCATGTTGAATGTGCGACTATCGAGTCAGGTCAGCTCGCCACTGTCATCAATCTCTGACACATGCCAAACACTTACGCCAAGACTTCATCGATCCGATAAATGTCACTGTGAAGATGCACTGTCAGTACGGAACCCGGTGATTGGAAAAGTGCACGTGCGGAGGGGTGCAACATCGGCACTTGGTCGTGTAACATAACACCGCATCGGCGGCATGCAGGGACATGAAGAAGCCACTTACCTTGAAAAGCGGTTCAGAATGCGTCCGGCGGGGGTGGTCTCGAAGAAAGTCATAGGCGACCTGAAGATAGCATAGGCCATTCGTTCATGAAGCTTACGCGAAGCCTGCAGAAGATGAATTGTTAGCGCGACGGCCCGAGACGCAAGTTGGATGCAGGTACCTCAATCGAGCAGAAGATCCATAGAATGAGCGTTTGGACGACAACCAAGGCAGCGGAGCCAATACCAAGGGCAAAATAAATGCCGATGTATTTTCCTACGTGAGGATTACCGCCATACTTGGCATTTACCTCGGACCAGTGTCTGAGCCAAACGCTGCCACCTTTTTAAGAGTTAGTGATTTGAATCGGAACAGTCAAAACAAGTGCCTACCGATTTGAGCTGTTTGGGCCCCAACCAAGGTGATGATGTAAATGGCGACAGCAACCAGATTGCTAGTCTTGGCGTATTCAGTGTAGACGGACCATTTGACTTTGCCCTGTTCAGAAAATTCCTTGTTCTGCTTGCTCTTGAGACCGGCAGCGCCTTCTTCATCAGTAAGTTTACCACGGGGTCCGGCGAAACTGGCAGTACTCGCGCGACGTAGAGAGACTCCACTTGCTCTTCGGACTGGCCGACCACCACCTGTATTGATAGGCGCAAGTTCAGTCTCGCCTTCTTCTGCTTGCGTAATCTCCAGCTCGCTTTGTGCAGAGTTTGGATCGGTTTCATAGACAGTCGCCGAATCGTCGCTGTCGGGTGAATCACTTTGGGATTCGCTGTTGGATTCCTCGTTGCTGGCAGTCTTGATAAGTTGTGAGATCTCTCCCTTCATGGCCATGAGCTGTTCGTAGGTGCCGCGTTCCAAAATGCGACCTTCACGCAGAAGCACAATGTAGTTGGCTTCCATCAAAACAGGGAGGGAGTTAGTAGCCAAGATTCTGGTTCTGCCATTGAGAAGACCGTTGGGGCCCAGGACGTTGTCAATCAAATGTCTTCCGACATGTGCATCAACAGCAGACAAGACATCATCGAGAAGATAGATGTCTGCTCTAGCGTAAACAGCGCGTGCCAGAGTTAAACGAGCCTTCTGGCCGCCAGAAAGCGAGATACCGCGCTCGCCGACTTCGGTTTGGTCACCATCTGGCAAAGAGGCAAAATCCTCTTTGAGAGCACAGGCAGCTACAGTCTTTTCGTAGAAGTGAGGATCCCAGCGGTAACCAAACACAATATTTTCCTTGACGCTGGCGTTCATGACCCAAGGTGATTGAGCAACGTAAGCTACTTTTCCGCGCAGGACAACCTCACCCCTGATCTTGTAGAGGTCGCCCAAAAGGGTTTGCAGGAAAGAAGACTTGCCAGCTCCAACTCGACCAACAACACAAGAGAGCTCGCCCTTGTGGGCTGAGAAAGAGATGTTCTCCAGAGCGTTGCGGTCATCGCTACTGTTCCAGGTAAAGGTGGCATCACGGATACGGACTGATTCTTCGCCACGCTCAGTTACTGCGTCGTACTTGAGTACTGCATCACGCTGCAACTCAGGAGCAATAAAGAAGTCGGTCAAACGGTTGACTGCAACACTTGCCTCGATGATGGAGGTGATGACCATGGGCAAGATTGCCAGAGGGAAAGTAAGAAGGTTGAAAAGGGTCAAAGCAGGGAAGACGATGTCCGTCGTCAATGCCCGGTTACCAGTGAGAACGAAGACGGCGAAAGTCGAACAAGACACGAAGAAGGGAGTTGTTGACCAAGTGAAATTGGCCAATGCCATGGAAGCACCAATTTTGCGAAGTGTGTTGAGTTCCAAGTCATTACGGATGTAGTTGAGCTTGTTCATGAAAGCAGTGGTCCATGCATAGAGCTTGATGGATTTCATGTTGCTCAGAATCTCGGTCATGAGGCGGGTTCTCGAATCCTTGTTCTTCATCTGCTTCTTCTGCAGGTTCTTGGAGATGCGCGCAATTACGCCGTTGATAGGAATCATCGCAATCATAGCACCAACACCAGCAAACATACTCAGGCCTACGAGCTGGTAAAGCGAAATCATACAAAGCGTGATCTGGAAAGGAGCAGACCACAACTGCATACCATACTGCGCGAGGTCCTGAAGACGCTGGGTGTCCACAGCCATATAGTTGACAATATCGCCAGTAGACTTTGACGATCTGCCCTCATTAGAGAGGCGCATGGACTTGTGGTAGATGGCAGCAGTCAAGGATGAACGTATACGCATGCCAGTTTCGAAGGCCCTCTGGAAGTACTGATGCAGAGCAAGCGTTTGGGAGACGGAAACAGCGAACATCGACAAGGCGATGGCGGCACCACGAATGGGAGGCTGCGGCGAGTCGGTTTGGTATGAGGCAACAAAGGTGATCAGGAGACGCAGGAGTTGAGGTTGGGCAAAGGCCAAAACATCAGAGATGGTCTTGATCATGGCACCACGGACGTACGGAGCACCAAAGGCACGGATCAAGGCGATCCAGAGATTCGGCTTCTTCTTCTCCAGCTCTTGCTCCCAGGCATCGTTGAAGGCCTGGGTTGTTGCAGCGGTTGTATCTCTCTTGCGAAGATTCCATAGCTCATCCTGAGTCAAGAAGTTCTTGTAACCATATTTCATCATTGGAGTCATCCAGGCAAAAGTCAAGATTGAGAAGATGTTGGCGTACTCCATTGGGCATTCGTCTTCATCACCGAGTGCGTCATAGTCGCTCAGGCGTTTGGGCACCAGCCATTCCAGAGCGAACTCGACAGCGGCCAGGGCAACGCTAACGGCGAAGGTGACAAAGTAGGGTAGTTGGGTGCGATATAGCTGTTGCGAGACAAGGGAACGCATTTTGACGGCGTACGCAATGATGAGCAGCAACCAAAAGACCAGAACAACGCCATTGGCTTGACGGGATCGCCAATGTTCGACATATTGGATGTAGGAAATGACGGCGATGGAGGCGAGGTTCAGGACGGTGGTCCAGAAACGGAAATCACCAGCCCAGACGCTGCCGAAGGTGATGATCTGGAAGACAGCCTGAAGGACAGTGGTGGCGCAGAGGGCGGCGAGAACGGACAACTTTGCGTAAAAGTGCCAGTCTTGCTTGACAGGTTGGGGGCTGCATTTTTTGAAGAGATAGTAGATGGCACCTGCTCCGAAGATGAGACCAAAAGCGGCGACCGAGGCTATCCAGACATCGAGGAAGCAGGGAGTAAAATCATAGCGAAAAGGACTGATGGGCCCCCATCCTTCAGCATTGCGGCATAGTGGCTGACGATGGCCGGGGCGGGTCGAAACGCCGAGGTAATGCAAGTCGACCGGGACCGGGGACTGGAACACAGTCTGGTATGCCGCCGAGTCGCGCATTGGGGCTCGAAGGGTGTCGTGTGATGGCGATACAGAGGCACGTCGACCGGTGGATGCTTGAAGAGAAGGAGCGAGGCAGCAGCTGCAATCTGCCGGTGCTGCCGTGCAAGTGGAATCTTATCGAGAGTGTCATCATCGGGAACGGTGGAAAAAGCTTGGCCTTGACGATCTGACCATTTGGCGAGTCATGTCTCCCTCCTCGAACAGACCTTGAGCATTCAAACACTGTCGCAGCTACCTTTGCCTGTCGCATTCAGGAACAACAACCCAACAGCAACATCACAAACATGAGCGGTGCACTGAGAGTCATCGAGCAGTCGCCGAGAGAGAGCGACTACACCACTCTTCAGGCGCACCAAGAGGAGACACCGACGAGCTATTACGAGGGCAAGCCCGTGCTGCACCACAAAGTCCAGAATGCCACCTTGAAGGTGTCGGAGCAGGAGCTGGCCAGCAACTCTGCTCTGCGCGCATTACGCACCTCTGCCGGCCCTGGTGCAGGCCCGCATGCTTCTCCTCACTCACATACCAACGGCGACGGCGAGGAATCAAGAGTTGAAGTTACCATCACACGCATTCAGATCTGGGTATCATCCGAGTACGTTGCTTTGTCCTTTCCCGTCTCTCCTAAATTCGTACTAATAACGGCCAGCATCTTTACCCTCTGGAGTTCTACTGCTGGAACCGGTGTCCAAATTCCCTACCGGACCATCTCGTTACACGCGCGCCAACAGAACGCCCTGTACATTCAACTATGCCTAAGCGACATCTCACAGACCGCCGACGACGACCTTGAGACTGTCGAGCTCCTCTTGACACCCGACCCTACCGTCGACGGCAATGCCACCGAAGCTGCCGAGCAACTCTTCAACGCCGTTTCTGCTTGCGCCGATCTACACCCCGACCCGGATGAGGATGATGAACAAGAGCAAGAGCCGGAACCCGGCACTGGAGGTTGGATTACTGCCGATAACATGCAAGACTTTATGGATGAGAATGGCGAGTTCCGTATGCCCGAGGGCGGAACTCTTGGTGCTGGAGCTGGTTCGGTGAGGACTGCCGATCAATTCGAGGATGCTGATGCTGGCGATGAGGTCGACGGCGAAGACACATCCGATGAGACCAAGTGGCGCCGAACAAGTTGATCGTAACGTGATCATGTAACACCTGCCAACCAATCATGATGACGATGCAGCGGAGCCTTTTGTTATGGCCATACCCTATACGCCTATACCTCTGCGAATTGTGGCCTTCGACGACAAATAAAATGAAACACATATTGTGAGCCAACACGATTCAAGAAGCTCCATTACGTCCCTCGCCTTGCAACTTTAAAGCTCTTCAAGGCTTGGATGTTAAACCACAGGACAAGGAGTTTGTAAGACTTCGCGCATCAGCCTTTGGGTCAAAGAGAGCCTGACCGTGAATACTATGAAGGCTATTAACTGGTGTCACAACAAACGATTGTGGTCGATCCGGTTATTAATAAGAGCCGGTCACACATTCATGCTCCGGTCCGATGGTAACAAAGATGTATAGCTGACGGGGAGTCTTCGGGGATGGTATGTACGCTGATGAATGGAAAAAAGCCATATCTATTTGCTTAAGGAGACCGTGAGCAGATGAACGAGAGCAGTCTCAGTCCAGTGCAGGAGCAGGCGCTGGTGCAGCTTCTACCCTTCTACTTGCAGGTTTCTGGTTTCCTGAGCCGCCTCCTCCCATGAACGAACTCATCATGTCAAACAAGGGATTGCTCTGGCTAGGGATCTTGATGCCGAAATACATTTCTCCAACCTGAGCAAGCGCTTCATCCCAGTTTCCAGCATCCTTGATGTAAGAGGCGTAGTGGCTCTTGAGTTGTTTGAAAACGTCGGCGGATCCTTTCTCGATGGCCAGCAACAAAAGACCCAGGAAATTTAGCAGTGGAAGGCTGGGGTATACGCGTAGGTCGGATGAGGCGGAGCCAACTTCTTGAACACCAAGACCAGGATTTGAGGATGACAGCTTCGATGTGAAGAGCAGAAAGGCCTTGTTTGCAGCACGAAGATTGCCAACCAGGAGATAGGGGAAGACAGCGCGGGCAGCGTAAAGAGGAGCAGTCGAGGGCTCGTCTGAGGTGTACCAGTCGTATTCGAGGGCGGAGAAGGCTGCTGGCGAGTCTGAGGTTCCGAGTGTGAGATGCTTTTCTGCTTCGATGGCCTCACCATCTGTTCGTGTGTCAGCCATTCATTCGTTCCGTTTGATGTCCAATGGAGACGTACCCTGGGCATAAAGTGTGCCTATGACATGGTGAAGCTCGGGGTCTCCAGCAGGATATTCTCCCAACTTCGACGACCATCTGCGGCAAAGTCAGCTAATTGATGCATGAAGCTGAGGCCGACGTTTCTACCCAATGACTTCTCCAGCAAATCTCTTTCTCGTCGGTTCTCCATCGGGAAATTCGCGTAGTAGGCTCAGCAAGCGTGCTTTGTTTGTCGTGTCGGGCTTCAGCTCAGCCTTGCCGTAAACATCCATGAGAAACATGCATAGGTCGCCTCCGGATGCTCCCTGTCCGGCCTTGAGGAGCATAGATGCGCCCGACGAGAGCAGGTCTACTGCGGAGGCCCAGTCGCTCGACTTGGTGTAACGAGATGCGATGACGCGCAGCTGCTGATGAGCTTCATAGAATTGGCCTTCCTTGACCCTAGAGATGGCGTCAGCGTCGTGTGATTTCTGGATGAACCGGACTCTTTACTTTTCTTGCTGTCGCGCAAGCGTCTTCTGGATCTTGGCCGACATCTTGTGAGAGCGATATCGTGTAACGTGGATGTTGTGTACGGATCGTTGTTCAAGAAGGAGGCCGCGAGTCTGATGTCAGTTCTGTCAACGGCAGGCGCGAAGCTTTGAACTTTGAAGTCCAGGCAACCCCGCACTCCTGCAAGTCAGGGTCACCAACCCATTATTGCCCACATGCATCAATCTGCCATTTGCCGTCAAGTACACTAAGGTGGTTCGGTGGTTCACTGGAAATTGTAACCTTTTCATTTTGGACCTACCATTTTTGTCTCCTGCTGCTCAACTAGGGGACAGTCAACGCAAAATACGTGCCCGTCAACCAATGAGTTCATCCAAGATTTATTGACACGGACATGTGGGAAATATGAGCAATGTATGTTTGACTGATATTTATCGAATTCGTAAAAGCATCCTGTTTATTTCTGCTAGAGACCTCTCTGATCGATTTCAAATTCACCACTTGGTTCATTCTTCATGGCTCCATGTCTCTATTCCTTCGAGAAGCTGTAGTTTGGCGTTGATGGTGGGAAGATACCCGTGTATCGGTCCTCTGTTACTGTGGGGCTCATGGCGCTGGGAGTCAGGTCTCTCTCATAAGGTATCGTCTTCGCACTGGCGCAGCTGACGTGTCGTCCAGGGTGACGTCCCTCCATCGTGTCTGATTCCACGAAAGCTGGTTGATGATCTTGTGCCCAACCTTGGTAGGTATCAGAAGCATACTTTGCGCCGTGGAGATCATCTGTGCTGATCGACCATTCGTCCTTGCCATCCGGTGACGAAGCGCGAGAAGGCGTCTGGCCATAGATTTCTGGTTGTGTGCGTACGATCCCTGACCTCCAGAACTTGAACGCATCGATTCCGGAGATGACTGCTGCAGCCAAAAAGAGAATGCTAATACAATCAGCCAGACATTCTTGTCAGCGTCAAGAGAATAGACTAACCAGAGTGTTACTCCGAGGCCCGTCGCGGCTTTCGCTAGGTTGCAGATTGATGTTGACCCAAATGCAAAAGTCGAACAAGATGCAGAACTTGCGCTTAGCTTCTTGTCAGCAGCTCCTTGTTGCATGCCTTTCGCTGTCCAGGCACATGTTGACGCGAACGCCGATATCCAGAAAATCTGTTCTGTCTGTCAGCATCTGGAATCCCAAGTCTGTTGTCAACGAGGTAGCTACGAACAGTAAATACAGAGTCGATTGCGATGAAGATGTAGGGATTAGCCAGGCGCCATAGCCTTGTCCAGCAAGGAACTATGACCTGATACATTAAAGCAGGCATTGTAAGAAAACACTGCGAAGCATTAGTCTATACTTCGATACACATAAGCACACTTGAGACTCACTAAAGCAAAACACCATTGTACGCGACTATCGTGATTTCCTTTCTCCGTCAAAATCGCCAGCGTCATGCATCCTGTGATGAAAGTAAGGATTGCTTGGAGAAGATGAAGAGCAATCTTCAACTTGTGAACGGCATTTTGAGGAATCCACATGGCGGATAGGCACCCGAGCGAGAGAATATATCCAGTCACACGGTATAGAGCTCCTCGACAAGCAAGAAGGAGGGACTTGGGTTGAAGTAGTTGGAAGATAGCACTTTTCCAACACGGCAGACAGAAAACAAGTTTAGGGCTGGCACCATTGACAAGCTGCAGATTCTGGAGGGAACTCGTAATAAAACTATGGTCTCACCGAAAGTACGTCTCAGCTAGTTATATTAATACAGATCTGAGGCTCATGAGTGGATGTCAATCGTGTTGATTGAGCCATGCTAGGCGATCTACGGGCCGTTGGCTAGGGACCACGAGGCGCCACCAGAGCATCCGGCTTGGCCGACCAGCCATTTGTTGCAGCCGACTTGTGCGATCGATTCAATTGCCTTGTTGTTGTGTCGCGCGCATATGGAGACTTCTCGAAACATGGCAAGTTAGCCTTGGGCAAGGGCTATATGATACGGAGCACACAGCATTGATGGCTGCAAGTATCATCCTCCTCAAAGGCGATGTGCAACAGTCGGGATCTCCGTGTTAGGGAGCGGTCCGGGGTTGATCTACACGTCGATTATGTCTCGCATCAGCTCTTATGAAACGCGTTTCAAGATCTCGTCTCGCATGGATACTTTATGGACATCGGTTTCAGCAGTACAAATAGAGGGGGCTGCATCGCAATATACCATTTCTCAATCGCATCTGCAAGGCGCCTCGTGACCTTCCCGGCGGTAAATCGATACGACGACCCATTCTCTGAGATCCTTCACCGAGCCGTGGATTCGAACGACGACTAAACCTATACGAGCACTTTCCTGGTTTGGCTATCATTGCGCTTGGTCCTGTTCCAGGCATGTATATCGCTTTCCAGACAAAGAGTGACTGCGACAACCTCCGTGTTGGAGAAGAGCCTCTGCGCCAAACATACAAACATAACACCAAACTCTTGTATTCATAGTGTAGGGAGTGAGATTGTGGGAGAAGTGGCATGCAAGCATGTAGGAATTTGGGTATCTCTTGAAAGTCGCAGGATGGTTGGCGAATACAGACATTCTTCACATGCCTCGATAGCAGGTGTCCTGATATTTGCCGTGCAAGATGCAGACACAGAGTTGTTGCGTGCCGTTCCCCATATGTCTTTCACCTCTTAAAAACACTTCTCAACGCCTCGAAATGCAAAAGGCTTCTAGCCTCCAATGTTCTGCGCCCCAACGCCATGCATATCCAACAAGCAATCAATCGTCGTAGTACAGGCAACTGTCCTTGACGCAGGTGGTCAGGCAGCGGTCTTCTTCTCCAGGGCGGTCTCGATTTCGTTCAAGAGCTTAGCGAGGGTTTCCACACCCTCCTTGTCTGGACCAGCAGACTCGAAGTCAATAGCCTCTTTGATGACGTCGAGAGCTTCGTCGAGGCGACCCTGTTCCTTGAGAGCAGTCGTGCGTCTGTACCATCCCTTGGTGTTGGCGACCTTCTTGAGTTCGGTGCTGCAAAAGGCGTCGAGGGCGGCTTCGGGCCACATTTGCTGGGCCATGAAGGCTTGAGCACGGTTGTTATACAGTTGACTCAGTTCTTCGCGCACAAGGCCGGCGGGTTCCCAGAGAGGACGCTTTGCAGCCATGTCGATGGCGAGGCCGTACATGCGGACGGCATCTGGGTATGCGCCCTTCTTGAACGATGCGTTACCGGTCTCCTTGAGCTTTGTGATTTGTGCTGATCGCTTGGGGTTGACAGGGACGGGTGGTGGTGGGACGCCCATGGGTCCTTCAAGGTCTACGACGAAGGAGCGGTGGAGCGAGTTGAGAGCGGCCAATTCGGCTTCGAGTGCGCCTGATGATGAGGATGACGAGATGGCCTTGGTGTTGGGGTCGATGGCCAGCGGTAGCTGTACAAAGGTGTCTGGTCCCTCCATTTTCTGTGTCTAGGGCTTGTGGGATTGACTTGGTAAGTATGTTCGAACAAGGGGAAGAGTCCTTGATGTTTGTGGGGGAGCAGCTGCGAGAGGACACCCGTTCACAATCATCTCGGTGCCAAGAGTCGTGTTACATACTCGAGTATATCTTCTTTATTCTTTCTGTCCGTCAAGCGAGCCCATCACATCTCCCGTTTTTACACAAAGCCAGCTTCATGGCGAATTTGCTCAATTTCAACAACACATTTCGTGAACCACATGCTTGCCCGTGGCGGGTTGTTCTACGCACTTCACTCCAGCTTCTATGCTTCTATGCTTCTACTAGCCACCTTTTTCGATGTCATGTTGTGTCGCTTGCCTTGCTGGCTAGCGATCTGGTTTTCCGCCCCCAACCTGACTTGCTGCTGATCAGCGAAAATCTTCTTATCAGCTTTTGTATAGCAATACTTTGACCACACAAATGTCTTGAGGCGAGGCGAAGCCGGCGACATGCTGTGTTTCACCACGTGTCAAAGCTGCATACTTTACAAAAGCGAGGCGATGTCAGGTAGAGTCCGGTGACAGTGAGGTTGAGAATAGTTCGTGGGACCCCTTATGCATCTCAGTCGCCGCCTTGAATCTTCTCGTACGATTCATAGAAGCGCGGAAGGTAGAATTTGGTGTTTTCGTAAACCAGGAAAGTTACGCAAGTGGACGGCAGGACACGTACTATGTTTGGTCCAAGGCTGGAACTTTGAGTCAGCAGCTGACACATCAAGAACAGGCACG
The DNA here is from genome assembly GCF_000721785.1 of Aureobasidium pullulans EXF-150. Lineage (NCBI taxonomy): Eukaryota > Fungi > Ascomycota > Dothideomycetes > Dothideales > Saccotheciaceae > Aureobasidium > Aureobasidium pullulans. The sequence goes on along the minus strand of NW_021941046.1, from coordinate 259,024 downwards.
AAATGCATACCCCTTGTAGAACCCTTTGATACCCTCTTTGCGGAAGACCTGTTTGACAACATCTCTCACACCCTTGTAACGCGAGTCGGCATCATAGGTCTGCAGACGGGCTCTGACGACCTGATAAGGATATGTGACGCTACCAGCAAACATCTTGCTCGCAGCGCTGAGTAACAGAAAGTCCAGGTTGGTGAGGTTCTCCCTGCCACCACGACTTGTGCTCCAGTGATTCTTGAGTTGTTCATAAGCCATGAACTGAATGGCGCCATGGCTGACTCCAAACAGAGATGGTACCAGCCCGCGATAAAACCCCTTGAGCCCCTCTGTCTTCCACAGGTGTGATGTTCCTTGTCGAATCGACTTGTATGCTCCGGGTGCATCGCGCGAAGTGGATAGCATGCGTGTCTTGATGACCCATATCGGGTTGGTGCAGAGGGCGGTCAGGATGCCTGAGAAGCCCGAGGCAAAGAAGTAGTCGTATGAGGTGAGGACATCTGGATTTCCGCGAGCAGTCTTGATCAAGTCCTTGATGTTGCCATACCTAAAAGGGCGCAATTAGCACATATCAACGAGGGAGGACTCGATGTATCATACCATAGGAAGTATAATGCCCAACTGACAGAGTTGCCGACCATGTTAGGCATGAGGCCGCGGTACAATGCAGAGTAACCACCCTCATTTCTGATTATGTTCTTCACTATCCGCACCGAGTCTCCAAGGTGACTGCTAGTACTTGGATCCACTGTATAGGACCGAATTTAGCAAGCGACCAGACTTCCAGATGCTCGAGGTAAGACACACCCTGTAGGCGCGTTTTGACGACATCGAAAGGATGAACTACCAAAGTAGAAATAATTCCGGCGCTGAAACCAGCAACACTTTCTATGAGCGATGGAGACAAGCCGGAACCGGACTGCCTTCCCTCGATCGGGGGGTAGACACGCGGCATGGTTGATTGCTGTGTCTTTGGATCTGGGTCATCTGCGAAGGAAGGCGGCGGTGCCATGGCCGACTAGCATGCACCTTCTGCAATGCTGCAACAGACGCGCTTTGCGATGCATCAACACCGAGGCTCGTCATTGGAGTGGGGCAGCCGCTAATGACTAGCTTCCGCGATAACATGTCACGATAACGATTCGTGTGTCAGATCGCTCCATAGTGGGCTTGAAAGCAGTGCATACTCAGGTCATTCTGATGGCACTACGAGTATACTCGAGTGTGATTGACGCTTCCAACCAGGCGTGCCAGCAGCGGCAAAGAATTACAGGTACTGATAACATCAAGTCAAGAATCACGGTGCACAAAAAGCAGCCATTGACTACCGTACGTCTGCACACCTAGGTGGACCAATGCTTGACGAGATGATGGTCATCAGAACATCAAGACAAAGCGCGCCCCTTGTAGTCAACAAAATGATTGCTTTGGTAAAGGCCTGGGGATATATGGGTGATGTTGTGCATGACATTTTGGTCAGCGCCTTGTGGGGCCTGGATGATGCTCTATATGTACAGGCAAGCGCTCCCTTTGAGCATTTCCAGAAACTGATCGCAACGGCTCAGATGAGTAGAGCAGGAGTGGAAATCTCGTGGCATGATCGAGCTGGCGCGATTGGATATGATTATGGCAGAGGCAACCAATGTCTTCCTCGTTTCAACATCTTGCGTGTGCCTTGTGGAAAATGCTTGTAAAGTTGATGTCGGATCCCCCTAACGCCCGAATAATAAAGGTGAAAGAGCGAAGGGAAGATCAATGGTGGTCATTGCCGTGAGCATCGCCGTGGGCGTGGGCGTGGTCGTCGTTAAGGAAGACGGCTTCGTAGGCGAGGTATCCGGCAAAGGCGACAGTAGCGATTCCGAGACCGGGGAAAGAGCCCTTGAATCTGTTCCAGCGCGAAAAGGGACCAGTGTATCTCCAGGCCTCGCTGTCGGGACATGGTCAGAGACGGGAGTGGGTGACTGTGGGTGACTGTGGGTGTAGACGTACTATCTGGCCCAGGGGTCGTTTCTAGGCTGGCCCGAGGCGGCAGCAAACTTTTGAGGGTCGAAACCAGTGAGATTGGGACGAGGAGCCATGTTTTGTGGTCGGGCGATGTGTGTTGGTCGAGTCGAGAGTGGATGCGACACAGCTCGCGACGTTCAAGTGGTAGAGCGGCTACTTCCGTGCCCGCGTCGTGATCCTCATCGACGGTCGACCACCTTGGCCCTGAGGTGCAATACCCTGCTCGAGCTACCAGACACATACAATACCCAACGCATTCACTCATTTCCACGCCCTCGAGCCGACTTCTCCACTCCTAGACGAATCCATCACCGTCGGTCAGCAGTGCGCCGTCTACAATGCCGCCAGCAGTTGGGCGCATGAACCATGCGAGCCATCCATCCAATCCCTTCATACAGTTCAACAACCCGGCACACTCGATTCAGCAGCTGCCGCATTATCAACAACAACAGCACTCCCTGCCGCAACCCTTGACGCGGCCCTCAAACTACGCCTCGGCGAACGGTTTCATTCCTCCGACCACCAATGCAGCCGCTCTGCAGAGCGCCCACGCCAGTGCGGGCGCCCTAGCTGGCCCGAATGCTGGAGCTGGAGTAGGCGGAGGTACAGGACTGGGCAGTGAGGCTGCATATCGGGGCTTTGCACATGGCGCTGCCCTCCAACAGCAGCAGGCACATCAGGCTGAGGCCGCTCAACTGGGCATCAAGTCAGGTCTGGCAGGAAGGATACGCGAAGTCTGGGCACACAACCTCGAGCACGAGATGGTACTACTGCGACAGCTCATCACCAAGTATCCCTACGTGAGCATGGTATGTTACCACCTGCTTCCCACCTCTGCCTCCGTTCGTGTCTTGCTAATACCACGTCACGCAGGACGCCGAGTTTCCTGGCATCGTCGCGCGACCCATCGGTAATTTCGAGAACAAGGCCTCGTATCACTACCAAACGCTCCGTTGCAACGTCGATCTCCTCAAACCAATCCAATTGGGCATTACCATCTGGACTGCAGACGGCGAACTTCCTCCTCAGCAACCCGACCCATCCCTCTTTCCCAAGCAGCCTAACAACCTGGTCGTGTGTCCCTGCACCTGGTCTTTCAACTTCCGCTTCTCTCTCGACCATGACATGTACGCAGAAGGCTCCATCGAGCTCCTCAAAAAGGCCGGCCTCGACTTTGCCAAACATCAAGAACAAGGCATCGATCTCAATGCCTTCGGTGCCGCTCTGACTACGTCGGGCTTGACCTTTGTTGACGACGTCAATTGGCTATCCTTCCACTCGGGCTACGACTTCGGCTATCTGATCAAGTTACTGACCAACGCCCCACTGCCTGAGAACGAATCAGAGTTCCGCGATCTCGTCAACATCTACTTCCCCAAGCTATGGGACATCAAATTCCTGTTACGACATGCTCAGCGTACCCTTGCGCCGCAAAACCGTCTCAGTCCTACCGCCTCTACTGTAATCAACACCCTGGGTCAGAAGTCCGGCTTGCAAGACTTGGCAGAAGAGCTTGGATGCGTGCGTCAGGGTGCTCCTCACACTGGTGGCTCTGATGCTTGGTTGACCGGCTCCGTCTTCTGGGCTATGCGCAATAAAATCTTCGACGGTCACGCGCCGCTCGAATTGGCAGATCAAATCTACGGTCTGCATGGCGTTGGTCCCCCAGCAAGTGCTGCTTTTAGGGATGAGTTCCTCCAAAGTCAGGGCCACCAGACCCCACAAACGAATGGCTCTCTCAACTTCCATACAGGCCACACACCCACTACCCACCAAGCACCGAGTACTCCGACTACCTCTCATGCTGCCATATCCGGTACGCCAGGGCCTACCCATTTTTCTCAGCATGGCTCGCTAACTCCAGCAGGCGGTGTCTTCGGCAATTTTCAGTACGCCAAATAGTAAATGTCTATCATAAGCCATCGGTCGGCGAGCTTCGTCTTTAGCGGTTGTTACGGTGTCTAGGCGTATGGCGATACTTGGGGAGGGCTGGCCATTTCGACATGGCCTTTTTGCTATTTTGCTTGCCTAAAAGATTCAGAGGAGGGCGAGGTCAAAGGTTTGGAGCATTGGGAAGTCCATCTTTCTCTAATGCATGACGCGTCTCACGAATTGTAGCCGCAAGGTGACATATTGAACCCCAGTTCTTTTCGTTTCTCGCTTTTCAGTGTCTCCTCTCTCATTACCCAATTACCTCCTTTTACGACGATACGCATTTCTTGTACACCTTTAGATCATAAGCCACATGTTCTGTACACACCATCATCCTCTCGTTTGCATATCAATCCCCGTATCGATATTGATGCTTGGACACTAAGCAATGGTCACACCTGATCGAAGACTCACAAATTCGACAATACTCAAGCGGGTGCGTATGGCAAAATTTGAACATGATAACTCCATCTGCTTTGTAACAAGGTCGAACAAAAAGGATTCGAGAATACAATACACCTTCAATCTTTCGAATCTGTCAATCCTACTTGCCACAGCAATCGTTACTTCCTGCCTTGGTTTTTTCGCCAAATGCCAGCCTGCTAATATTGTCAACGACTCCTTTGATACCACTCTTGCCCGCTGCCATCTGTGTGGGTGTGCTTGAGTAGCTAGGCGGCACATCCATACAAGGATTTTGGGTGAAGAAGTTGCGAGGTCGGAGCAACACGGTCATGGGCTCGGCTGGCATGATGGGATAGTCCTCGGGAGCAGGGAAATGCGTCAGACCAAATGTGTGCCAAAGTACGACATCCTCCTGTTCCAGATTTGCCTCTGGCTCGGCAGAAATCCAGGCAGGAATACCTTGCGAAGGCTCGCCAGACGTTTGGGGAACGTGGCGGCCTGCAGGGTGGATTTGATCATCCGAGTACTTGGTGACGTGGACAGCGTGTCTGGCAAACCCGGCTCTCTTCCAGACAAGACTGTTTTCCTTGGGCAAGAGTGGAGGCACTTCTCTGCTGACCAGCTTGTAAGAAACAGGCTTCTTTGAGTAGGGGTTGATCTTGCTGGTATTTGCCATGTCCCAGGTACGGCTGGTGTTGCCATCATAGTCGCTCATACCAGTGGCAGGGGTTGTCAGCGCCGTCTTTTTGGCGTAGAAAGCGTTGCCGTAGTAGTTCTCTGCGCTACCGACTTCGCCATCTCCACGCACTGCATCGGCTTGGAAAATAGTGTTGCTTGGTCCATCGATATTAGGGTCTAGACGTAAGCAGAACAGGTGCTGGTGGTTGCTATAATTGATATTAGCAATTCGTGCTTGGTCACAGGAGTTATAGAGACTTACTGTGCATTGACTCCGGGGTATACTTCAGTGCCCCAAGGAGCAGCTGACTCGCCAGGGTTGAGAGCGTATGTGTTCAGGATACCGGTCAGCTTGATCTCAAGCTGGATCGTACCGTCCTGCATGAAGATCCAGTAGACACAGTATTCGTAGTTGGCGGCGGTGAAGATTTGCGAGATGATGAGCTTGCGGCCTCGAGTTACCGTGCATGATTCGTCACGGAAGTCGGTGTGCTTGAATAGGATGCCAGCATCCTCTTCATGAATACAGATAGCATTCTTGATGGTCTGAGCATCACCCGCTCTGTTGACGAACTCAGCGTCCATGTAATGGATAGCACCCTTGCAGTCGCAGCCGAGCGACAAGCTGTTGGTCATGTAACCAGCACCATACTCCCCCAGGTCAAATGCATGCTTGCGCTGATGAGGGTGTTCTGGGTTACCATACGGCACTACCATCTCAGCAAGAGACATTCTGTAGAATACGGGTCTGACGTTGCCTCTGTCGTTGAAACTGATGTTGCTCAAGACGAGTCCCTCGCGATAGTTGAATCCAATGTGAACAGACCAGTTTTGCCACTTGATAGTACGTCCATCCATCTCGAAAGACACACCTTGTGGCTGTGTAATCTCGATAGGCTTCACGTCTGTCCTAAGACCAATTTCCTTTTCGATAGCTTCGCCATGGAAATTGCTAGGTGGTGCTTGATTGAGCTGTCTTCTGACCTTAGGGATGTCGATATGGATGATCTCTTGGGTATCCGCGTTGAAAATGGGACAGAAGTCCAGAGGATATGTGTACTGGCTGTCATCGGGGTGAGGGCGGTAGTACATCAATGCTTGTTGAAGACGGACGTTGCTTCCGAATCTCTCGTCGTAGCCAATAGTCCAAGGATCGCAATAGACTTTGTGCATATCTTGAGGAGGAATTCCAATGATGCCGCATTGTTCGATGACCTTAGGATCCGTGCGGACGACTTTCTCTACAGTGTTCAGATCTTCCATAGTAATCTGGGCACTAGTCAGCAATCTGCTTGATTTACCATGATCATGGGCAGCATAAGGTGGCATCAGTGAGATCTCAACTGTGCTGTAGCACTGTGAGAGATTATGCTCGGTCCTGGTGCCCTTGCTGCATACCTGATCACGATATACGTACCAGTGGCTGAACACCCTCCGTGAGATCCCAGCTCAGAACCTTCTTCTCCTCAAGATCGACAGTGCCATCGAAGACCTTGCTTCCTCTGCCGATTGCAACAATATCCGCTACACGATGAGGTCTCTGCACAGTTTCGGGTGATGCCAACCAGGCCATCATTTCCTTCTTTCTGGGCTCCCAAAGAGTAACAGCATTGAAGAAGACATCGTTGTACTCCTTGCGGACGATAGCCACAGCCTCCTTGATCTCACTGCTTGACAGAGGATCCAGGGGATGAGGTGGCGGAAGCTGACCAGTCAACTGTGCCGACATTTGCTTTAGCCTTTCCAAAACCATTGTGTCGAATTTCGAGGATATGTTTGTAGAGATATAGAGGAAGTACGTGCTATGAACAAAAGATGAGCACGAATCCCGGCTCAGGAAGGCTCAGTTATATAGACACGAGATACTTCCTCAGAACAGAGCAGCTGTAGCAGTACAAGGACAGTTTATCAAGGCCATACCATTGCCCCGCGCCTGGCAGCCCACCATGGGTAGGCGATAAGATAGAAGGTTGATAACGGACTGAGTTCCTGTAAACAGCATAGCGTCAAGATAACGTCACCTCCGCGCGCCGACATCGTACAAGTCAGGGTACGGACGGCTAGATTTACCTAAAGAGTTGGGGTGACGGGAACATCGGGTTGACCTGCCTCCACTGCAATTAACAAGTCAACACGCTCCGAGCAACCACTTAAGGACGCTGAGGATATGGTATCTGAGAACGGTGTGGATGGGATAGATATGTAGGGTAGATAGCTGTGGCTCCCTTCCACAGATATCCAACACAGAGTGACAAACCGAAACTTTCGGCGTCTTCGGGTGCGTAAGAAGAGGCACTTCGGCGCGGTTGTCTGCTGCGATGAAATGGGAGATATCGTGATCGATGTTCATATCAACAAGAATGACTCGCTCCTTGCAATAATCAATGTACTCGAGTAGAAGAAGAGGAACGCGACAAGCTCAAGCTGACCCAAGACTGCGATCCATTCGGCCGATCGGTTCGGCCGAATGTTTCCCCTCCCAAAGCGGTTAGGACGACCCTCAGCAGACATCCATCGACGAGATCATGGTGGTTCCAGCCATCTTGATTTCTGTAATCATATCTGTTGACGCGACGAAGTGATGGAGCACGAACGCTCGCCTGAAGGCGATCTTGGGCCTGACAGAAAGCGTCGTCGCAAGGTTCTATCATGTATGGACTGCCGGCGAAGGAAGGTCCAATGCGACAGATCAGTCCCAGTTTGCGGAAGGTGCGAGAAAGCCGGCAAGCCATGCTCATATGAAGACGACAGCCCCTCACAGCAAGCTTCTACCCGATCAAGTCTGCCATACGTCTCACGACAACAATCCGTCACAGTGAGCAGGGACGTTTGGGATGATATGTTCAACAGACTGTTGCATCAAGAACGCGTAATTGAGCGGTTGCAAGCTACTCACGCGAGCCCCGCTACTCCTGCAACAGTTTCCATCGCAACGCCTCAAGTCCATGGAAATCTGGATACGCCAGGCGGTACTAGTGACATCGGCGCGAAGGAGAGAATGTTGTTCAGAGGCAAGGGATTTAAAACGACGTACTTTGGCCCATCTGATGCTAGGAGTGCAATGACTCTTGTAAGCCAATCCTACTTTTCCCTTCCCTGTCATTGGGCAGTTAGATTGTGGGCTGTGAGGACAAAAGACATAATGACGAGTTGGAACTCGTGCTCGGAAACCATTAGTATACTGACTAGATTCTTGTCACAGAATGCCCACAACTTCTTCCGCGAGGAGGTCTCGCGAAACCCAGAACTTGTGCGCTGCAGAAGAGATGTCGCCAAGCTGCGGGCGGTCAAGAAGATACTGGATAAGCAAGAAGTATCTTCGTTACAAGAATCCCTAGTGTCTTACTTGCCTGAGCGAATCAAGGTTGATCTTCTGGTTAGGATGTACTTCGAAAACATCGACTGTACCTGGGGGATACTCCACGCTCCTAGTTTTCAACGGGAGTATGAGATCATGTGGCAGGATCCGCTGAACACAAAACCTGGATTTGTTGCTGTTGTACTCCTGATGATGGCCTGTTGCCAATGTCTTGTTCGAGAGCAACCGCAAACATATAGGGCTGACAGTCCGCTTCCTCGTGAGACTGCTATAAGCCTGATTCACGCTTGCGAAACTTGGATTGCTCAGTCGAGTCGCAAGCACACTGATTTGCAGTGGTATCAGGTTCAGTGTCTCCTTCTGGTGGCTAAACAGACCCATCAAATGAAGATGAAGCGGCGATGGGTTGAATCTGGTAACCTGCTGAGGGTTGCCATATCTGCAGGATTGCACAGGGATCCAGAGTTGTTGCAGAAAAAGACACTCTCGTCTGCGTTTGAGCACGAAATGAGGAGAAGGATATGGGCATTCATTGTTGAGTGGGACCTTCAAACATCCGTTGACAGGGGCATGCCTCCGATCTCATCGGATATCGCAAGCGATTGCGGGCCTCCCTCAAACTTGCACGATACAGAATTCGACGAATCGACAATCATCATGCCGCCTTCCAGACCGCTGACCGAGTCGACGAAGATGACGTATACGTGTCTGTCTTCACGGAATCGAGGTTTGAGAAGGAAGATCATCGCCGTGATAAATCAACCTTTACATCAGGTGTCTTATGACGAAGTGTTGGCATACACACAGGAGCTTGAGTTGAATCTGGCTTCTTTGCCTGACTGGGCTGGTGATAGACTCAGAGATCTGACGGCTCACGATCAAAGTGTTGCACTCCTACACATCCAACTGGAGCAGTTTCTTCTCATCTTACATGGCCATGCGGCTCGCCAGGCTGTGACCAAGACCCATATCACTTTTTCCAAACAGGCTTTCAAGTCTGCTGCGGTCTCTATCTTGGACAAGCTTTCTGAGCTGTCGGCTAAAGGCTTCAAGTTCCTACTCATGGTACGAGCAGACATCCAAAGGGTGTTCACCAGTACCTTGGCGCTGGGTAACACTGAAGACAAAGACATATCGACGCAAGACTTGCGCAATCTGGTCCAGCCTAGTCTTGAGCTTGCAGATAAGGCTCTCAATTTATTCGAGGAGAAGATCCTGACGACTGGAGGTATTCAATGGACTCACACGTTCCTCGTGTACGACATGCTTCTGTGCAAAGTGCATCCACTTGGTCGCAACATGCCATCTCGACCCGGCAGTGGAAGGATCTACAGTATCTGTAAAAAGATCATGGACAACCAAGATTCGGACTTCTCAGCCAAAGTGGTTCCCTTGAAGGACTCCGTGCCAACGCCGAAAAAGAACAAGGGGCAACGGGCTACCAAGATGCATGTGACCACAGAGGACAATACTACTCAACAGCCACCCCCTTCTTTGAACAGCGATGTTGTCCCAAATCTCAGCTTCTCTGATATGCTTGACTGGAACTTCGATGATTGGATGCTGTACACTGATATGTTCTGGTCACCTCAAAATATGTCTCTACCATCATTATCCGAGCAGAATTTGCAGTATTGAATCCACTACATGTATTCTACCACCTAACATCATAATTTACTACACTTTGGCAAGCCTTTTCCTCCATTTGCCACTCCCATCATTCTGCTGAAGGCTTGCTCGAAGCGTGTGCCATGTCAATTACCACAGATCCATTCATGTCCAGCCAAGTCCAGCCAAGTCGATCTTGCTGTGCGGGTGACCCTGTTTCTAAATCTGGTCAACTCTACTGCACTCAATCAAGGCACACATGGTACCGAAGCATACTTCGAGCAATTTGATAGCGGTCTCTCTGGTGCTGGTCTGCCGTAGTGGGTCTGGGTTATCTGTAGCTCGTTGCGAGACAGTAAAGTGACACCTTCAGAGACGTCTATCAACATCTCTGCTGCTGTAAATGTTCATACCGCAGAAGCCGAGCGGTTCCAGCAAACAAACTCCGAAATGCATGCCTGAGTTGGAACACGCGTTCGAGATCATGATTTTCTGACGGCATGTCACAGCTTATACCAAGCTGAACACATGTGTTTAGCAACAGATAAAGATACTGTCCTAGAAACAGGTGAAGCCGGGGAGATATCGGCAATGAAAGCCCGCTGCCTCCAACGCCAGCAACTGCGTGGAAGGATATGCGATACAAACAACTCATTACTTGGCATATGATGCATATTCTGTTATAAGGCTATGGAGATATTCAGAAATGTCCAGTCATAATCTATCTGTTGCTTCAATCAGGCTGCAGCACGAAGTCTGTCCACGGCCAGACCCTGCTCGACCCTGTCTGCTTCACGGGCTCCGACAAAGCGGTAACAAAGCATGTTTGGCTCCAGCACGGTTTAACCAAAAGACCAGTCAGGATACACGCAAGTATACACTGACCGAACAGGTAGGTGGCCTGCCATCGCTGTACACTTGGCCTTCATATGGTATCAGACCGGGACATGGCCTTGGTGAAGGACACTCGCAGCTACAGGCTGTGCTATTGACCTCGAGTAAACAGATGACAGAATTATGACAAGGACTGGCAGGTCGACAAGGCAGACCTGCGTGAGGCGAACAGCGGCAGGACTCGGCCTCGTACATTCTTTCCTGCCTTCGAGCATACCTTTGGACCCAAGCACAGGCACAGCCAAAAGCGCCAAGGCCGGATCGTATCATGGATTTGTTGGCAACTGAAAGCCAACGTTTCCCTGGGCTGATGGATGATCCCAAGAAAGAGAGCCCCCACCCTCTCAGCTTCGACGCGTTTGCCTTTCTATTCCACGACCCAACTTTTGCCAAACCACGACAACAATCTCATAACACGCCAAGACACGCGTAGAACCGGTCGCATTTCATCAAACAACTCAAAAAGACACGCGAAAGGATCATAAAGCAGACATGCCGGGTGGAAAGGGTACGGAAACAGCGTCATCGCATCGCGTGTCCGACGAAAGAGCTCTCCTTTGCTGACGAGAGCTTTCAACGTGCAGGAAAGACTGGCGGCAAGACCGGCGGCAAGGCAGGCGATTCTAGCAAGACGCAAAAGTCGCATTCGGCAAAGGCCGGCCTGCAGGTATGCCTCTCCCTCCTCCTTCCCTACCCATGCATGACGCGTCAACCCCCGAGTCCCGAGTCCAACCACTGACCTCGTATTCTACAGTTCCCCTGCGGTCGTGTCAAGCGTTTTCTCAAGTCGCACTCGCAAAACAAGATGCGCGTCGCCGCAAAGGCGGCCGTCTACGTCACGGCGGTCCTCGAATACCTGACGGCCGAAGTCCTCGAGCTCGCAGGCAACGCCGCAAAGGATCTCAAGGTCAAGCGCATCACGCCCCGTCACTTGCAGCTCGCCATCCGTGGTGACGAGGAGCTCGACACTCTGATCCGTGCCACCATCGCCTTTGGTGGTGTGCTTCCGTCCATCAACCGCGCCCTGCTGCTCAAGGTCGAACAGAAGAAGGGAAAGAAGGATGTCGCATAGACGTCGGCATGGGCTCAGCGACAAAAAATACCTCTTGAACCTTGTGTTGCGCTGTCTGCCTTTTGGGCTTCGGAATTGATGACTGGCTTTTATGGGTTTTATTTTTTTTCATGTTCTGGCTTCTTCCCTCTCTCCAACAACCACCCCTTTCTTTCTATGCCTTTCTGCTGCATTCTTCCGAGATGCCATGGCTAGATTGAATGGCAAGAACATCCTTGTTAGGGTTCCTCTTCTTTACGTTTTATATCTCGGCGCCGGGAGGAGACAGCAGGCACGGTGGCCTGCAGACTTATCAGGGGTTGGATGTAGCACTAGTTGCATTGACTCGACTCCGAAGTATTTTTGATTTTTGTTGTTTCTATACCCTTAATTTCTTTCCACAGACAATCCTTCATTGCTTTTGCTGCAGAGCATTTTCCCAGCTGCCCAGCCACCTCCAAGACCTGACGACCTTGTCTAGACCGCTGAGTGTATCGTCGACGGCGAGCTGGCCTCGCTTGCCTGAGAATTCAACAAAGAACATGTAATGCCATGGTGCCTCTCCGCTTGGTCGGGGATTGATGCTGGTCAGATTGATACCGTGTGATCCAAAAACAGCCAAGGCATTAGCCAGTGCTCCGGCATCGGTGTGAGAAACAGTGAACGAAAGCAGCGACTTGAATGCCCGAGCGTTCTGTTGGTTGTCTGCGTCCTTTCCAGTGGTGACAGACGAGGGAGACGTGTCCTCAAGACTTCTTCTCCGAATAATGAAAAAGCGTGTAGCATTATCCTTTTCGTCCTCGATATCGCGTGCCAGGAAATCCAGACCAGTCATTTGTGCCGCGATCCCACTGCTGATTGCTGCCGATGTGTGTGTATCGTCTGCCGCTACGAGCTCTGCTGCTCGGGAAGTAGACGATACATCCTGTCGCTCGACACCCTTGAGATAGCAGGATAAGAAAGTCTTGCATTGCCCCCAAGCCTGCGGATGCGAATATAGCTTCTTGATATGTGAGAGGGAAGTCAATGGCGCTGCGCGTGAGTTTGTCGGGTTGGGGTTGCCTGGTATAGGCGTAGCATGGCCAGAGCTGCTCGGGCTCTTGGTTTCCTCCTGGAGTACCTTGGCCGGCCCGGTTGCATGTCCCTGCCCAGAAATTGCGGGATGGCCTAGTAGACAGTGGTGTACTTCAACATAGCGTTCGCCACAGACCACAATATCCGGGTGTTTCGCACTCTGGTCTGCAAAGAGATCTAGTGTGAAGACTACAGATCCATTGGTCGAGTTTTCGAATGGGACGACACCATAAGCAGCCTTTCCTGCTTGCACTTGGTAGAAGACATCTTCAATGGTCGTTTGTGGTGAGAAGGTATAGTTGTCGGAATCAAAAGCACTTAGAGTTGCCTGTCAATGTATGAGCTTCCAGTTCTAAGACGGCGTTGTGACTCTTTGAGCCGAATTGATGTCGGAGCCCATTGTATCAACACGTGAGTAGAGTATGATTGCATTCAATGACCCAACCCCATAATTCGCTCTCATGTCCAGAGGCGCGACAGAACAGCAGATGTGGTGTATCGTACCTGATGCGTATATGAAGCCTTTGGACCCAAGTAGGCAATCTGCTCGTGTGACTGCATCTCGATACGCACACACTTGTTCAATCTCAAAGTTGGGTTTCGATTTAACGAAGCATATCCGGGGATGAATAGAAGCTCGGAAAGACAATTGACCCAAGGAACGTAGGTTTGTAGGTGCAACAATAATTGACGATGACCACGCCGAGGTCGGCTTTTGGAAAGTCGCTGTTGGAAGCTTCTTGCCGTTCCGCGATGATCTCTTTCTCAGGCACGCGAAAAAGAGAATGGATACATTGGAATACATTGAAAATTCACGAGAACTTTTGGTATCATCATGTATGGGATTCCCATTGTATGCTATAGTATTACAACGACTGGTCGTGCACTTGGTCCAGGATGCTAAGAAACAAAACTACAGGTAGAGACCCTCTGGTTCGCCCTCGCTCTTGGTCTTGAGCACGCTCTCTCTTGCCTGTCTGAAGTCGGTCATGTTGACTCTCATTCTGCGTTCTCTCAGTGCCATGAGACCAGCTTCACTGCACATGGCACGAATATCGGCACCCGAGAGGTCGTCCTTCTGATTGATGAACTCTTCAAGGTCGACGTCCTCGGCCAAGGACATCTTGGATGTGTGGAGGGTGAAGATCTTGCGCTTGGTGTTTTCTGCATAAAACAGTCAGCTGCTTGTACATGGCTAAATTATAGAGAAAATAAACTCACGGTCGGGGTTCTCGAAGAGAATCTTGCGGTCAATACGACCAGGTCTGATAAGAGCGGGATCCAGTGTTTCAATCTTGTTAGTGGCCATGATGACCTTGACATCACCACGGTCATCGAAACCATCGAGCTGGTTCAGAAGCTCAAGCATGGTACGTTGAATTTCACGCTCGCCACCAGATGTGGACTCGTAACGCTTGGTACCGACAGCATCAATCTCATCAATGAAGACGATACTGGGGGCGTGCTCGGCAGCGACCTGGAAGAGCTGTCTCACGAGTCTAGGACCATCGCCCAAGTATTTTTGGATCAGCTCGCTACCAACGATACGGAGGAATGTAGCGCTGGTTTGGTTTGCAACGGCCTTTGCGAGAAGAGTCTTTCCTGTACCGGGAGCACCGTAGAGAATGACACCCTTTGGGGGCTTGATACCCATCTCCTCGTAAAGCTCAGGGTGGAGCAGAGGCAGCTCGACGGCTTCACGGACTTCCTGGATTTGTTGTTCCAGACCACCAATGTCGGCGTATGATTCGGTAGGGGCCTTGTCGAGCTTCATGACAGAAACGAGAGGGTCGGCATCGTCCGTCAAGACACCAACAACAGAAACGGATTTGTGATGAAGAAGAACACTTGCGCCGGGCTCGAGCAGATCCTTGTCGACAAAGGACATGATGCTGACATAGTATTCGGGGCCGGTAGCAGAGGATACGATGGCGTGGTCATCATCGATGAGCTCCTCGAGGTTTCCGACACCCATGGGGCTGCCTCTCATGTCATCAACACGGCTTCTTTCGTCGGCGTTGCGGTCCAGGGCATCGCTGTCAGCGCCGGCGGAAGCAGGCTGTTGAGCGCTTGCAGCTCTGGCCTTGCGCAGTCTTTCCTGGTTCTCGACGTATTCCTCCTCTAGCAACAAGTGGTCGTGAATGCGCTGCATGCGCAGGTATCGGAGCTTGCATCGGGCGGTAGGGTAGATGGAGGGGAGTTTGGCGGCGGCATTCGGACCGGCTTGCTTTCTCTTCTTGCGGCCGATGCGGGTAGTGGGTTGTGGCGGAGGCTCGTACTTGGGCTTATCCTTCTGGGCAGAGTGAGCACGGAGCTTGACAGGTCAGATGGATTGAGGCAAAGGTACCTTGGGATCCTTCTTATCCTTGTTGTCGCCTCCCTGACCGGGAGGACCACCTCCGAGGCCAGACTGGTTCGCACCCTGTATGATGGTCAGCACGATAGGAAGACGAGGTGAAGTCGGCGGCGACGGCGGCATACCATGATTGATGCGGAGTTTGGATGTGGTGACTAAGGCGCGGCGAAGGGTGGAAGGTGTCTTGAGGAGAAAGTGAAGGGTCGACGGCAGCGTCGGACGTTGGATGGCAGTCCGGGAGAGGACGTCGAGATGGGTTGGTTACAAGAGGTTGGACGTGTGGATGGATGGCGGATGGAGCATGTCGATTGTGTTGGCCATGGGCGATGATGCACGCAGCACAGCGGCGTGGCCCAAGCTCACTCGTCTATGAATGACATGTGCTGTGCCTGTGCCTGTCTCGTCTCTTGTTCACCACCGAATAACTGTGCGACCGTCTTTATTCTCTCTTCCTTGCTTGAACTCGGACGTATCATAGCCAGTGCAAACAAGTCCCATCTTGACTTGTCACCCCGGCAGCTTCACAAAACCTCTGGCTATATAACTTCCTCGAATCCGCCCACCACTCGGCCGCGGACTCGAACTATCACCACTGGTGAAATCACACGACACTTCTCTTTTGTCCATAGCGGACGAGTCTCATAGTCATGGCGGCAAACAGAAATCGCCGCCTGGTCAAAGAAATCCAAGATGTGCAAAAAGATAGCCACTCGGGTGTCTCGCTCGAGCCGCTGAACAAGGCTCAGACCGGCTCCGACACTCTCGATGACCTGACACATTTCAAGGGTGTCTTCCGCGGCCCTCCAGACACTCCCTACCACGGCGCTACTTACCATGTCGACATCAAAATCCCAAACGACTATCCCTTCCAGCCTCCCGTCATGAAGTTCACCACAAAGATCTGGCACCCCAACATCTCCAGTGTTACTGTCCGTCTATTCGCAACCTCCGCACTCCATCATCTCTTGCTAACATGGTGCTCAGGGTGCCATCTGTCTCGATACTCTGGGCTCGGCCTGGTCACCAGTCCTTACCCTCAAGTCCGCTCTCATCTCTCTCCAGTCGCTACTATCCTCGCCTGAACCGAAAGACCCTCAAGACGCAGAGGTCGCCCGCATGCTCATCACAAATCCTGCCGAATTCGCACACGTCGCTCGTGAGTGGGCTATCAAGTATGCTGGTGCTCCAGAAGGTGATCCTGGCTCAGAGACCACTGGTGCAGAGGGAAGCGGAGGTGTAACCGAAGAGACACTTAAGAAGAAGGACGATCAGAAACGGGAAAGGGCAGAAGCCGCAAAGCTCGCACAGTATGCTGCTGTGTACATGTTGTATACGAGGGAAACTTGACTAACACGTGCTGCAGGTATCACGGATACAACAAGCTTCTCGTGGATCGCTTCTCCGCCATGGGCTTTGACGTTCCAACTGTCGTTGCCGCCTTTGAGTTCACTGGCATTGACAAGAACGACGGCGAGGACTACGAGCTCGAGGAGGAGTACATGGGCGACATTACTGCAAGACTTTTCGGCGAGGCGTGATTTGCACTTTTAATTCTATCCCGGCCCTTCTTTCTGATTATCAAGTTACTGTGCAGTGGTAGGTTACGATAACACGACATTATGATGCTGTACCCAGCTCAAGAACCCTTTTTTGGCTCATACGGCCACTGAGCCTTGCTTTTGCCCAACAACTATCAATTAGGTACATACATATCCTTCTACAGATAGCAAAATGAAACGACATACGACCTCACACTTCTCCTTGCTCGATTATCGGCTTAGACAAAAGATGGAAAAGAGGGTTCTGGTGGCCCCCATTAATGTACAAATAGAGCTGTCTAGCTAGCAGGGGGGGATCCTGTCCTCCAGACGATCATCCCGTCCTCCAAGAATGAATTGGCTATCTTCAGCTTGATCGATTCCATGGCCGATTTACGGTGACGCTATCGCGCAAACACCTTGACCACTCCATCGCCTCCTGCGCTAACGACGTATCTTCCGTCCTGGCTCCACACCACACTGCACACACCTTCGCCTCTCATGGGTCGGTGTGATGTAATGTCCTGCGTGCATTGTCTCTTCTCGAGTGACCAGAACCTGATCGATGCGTCATGGCCGGCTGACACTGCCTCCCGACCGTCCTTGGATAACGAGAGTGACGAGATGGCTGAAGGATGTGCAAGCATAGTATACGTGCATTGTCCTGATATCAATTAGCAAACATGACCTTGATCCACCATCTAGATCCAAACACTTACCACTGTTTGCATCGAAGAATCTTATGTATCGATCTTCGTGGCCACTGACAATTACACCCTCGACGCCTTGCGCTGAGCCCGTTGGTCCCGCGCCTACAGATTCCTCTTGATCTGCCCTTTCCATGTATGAGGATCCTGTCTCCAAACCAAGCGATGCGCTGCTGGTAGCAACTACAGCGTTGATACTTGTAGCCAGCGTTCCGTCGTAAGTCTCATTACTGGCCATTCCGATGATTTCCTCGCCGGTTCGTGTGTCGAAAATGAGGACGCTCGAATCGGTGTATGATACGACAAAGTTCTCGCCAGATGGACTTAAAGGAGAAATGCAAGTAGGTGCTGCACCTGAAGCAGACTCCCGTTGAATGCTGTGTACCAGTGTGTAGTGGAAAGGCGTGCTTGTGGCCACGTTAGGCTGTGGAGAACTGGGATGGTTACTTCCAGATGTGACAGAGTGACGACGGCTTCCACCACGTCTCGAGCCTGCTTGCGGCGATACCAACTGCGGGGGAGCGCTGACGGACCAGATCTTGACAGTGCCGTCTGCAGAGCCCGTGGCGAGTAGGATACGGTCTGGGCCGCCGAAGTTTGAGCTTTGAGAGCCGAATACGGATGCAACAGTTCCGGGGAGGAGGCATACGGTCCAGACAGCATCCGTGTGACCTTCCAGAGTAGCCTTCGGATCCACGCGCCCACGCTCCCAGACACGCACCGTCGCGTCTTGACCGCCAGAAAAGATCCAACCATCTCCAGAAACACGGCCTCCAGTGGAAAAGCTAGTCGAGGGGCAAGCAGCAAGGGAAGTCACCACTCCATCGTGACCGCGATGCGTGAAGTAGCAAGCTATGTCGAGGTCGTTGTTGGAATTGTTCTGGAAGTTGGTATAGCTGGCAGGTATGATCCAGCGCTTTATGGTGCCATCATCGCCAGCAGTACAAATCTCGGGCTCGGAGGGGCTGCCACCACCCGTGAAGATGACGGAGCGGACGACATCAAGATGACCACGGAGTGCAAACTTGACCTTGAACTGAGAGGGGTCGGTTTTTGCGGCCAACTCTGAGCCGCTATCGTGGAGGTCGTGGGAGCCGGAGCTTCTTCGTCTAGCCATGCCCTGTGAACCTGACGACCTGCGACGGCCAGAACCGGTACGTGGTGGAGACCTCGAAGGAGGATTTGCTGCACTGGGGAACAAATCGGTGTCGGGCCTTCGGGGAGGCTGAGGTAGTTCGACAAGAGGTTGTTCGGGTAGAGGTTGCTGGTCATCGAAATTCCAGCCATCAGTCGCTGAGTCCTGAGTGACAATTGAACGGGGAGCAGCGTCCTGAGCTGAAGCGACAGGGCGACCGTAAGAATCATAAGAATGCGTGACCTGCTCTACAGGCTCGTCCAGAGACACAGACTGAGATTGCGGTGGCTGAGGCAGGGTCTGAGTAGGAGGTTGTGCAGGAGGCATGGACAGAGCTAAATGACGCTTCTGCTCTTCAGCGGAAAGGTTGACCGGGGGCTGTAACTGGACGTGGTTCGAAGGCGGGTAAGGTCTTTGAGCGCGGCGTAGGTAGAGCTCATCAAGCGAGACAGGAGGGTCGGGTAGACCGGTATAGGAAGCCGAGGGGTTCTGCATGGACATATGGGGCGGCGGAGGGTGCGACGGGGGAGTCAGCAGATACTGGACTTCGTTGAGACATCGGTCAAGGAACTTCTTGGACTTGTCGCGGTATTGTTGCTTGTCTGGCGTTGTATCAAGGAACGAGTTGCGGACTTCATGGGATGCTAGGTGGAACAGATCAGCTTGGAGGCCTTGTGCAACAGGCGAGGGTATAGACTGACGTCTGGCAGATGTCGACGGGGCATTGTCTGGCTGCAGGGGCGCACTGGGGTCGCTGCCCTTCTTCCTCCGCTCCTGCTTGAGGGCACTTTCCAGCATACGCACTTGTCGTTCAAGCTGCTCGTTGATTCTCTTTGCATGGCGAGATTCGCCCTCGTGCTTTGCGATTTTGGCCTTCATCTCGGCTCGTTCAATGTCCCATGCGTTTCGGGCTCGCTCGTGGTTGTGCCATTCGATCTGGAGGAAGCGCATAACGCCTTGTTTGCGAGCGTCAGCCAGGCCACGGTGGCAGAGAGATTCGACATACCCTGCA
Source organism: Aureobasidium pullulans EXF-150 (assembly GCF_000721785.1). Lineage (NCBI taxonomy): Eukaryota > Fungi > Ascomycota > Dothideomycetes > Dothideales > Saccotheciaceae > Aureobasidium > Aureobasidium pullulans. Next base: position 239,317 of record NW_021941046.1, on the reverse strand, counting down.
ACGTGTATTCGGCACCCTGAGGCCCATGCTGCTCGTTGGATTGCGCGGCATTCGCAGCATTGTTGAGCATGCCACCTGCTTGTTGGTATGCCATGACGGCCGGTCTCGTGCTGCGTCGGGCGCGCTCTCTCTCTCTCGCTTGCTCTCGCTCTCTCCTGCTCTGTCGGGGATGTCGCGCTTCAGGACGTCTGCAGCATTGGCGACTTGGATACGGTGCCTGGCGAGTGCCTTGGCTTAGCTCAACACGGGCGACGGGGAGCGTCGAGTCTTGTCTCTGTTGTGCAATGTCATGTAGACGCTTAACTTAACACATGCACCCAAACCACCGAGCACGCACGTCCGCCGGCTAAACCCAAGCTTCCCCCTAACCATCGCCTTTAATTTATGACACTTTCCTATCACTTTCTTAAATTCTGTCACATCGACTCTCAAGGCCCAGCGATGCGCATTGTTTAACGCGTCAAAATGCACGATGATATTGAGTAATAGCACGCCGTCCACAGAGAGCGATGCATGGAGGACTTCTCCTTGTTTGTCCCCTGTACCCCCTCCCCATGTGCTAAAATTTGTCATTTCGACTCTCAAGCCGCAGCGATGCGCATTGATTAACGCATCAAAATGCACAATGATATTGAGTAACACCAAGTCGTCCACAGAGAGCGATACTTGGAGGTCCTCTCTTTGGACCTATCTCCACTTTTGAAAACTATCGTGCATTTCTACAGTCGCGACAGTGACAAACTTAAGCACAGGGGGAGGTATGAAATGCCATGCAAGAATTATTTGGCTATTGCTTTATCCTTCGTCATGTCGAGAACGCTTGTTCCAATGCGCTGTAGCATATTGAACCTACACACAGCTGCAGATACGTCCTGTTCTTCTACCTGTTTCGTACATCGCTCGTGCTTCATACTCTCTACTCCTCCTTAGCACCACCACGCCCGGCCTTCTCGGCAGCCTCGATACTCTTCTTGTCGGTCTTGATGTCGCCGGCACCCTGCATGCCCATGAGACCACCAGATGCCTTCCAGGGTCTCTTGAGCTCGCCAACAGCGGGCTGTCCGAAAAGGTGCACCTTGACAAGGTTGCCCTCAAAGGCGCCCTTGAGGGGGATGATAGACTGGATGAGAAGAGGGTTGGTGTACTGGAAGTAGAGGTGCATGACGGCCATCATGCCAACACCCATAACCTGACTCTTGAACAAGCCGCGGAGCTGCTGACTATCGTATGCGTGCACAGTGGTGGTGACGGGCTTGGGCTCCTCGGTCGAACCCATGGGTGCGGGCTCAACGTACTTGATCACGGTAAGATCTGCAACTCGAGTTAGCTCTATGCTTTTTGCTACCACTTTGTTCCGTCGCTACTTACCCTTCTTTGCGTTGATCTGTGCCTGCACATAGAGGTAGATACCGGCAATGATGAGGTTGGATACGATGTAGAGTGCGCGAACTCCCATCAGGACATTGGGGTCCTCAAAAGGCACCTTCTTGGATACCTGCATCATGAAGCTGTCGCCTAGTCAGTCGCACGCCTCACTTGCTCCTAGATGTGTCGCGGGCGTACAGGATGATGACCAGGTTGGTCACTTGAGGGTTGAGAGCCATCTTGTCGGTTTCTTGCTATGTTGCGATTTGACGAACGGACAAGGATCGATTGATGGAGGGCTGGGGAAGAAAGAGCGACAGCGGATTCCTTATGAACACGTCGGCTCCTGCCGCTTTCGTTGTTAGCGGGGCTGGACCCTCTCCAATTTCACTGCCCGGCTCCCGCTTCTAATCACTTCTATTTGTCTCTCTTTTACGCCTTGAGCCTTTTCACATTTGCATGAGCGTATTTCATGAATTCAGTAACGACTTGTTATAATGGTGATATCGACATTGCCTTTGCTGAGTTTGCGACCGTCATGAAACATACGACCCTTGCCCACTACCTATTCCCATCTGTTCAAGATCAGAGCAGGACCATCGCAACCACCATGCCCATGAACAACGACCAGGCCTCTGGACTGCTCACAGTCTTGAAGCCAGTATTCGATGCCATCAAGGATGGTGAGCTTGGTGTTCTCGTGGCTGTGATGGATGCTGTTGCTAGCGAGCTCACTGCTCCCCTTGTTGAGCTAGGTGTAACCGTGGCTGTGGTCGCATTCGACAGCGTTCCGTTAGAAGTACCACTTCCGACCACGCTGGTACCATTAGCGCCGAAGAGGTTGAACTCGGCTACCGTGGCGCCAAACTCATCTCCTGTCGCCTGACAACCACTGATTTCGAGCGTGATGTACTGTCCTGACCAGATGGGAGTCGAGAAAGTGAAGTAAGACATGTTGCCTTGGTACTCCTGAACAACATCATTGGTAGCAGCATCATAAGGCATTGAGATTTCGATGTCCGAGAACGCTGCCGTGTGGATCTCTGTCGAACTGGAGTTGGATCCGCTCGTGGAGTTGTACACCAAAACGCGAGCTCCTGTGGCCGGCCTTCTGCCCCAGTCAAATGATACACCAGTCAATGGCTGGTACTCTACATCCTGCATGTCGATTGTCAAAGATGCAGGTTCGGGGCTGCTGGGCTGCCAACGAGTGCTGGCTGCTCCGTCAACTGCTGCGAGGGGGAATTGACCTGGCTGATATTCTCCTTCTGAAGACACTGGCAAGCACTGAACGAGGTTTCCTGCCGCTGTAAGATTGTCGAAGTAGACGCGATTGTCAACCGTCACTGTTTCGCCAAGTGCTATGCTGATATTACGACCGTCTTGTAGCGAAAATCCGATGGTAATTGGCATTGACTGGTTACCATAGATGTCGGTGCTGTTAGGAGGCAAGTAAGTGGACACATCCATGCGAGTCAGGTTTGTGTGTGTATGATTCATCGTTGCCTTGATGCCTGCTCCGCCGAAGATTACCGTGCGGAGACTGACATAAGGGATCTGAGGCGGTAGAGCTGGCTGAAGGATAAGTTGCTCTTCCACGACTCGAGCGCCGAGCCAGCCCATAGGTCCGACCTGATGCCAGCCACCAGCTCCAGTCATGAAAGGGAACGCTGGGTTCGTGCCTCCGTTGGTGGTGAAGTTATCGACCTGCTGTTCCGAGAACTGGTACCAAGGCGCACGCGCATATGCTTTGAATCCGTTCAATGCGTATGTGAACGAGGAACAGCCGGATGGAGAGAGCGCGTTAGCCGATATCGAGTAGAGACTGTACGTCATTGCAGGTCCATCAGGGGACTGCTTTACAGCATACTGGATCTGATTAGTCTACATGTACGGTTCGTAAAACGAATAGGTACTCACGTAGTCGAGCGAGGCGAGCTTGTCTTCCCTGGTATAGTTTTCGGAGCTGTAATCCAGAGGATAGTTGATCAAATCAACATCGTCTTGCTTGATGACTGCTGTGTTGTTTGCACCGCGGAACTCGGTCAACAAACCTGACGGTGCAAAAGGCAAAGCCACATTTCCTGCGATTGACGACCAGTTTGCTTCGACGTCTAGCGAGAACTCTTCCGAGTAACCCTGAGCCCACTCGATAATTTTGGCAATTGAAGCCAGCGTGAAAGCACCGTCAGGGACCTGGTTTGCGTATTCTGTGTGCTTGTTAGTTCGGTGTCATGCGCTGCTGCACTTCGAACTTACCATCTGGATCAGTAAGATTGGAGATCGAGTAGCCGCCGACAGTCTGGTTGTATTCGACTAACTCGGAGAACATCTGCACAATTGCATCATTGACTGGAATAGTTTGACTTTTAAACCAGCTGTCATCTCCAGTGACTCTCCAGTAAAGCAGGTTATTCAGGAAGATATCACTGTTCAAGTGATACTGGTAATCAACGCAAGGTCCAGTGCCGGTGCAGTTGCCAAAACGCCCGCTGGTCCAAGGATAAATTATAGCCTCGCTTGAGAAGTCATTTTCTTGAGCGTTGATCGCCGCTTGCGGTGCCAGCATCACACGGTACTTGGGGATCTGAGCCGCATACTTGGGGTGTGAGACGGCAATGCCAGGCGACATGAACACATCTGCGTCCCAAAAGACAAGTCCGGCATAAGAGTCAGAACCCAGTCCTCCAACGCTGATAGACCAGTGGTTCAAATCGGATCCGTCTTCAGGAAGCAAGTTCTGAAGGAGATAATGAGCATTGGCTTTCGAGATGATCTGCATGTCGATCACATTCTGGTCATCTGGAAGCGAGCCATCGGGAAGAGTATAATCATCAACCATGTCGTCAGTAAGTATATCGGCCCATGCTTGGGAGCTGCCCCTGAACAGTTCATCGAAGCCGGCTTCGGAAGCTTCCAAGGATGCGTCTCGAGCAATAGACTCAGGGTCGCTGAAGCCATCGGATGAGGCGATACCAATGTACTTCGAGACGGTTACAGCAGAGCCGGCGTTTAGGGCGATGCTCCAAGATTGTCCGTATGTGCTATCATTTGTCGGTAGGTAAAAGCTGTCAGAAGCATTCAACCGGGCCGAAAGGTCCAGATCCACGGTCGAGAAGATCCATGCAGTGATATTTCCTAGCCAATGCGGTGATACCGCAGAGTATATTGTGCTCGAGTTGTCCAGCGCGCCCGTGGCGTGGGGATCAGATCGAACAGCGCCTCTCCCATCAATCAAGTCTGTAACGGTGGCATTGACAGATGACGAAGATGTTACCGATAGTCGTACAGCGGCGACATTGGGCTGAGATCTGTCCATGAACATTTCATAAGAGACGGACAAGCTGGTGTTTGGGCTCGGTGTCCAAGTGTAGTTCCACGTCTGGAGTCCATCCTTCAGAGATCTGGTGGATTTGAAGTCGGAAATGGTAGAACTGTCCACCGATGCATTCAGGGTAGCACCATCCACTTGGAGAATGAGGTTTGGCCAATTCGGAATGCCGGCAATAACACTTTCTCCACCCTTCTCGAGTAGCTCAGCAAAGTTGGTTCTACTAGTATTTTTCTGAGAGTTGAAGAACCCGGACACAGTGCAGAAGGTTTGTCTGGGATTGTCCAGAGGCCAGCCATTGATGGGCAGGTTTCCGCCATCTGGATTTGTTAAATTGACGTCCGCCTCAAAGAAAGGTCCAGCAGCTGCAAGAGCGCAGCCAATGTATCTGTTCAATGATCAGTCACATGTTGCTCTGGCATCAATCCCTTCTCATGGAGCACATGGCTTTACTCACCCATTGCCCATTGGTGCACGAGACTGGTATTGGCCCTGTATCAAACTGCTCGTGCTCAATTCCCAGGCTTCATTGTCCCAACTGGTATATGTTGATGGGATCGAGAAGTCGGTATATTGAGCCGAGCAATATGGCAGGAGCGCCAGCAGGCCAGGTAGTACGAGCCGTATACTAGCCATTTTGAAGAGAAGAATGTGGTATAGATTCAAGTTTCAGAACGCGATCAATCGCTCCTTCTTATACTTCTCGTACTCGATAAACGAGCCTCTCAATGCCACCGACGCCTTTGTACCTTCCTTCACTGTCACTGCGGGGAACCATGATGCAGTCATCTTGGCGTGGAGTTCATGTGGAGAAAAAGCTTCCGTTGATGCCGGTTTGTCTCTGCAACTTGCGCGCATCCTTGCATATGGCATCGGCCATGCCGGTCTTGGGCACGGAGTCATATGATACGAGTACATATCGAGTAACAGTATGTGAACACTCGATTTCGATAGTCCAACTTGGCGTAATTCGCAAGCCACGTTCGGCGAGGGCGCGATAGAAGGTTTCGAAGACGGGCCGGTTCGTGTCAACCCCTCACTCGTCGAGTGGCTGCGAGAAGCTCAGAACCTGGTCTGAGCCCATTGCAACCAGCCTCTTCCGCATGCCGTCTGCCAAAGAACAGAGTTGCTTACCGGCCGCTTGACCTTGGATCTCGCTGAAGTCACAATCCTCTACCCAAGCACCGATTCCGTGCTGTAGTACATTCCTGGCTCTAGCAGGGTCCGCGCCCACAACTCCCATCGATCCATGTAGAGTCATTCGCTCTGCTTCGCTGCGATACACGCCTCTGTGCAGGATGTTGTTGTTGTAGAAGATGATGTCGCCAGGATTCATCTTCACAGCCATCTGACCAGGCATATTGTCGTCAAAAGGATCCGCTTGCCGCTCCTCTTCTGTTCTTGAACGCAGATGCGAACCCGGAACCACAATCAAAGACTCATCGGGATATAACGCGAGGTTCCACTGCGCGTGAAGCATGGGCTCTCGGAGACGGTTCAACTCATCCTGAGGCGACACTTCTGGGCCAATATCGTCTCGATGCCACCTCAGGGCGAAGTCTGCGTCAGGGCGTATTAGAAGATTGTACAATTCGAGCACCAAATCCTCAGAGCTACATTGTAGAATCTCTGTCACGGCAGCGACGATGTAAGGCGCGAAGTACGAGGATGCAAAGGTATCGTGGTGAGGAAGCTCCGGATGCATAAGATGTTGTACACCCCATATGCCCTTCGAGACGTCCGAAGTCCAAGGTGGGAACTGCTTTGGCAGAGTTCTCACATAAGGCCAGCCCCCAGTACGTGCTAAATGAGCGACATGTTGACAAGCACTTCGTAAAGCTTCTACCTGGTCTGCTGAGAGGGCCGAGGGGATACGGACAAAGCCATCTCGTAGCAGCTGGTCACGCAGATCGGACGCCATGGCAGAACGAAGAGCACAAAAGAGAAGAGGAGTAAATAAATATGAAAAGCGGAGGTGTGTAGTAGCGCTTTAAGACTGGAGTGAACACAAGGTCACCTGAATCCCTAGCTACCTATCTAAAGTTGATGATCTTCATGTTGGCCGAAGTCCTTCGCCGAAGCTAGGGCTTTAGCAACCAGCACCTTCAATTGGAGCGGCCTTCATCTGCGTTATGAATAGGTTTCGGTACGGCATGGTGTATGGACATACTTCGAGACGCTACTTGTATAGTCGATGTGACCAGATAGTGTAGGAGCTATGGTTGAAGTTGATTTATTTGATGGATAGTTTGGGGACAGGGTGTTATTACCGACCCCGCCAAAGGAACGAGGGAAGCTTCCACCGTCATACTCCTTTGGTCGCGATAGCGATACAACAAACAGACCACCTGCACTTCCGACAGTGACCCAGACATGCGCAATTGACGACAGCCTGCCTTCCTCACAGAGTACTTGACAACAATCTCAGCCACAGCCCACGGCCTAACCCAACGTCGGTTTCGGCCCTGTAGCAGCCATGGACGCCTTCCAAGCGGTCTCTGGCTATGTCACCAAGATGGTGTCGACTGGAGACGGCGCCACTGGCGCAAATGCTGCCAAGATGAAGATATTGCTCTTGGACAATGATACGGTGAGTTGCGCCATTACAACTGCTGGACAACGACTGACGTTCATTGCAGGTCTCGGTCGTATCATCAGCAACAACGCAATCCGCTCTCCTGAACCACCAGGTCTACCTGACGGATCGCCTGGATAACCACAACCGAGAAAAGATGCGCCATCTCCGCTGTCTCTGCTTTGTGCGCCCCTCTTCCGACAGCATCCAATTCTTGATAGACGAGTTCCGCGATCCAAAATACGGCGAATACCACATTTGTATGCTCCAACTTGCGAGCTCCGTGGAACGATCTTCTGACTGATACAAGGCCAGACTTTAGCAACATAGTCAAAAAGTCCTCCCTCGAACGTCTTGCCGAAGCCGACGATCACGAAGTTGTGAAAGCCGTCCACGAATGTTTCGCTGATTACTTGGTTGTCAACCCGGACTTGACCTCACTCGCCCTCGAACATCGCCTCTGGAGCTCCAGCCCGGACATGTGGAACCAAGACTCGCTCTCCAGGGCCACGGAAGGCGTCATTGCTCTACTCTTGTCTCTCAAGAAACGTCCCATGATCCGTTTTCAGAAAAACAGTCTGCTTGCCAAAAAGCTAGCTACAGAAGTCCGATACCAGATGACCCAAGAGGACCAACTATTCGACTTTCGAAAGACCGATACCGCTCCTATTCTACTCATCGTCGATCGAAGGGATGATCCCGTCACTCCCTTGTTGACCCAATGGACATATCAAGCCATGGTGCATGAGCTTCTGGGCATAAAGAATGGCAGGGTGAATCTTAGCCATGTGCCAGACGTTCGACCAGAGTTCAAGGTGTGTCCTGAGTCTCCTAGAAAATGCTATACTGCATTTGCTAAATCTGCCTAGGAAATATTCATCAGTCAAGACCAGGATCCCTTCTTCAAGAAGAACATGTATCTCAACTTTGGCGATCTTGGTCAGAATGCCAAAGACTATGTCGAGCAATTCGCCTCAAAACAACAGTCAAGCCACAAGCTCGAGTCTATTGAGGACATGAAGCGTTTCGTAGAAGACTATCCAGAATTCCGCCGCCTTTCAGGCAACGTAACCAAGCATGTAACCCTCGTCACAGAACTCAGCCGCAGAGTTGGCGAGGAAAATTTGTTAGATATCAGCGAGCTGGAACAAAGTCTAGCTTGTAACGAGAACCATTCAAACGACCTCAAAACGCTGCAGCGCCTCATACAGGATCCCAAGACACCCCCGGACAACAAACTTCGCTTGGTAGCCATCTACGCCCTACGATACGCCTCGCACCCTTCGAACTCGACGCCAGCACTCATGGATCTCCTTGCAGTAGCCGGTGGCCTCTCTCGCCATCGTATTAACCTAATCCCTAAGCTCATCACGTATGCACACTCCTTGCAGTCTTTGCCGCAGACTGGTACCATTCCGGATCTCTTCCAACCGTCTTCGATATTCCAAGGCGCTCGAGAGCGCTTCAACAGAGGCCTTGGTGGCGTAGAGAACGTCTACACCCAGCACTCACCACGACTGGAGACAACGATACAAGATCTAATTAAGGGCCGCCTCCGAGACAACCAGTATCCTTTCGTGGAGGGCGGAGGCACTACAAGAGACAAACCTCAAGATATCATTGTGTTTATGATCGGTGGTGCAACATATGAGGAAGCGAAGATGGTCGCGCAGGTGAACGCTAGTAGTCCAGGAGTAAGAGTGGTTCTTGGAGGAACTTCGATACACAACAGTGGAAGCTTCCTAGACGAGGTCGAAGAAGCAGTCGACAGCTGGCCAGAAGCACCACCGACCAGCGCAGCGGGCAGACTAAGAAAGGAAGTAGGCAGAGCTTGATGTTCTGCTTGCATGAAAGACCGGGACAAAGACCTAATAATCTTCAGCACTTCCAACTACACAAGACAGTGCTGAGACAGAACATTTTGTCTCGACTCTCCTTCTAAGCATAGGATGGCAATAATATTCCATTACATCTGCTGGATCTATCAACACAAAACTTGTCGAAAGATATCAATTCTCGAATACACCCTTTCTGTGCCTTTCTCAATGCACATAACTTTGGTGCTATGTATGCGCACGAGCGACGGTGCAGTGCATCAAATATGGAAAAGTTCATCTACAGAGCTCTCTTTGCAGCGTGACTTTGTTAAGACATCTTGTACTTGCATTACTTCTTACAGTAATTTTATTGAGGCTCAGCACCTGAGTTGGACTCCTTGGCCGCAGCTTCCATCCTTCTCTGCTCACGCAAAGCGCTGAGCTTGCGGGCAGCTTCATCGATTATGTCCTTGTTCTTCACCATAGCATCCATAGCAGCACGATTGCCTGCTTCGACCTTGTTCTGACCTTCTCCAGAACCAAGAAGTTGCTTTTCATAGCCCCAGCCCGTGAGGAACAGGCTAATATAATATCTCTGCATGTGTTTGGTCTGCTCCATCGGCCTGCTCTCAACATATTCGAGCTTGACATCCTTGCCGACAATCTTCTGCTGCAGCTCCTGTTTTGCGTTTTGGTTGTATTCATTGAAGGTTGCACCTCCGTCTGCGCTTATGGGACCGAATTCTCTGAGCAAGATTGGTGCCCAGAGCTCAGTTAACCAAATCTCCGCCCGCTTGAAGCCGTCAACTGGGTCGGATAGAATGACAGCAGCCACGTAGGCTTCAAACACATCCGCTAGAATCTTTCCAGAGGCTTTTGCAAGTTCGCGCTCACCTTCTCCGGCTTTGAGGCGATCCTGGAATCTGTAGGCCATGCTGAAGTGAGTCAAAGTGTCGTTCTTTACCAAACGTTCGCGTATCTGTGCTTGACGACCAGCGGCAAGGTGGGGGTAGCGAGAGAAAATCAGACGAGTGGCGATGACTTCTAGATAGGCATCTCCAAGGAACTCGAGGCGTTCATATGTCATGTCGCCAATTGCAGAGGTGCGATCGTGTTGGCTGCTAGACTTGTGCACGAAAGGCGCTCTGGAGTAAGGGCCATCAGGAACTTGTGGTAGCGTTGGTAGGGGAAACTGTGTGTGATTCGATGGAAAAGACCGGCCTGAGTTCTGGGAGCTGACTTCGGAGCCTTTGATGGTAGATGGTTGGAACAAGTCCAGCGAGGCAGTGGCAGTATTGACCGAGGACAAAGACTTTGCCAACTTGACGGCGCTTTCGTGCGCATCGTGACCAAGAATTTGTCTAGTCGTGTCCCGTTGATTGACCAGGGCCTTGAGTAGTGATTCCAGATGTTTTGTAGGATCAGGCTGTGAAACGGACTGGTGATTTATTGATGACTGATTTTTTGGGTGTCTGGGCTGAGAGTGGTTCTGCATATTCCGCGGCTGGTAGCCTGAGTTGCCATCGTGACCTAAGCTCTTCTGACGCTTTGCAGATGAATGGTCGTCGTTTGGATATACGCGTTTCATGATACTGATGTGGTTGGAGAAGTGGAAGCCGACAAAAGTTGCATGTGAAAAGAATCATGATCATGATCATTCATGATGATCAGCTGGTCAAAGCGGCGGACCGGCCCGTGGCCCACCTTGACCATGTGTCGGGTAAACCCTAACCTCCGAAACAATTTCCGTTCAACATTTGAACACAGTCGACCAAAGATGTGATTCGTCACTCGAAGCATTGGAGATGCTGGCAACAAGAACATTCGCGCGGTCGCGGCAGGCCTTCTCACCATTCAGCACCCGTTGCTTCTCATCAAGCCCGATCAACGCCAAATTGAAGCTCGCCTACGACTTCTACGAGGCTGAAAAGCCCGAGTCCAAGAAGGACCCGATTGTCTTCATCCATGGCCTCTTTGGTTCAAAGAAGAACAACCGTAGCATGAGCAAGTAGGTAGAGCACAATTGATCTTGTGCGTAGCTAACAGCGGTGCAGAGTGTTCGCTCGTGATCTGAACCGTCCCGTCTACGCCATTGTACGCTCCCTCTTCCCATACATCTGCGACCACCGTCTCTGATAGTACCTCCTCAGGATTTGCGCAACCACGGCGAGTCGCCTCACGACCCAAGACATGACTACACTGCCCTCGCTGAGGATGTCGAAGGCTTCCTGCAAGAGCACAATATTGAGCGCCCTGCTCTGATCGGCCACTCAATGTATGTTCTGCATACCCATACCAAACCCAGATATGACAAATGGATGTTGACGGCCGACAAGGGGTGCTAAGACAGTCATGGCCGTCGCTTTGCGCGGTAAAGTGTCAATCGCCAGCCTCATTCCTGTCGACAATGCACCCGTCGACGCTGCGCTAAAGAGCGATTTTGGAAAATACGTCCAGGGCATGCGCAAGATTGCCGATGCAAATGTGCAGAAGCAGTCCGAGGCAGATGCCATCCTGGCTGAGTTCGAATCACATGTTGGTGTTCGCCAGTTCCTGCTCACCAATCTTGCCCGTGGAAAGGACGGTATCCAGAAATTCCGCATCCCAGTCAAGTACCTGGCAAACGCTCTCGACAACATGGCCGACTTCCCCTTCAAGGACCCCGAAGAGGCACGGTGGGAGGGCCCTACCTTGTTCATCAGAGGCACAAAGAGCCACTACGTGGCCGACGAAACACTGCCTATCATTGGAAGATTTTTCCCAAGGTTTGAGATTGCAGACGTCGACAGCGGACATTGGGTCATCAGCGAGAAGCCCCAAGAATTCAGAGATGGTATGTTGCGGTGCTGGATAGGAATACGTCATGAACTAATTTGTGTGATTAGCCGTGGTCGAGTTCTTGCAGGACAAAGAGTAGAGTTTGTAGATAGTAGCCGAATCAATGTAGCAATAGCACATGTTTCAAATCACATACGAAGCCGTGCAAATAGAGCTGGAGGAGGCGTGATGCGCGTGGTATCATAAAAAGTGAAATTGGAAAATTCGGAAGGCTTTTTGACGAATTCTTTTTTTGCCATGAAAAGTAGCTAACACGAAGATGCCTAAAGCATTCCTTTTCCACGTCGAACGCCGGGCAGCAACGTGTCAAGCAGACCCCAACCCATCTTGTTCCATTCATCAAATGCTTACACGCTCTCGAGAACGGTCTCCTTGAACTCACGCTCAACCTGTGAAGGGTCAGTACTGGACAGAGGGTGCATTGTAGTGTCGGGATGGAGGAACGCACCTTCTGGCCGGACTCGTCGGTGTTGGACTCGCCGTGGAGGTTAAGGAGAGCACCGAGGTCGAACTTGGGCGACTTGAGGAGCTTGACCTTGCGGACGTGGACGTTCTGGAGAGGGTAGATGCCCTGGGTGGACTTCTCGATCTCGCGGCCGATGACCTCGGGGATGAGCTTCTGGGTAAGCTGGGAGAGGGTGCAGCTGCTGGCCTCACGCTGCATGATGTCGGTCATCTTCTTGCGGATTTGTCTGATTTGCGAGCTGCGGGCGTATGTGGTCTTCTTGATCTGGTTGGGGCGTCTCTTGGTGAAGGCGATGCAGAACAGACGGAGGAGGTAGTCGTCGGTGGTCTTGACGACGACGTTGGCCTCGATCAGGGACTGCCACTTGCGGACGAGCGAGCGCAGCTTGTCCGAGGTGAAGTCGAGACCGTGGAAGTTGGTCAGGCAGTTCTTGCCCTGGACCTCGTCGACTCTCAGGCGGACCTTGCGGAAAGAGTGGTCCTCATCCTTCTGGAGATCGGCGAGCGAAACCTCGAAGATACGGCCCTTGAGAGCGTCGTTGGCGTTCTTGAGACCGGTGGTGCGGTTGACCAGGGTCTTGCCGACGCTTGGGTGAGTTAGTAAAGATTTTTATTTTTCGTCCAGTGGCGGGCGAAAGGTCGGATTGGCGATCAAACGTACTCTCTGATGGCGAAGGTGGAGGGAGCCTTCAGGTTGTACCAGTCCTTCTTGGCGAAGCTATAAGCGCAGTCTTGTCAGTCAAGTGCTCGTAGATTGGTATGCGCGCGGGTGACGGGTGTATTGGTGGGCCATGTATGTCGAATGGTGCAGCGAGTCGTCTTCACTCACGGGTCGGTGCGCTTCTTCAAGCCCTTCTTGCCCTTGGACAATCTCTTGTTCTTGCCGACAGCCATGATTGTGTCTTCGGATGGATGTAGAAAAGAATTCCGTCAAAGTAAGAAGAATCTCAATCTGCGCTGGTGTGTCTCCAATTTCGGTGTGCGTCGCTTCGCCTGGGTCGATCACATGACCGTCGCCAAGCCCGAAAGCGCTCGGTCCTTCGGTGCCCTTCTCCATGAATCGTCAACCAGCTAACCACGTTCGACCATCACATTTATTGCGCTGATACCTTATATCATTAGTATGCTGGGCCCGAAGTCCGGATCACTTGGACAACTTGTATTAAGCAGCAATTCAGGTGGTGAAGAGAACCTGGGTGGCACCTGAGAGTTTCTCGTCTGCACAGTCTCCGCAAATACATTGGACCCTGGCACGATTAGTCGTTTGTCTTGTTACGTCTGCTCGCGCCTAGATCTAGACCTTGCCAACACAACATCAATATAACAAGCAGCTCCCAGATTCGACACTCATGCGGTACTCACCCACTGAATACTCAAAATGTCTGTCTGAGAGACACCCTCAAAGGAATTGCTTCTTCTTTATCCACTTAATACGGATATGGAAAAGGTCGTGTTTGGTGAGCATCCTACGCGGGACTTGTCGCTTCCGTCGGTATACAAAACCGTCTCATCATTGAGACACATTTGATTCCGGCGTTCAAGGGAGGAAGCAGTTCAGGCGCTCTTTTGCAGTCCCGCAACAGCAGCCGTGAAACATGACACACCTCACGAGCACATTGCGGTGTTAGATGCCTTTGATAACGGTCAAGATGCAAAGCACATAAAAGCCTGCTTGATCTCAGACTTGTTTCCTCAATCATATCACGCCTCGGTGGTGGTCACATCAGATCAAAGTATCTCGACGTGAGCCTTTGTATATTACCTCGAATTCTCCCAATCCCCATAACCCGACCCCAAGCCAGTAATTGCGCCTATTGAGAACTCCAGTCAAACCATCGCCAGTGAAATGAGAGGCGAATACAAAGAAAGCTCCCTAGCCATGCGTATGCCCAACTTCAATCCCGGCTCCATGTTCCCATGACCTCCCTTCCACATGTAGCTCCGAAGGTGTGGCCCCTCTAGCCTTTCTCGATGTATAAAGATGGTCCAAAGGCAAAGGCGATCCTGCTAGTAGTGCAGTGGCAATGTCTGTCTTTACATGACAACGCAGTTCTTACCCTCCTTGGGCTGCCCAGCTTCCTGGCCCTTCTCAATTTCGGCAACCATACCCTCGAAGGCCTTGCCGACGTTCTCGTTGAATCTGGCGCTTGCTTCGGTCCATCCACAGCTGAGCTCCTCGGCCAGCTTGCGACCATCTTCAGCCTTGACTTGACGTTGTTCGGGTCGAAGATCGGACTTGTTGCCGACGATGATCAATGGCACTGACTCGGCGCCCTAGAAGATACTGTTAAGCGGTGTGACCTGCAAGTGGTGCGGTGGAGGAGCATACCATGTGGTTCAAAATCTTATCACGAATGATTCTGACCATCTCAAAGCTCTGCTTGCTGCCGACGCTGTAGACAATCATGTATCCATGAATACCGATGAAGTGCTTGCTGTTCAGGATGGTATATTCGTCCTTTTGTACTTGATGATCAGCAACGGCCTTCCAATTGCCGAGTTCTCTTCTTCGCGCGTACCTGTCCGGCAGTGTCGATGATCTCTACGGCGAAATCTTGGTTCTTGTGCTTGATGACCTTGGAGAAGGTGTTTTCAATGGTGGGGTAGTATGAATCGACAAAGTGGCCGTCGACGAACTGAACAGTCAGCGAGCTCTTGCCTGCGACATGTCAGTTGGATGCTACAACAGTGGCAGTATCACATTCAGTCACTCACCAACGGATCTGCTGCCGACAATGGCCATCTTGCGCTGCTTCTGTTGTGGAGGCATTGTATCCGAGCTCTTTCTTTACACGCGACGGGGTCTGGTGGCTGTGAGGTGTATCGTGGTCGATTCAGTGATAGATAAGCTTGGTGGTGTCACTGTTGCGATGAACTTGAGGTGATGGAGCTTGTCGTATTGATTGTTGTTCGGAGGGTAAACACTTTGATGGTACGGAGTAAGAGCGCAATGTAGTCGTAATCTAGTGACAAGTGTCTGCTCTGAGTTGCAGGTCGAAGAGAGATCTCGTTGTACGTTAGGTTTGGCTAAGCAGCAGCTTCAGCTAGTGATGGTGATGACCTGCTCGTTTGGAAGAACAAAAGCAGTTTGAGTCCTCGCAGCCGATTGGCGGCGCTATTGGGGAGCGGTGACGGAAGTTTAAACGCTGTAAACGCTGGTTTGACTGGCCGGAACAAGACTCCATTACTCGATCAAAATTGCCCATTCATCTAAAACAACTCCATCGACTCAATACTTCTCAAGATGATTTCACTCGCACTCATTTGATAGACTACTGTGATTTCTCTAATCCATTCCGCAGCATATCCAGGTCGCAGCGAGTTGTTGAGCGGTGGGAGAAGGCGCATACATCATTCAACGTACTTATGCGACGTTTCGATTATCAAATAAAATACATTTTTATGGGTATTATCCTGTCTATCGCCATGTCTCGTGTTCTGTTATTATGCGCCTTCGCGGAGACGAACCACGAGCGCCATAAGCTTCTGAGTGAATCCCGACGATGTTTCTTCCTTCTCCTCCGCTGCCTGACTGTCTACTTGCTGGCTCATGAGAGCGATTCCCTCGACAGCGTCCACAAGGACTGCCTCGCTCTTGCCTGGTAGCAAGCTACGAACCCTTTCCTTCGCGATCCTGTCCAAGCAGATGTAACCCAGGAGGACTGACAACCAACCATACGGTATGTTGGCTTGCATTTCTTCTTCGGACTGAGACTCGGCTGCTTTCTTTTGACCTCGGACGAAGATGTCGACCAGTGCAGCGAGCTTCTTGTCTTCAGCGTGAGCGGCGTATTCACGTGCGACCTCACAAACGCTAGTCAGATTGATCATCAGACCAAGAGCTAGTACTAGAAGGTCGTGGCTAACAGACGCCTCTTCTTCGCTCAATGTCCCACGCGAGCTGAAGCCGTCGATGATCAACGACATGATTAGATGGATGGTCTGATGCTGGGAGAACACGCCACTGTTTTCCTCGTTGTCGTTGGTCACAGAGCAGCAGAAGCGTAGGGCAAGTTCCTGCGAATGAATCGACATCTTGAGAAGGCCAGGTAAGGCAGAAGCAACTCGTGAAAGTGTTTCGACAGACCACACCTCCGAAGATGCGCTTTCAACGTCAAGAGTCGTGGCTGCCTCAAGGGCAGAAAGTGCCCGATTGGTGATGGCCTGCGAGCTACCTCCAGGGTTCGAGACGTGAAGGGTAGCCAGGCCGACGAGCTTGGATGCAGTGTCAGGAGACAGTATGGCGCCACTGTTCTTGTTGCGACGATGGGTGACAAAGATGCAATCCATACTCAACAACGCGAGAGAAGAAGGGGATAGATAATCCGGAGGACAGTTGTCCCAAGCATCAGCAGTCCTTACCTTTTCCATGAATTCAAGGTAGTCAGATTGTGCAACCTTGGACATGTTGCTTTTCCTCTCCCGTGCAATATTGCTTATGTCCTTCATTTCGCCTAGATACGAGGAAAGAAAATCAAGGACACCTCCATGAAGAAGAGAAGCGGAAGCTTGCGCTATCCGTGTGACAACAACGCATAGCAACATGTCAGCCAAGATATCCGTCCTAGCGTACTGGAATTGAGCAATTATATTTGCATCAAATCCATACTCGATGAACCGAGACGCGGATGTGTTTTCGGCAAGTGTGGTGGAGAGCTCCATAAGAGCCATACGTCTTTGAGACCGTGAAGATGGCTTTGGGTGTTTGATATCATCAACAAGGCGTGTGACTTCGTCCAGGAACCTGCTTTTGTTTCCAGCTGCCCTGAGCTCATGTATGCTTCGAATGCCCTGAGCAGTATCATCATCTGATTCATTGTTGAAAGTGACCTTGGCGTTTGACTTGGTCATCGGAGAAGCTTTTGTCCTTCGTGCACTTGCGGCAGGTCGTTCAGGCGCGACCATAGGCAAGTCACCAAAGATCATGTCCTCAAGACTGTCCTGTAGATAAGTTCTCGACCGGGCATATGTTACCTTCTTGGCATTTTGGCTCGTATGTGGTTGCAATGTCTGTGTTCGAGCCTGCGACTGGGAATACTGCGTAGATTCTTGAGGCACAAATTGTGCTGAGGTTGTTGGTCGTCCGTTCATCTGGGAAGACGGTTCCTCCTGGAGCTCATCTGACTCTTCATCGGAGCTCTCATCGCTACTGTGAGTAGAAGTGACCTTCTCCCTCAAGCGATCAACAATGCGTGCTTTGCTTTCACCTGAGGTGGGAGCAATGCGTGATTCAAGAGTTGAAGAATTTGATTGAGCTAGAGAGTGAGTGGAAAGGGGGCGAGAGGTAGTGTTCGGTTCATAAGTATCAGTATCGACAGGGTCTGAAAGAAGCAGATCGTGCCAGAGCTTCTTCTGCTTCGGTGTTGTAGAAGTAGTTGACACCGAGTCTGCAGGACTAATCGGAGAACCTATCACCGGAGATACAGCCACTGGAGACAATGGACATGCAGATCTTGTGAGCGATCGAACAGGATTCCTTGTCGTCGCTGTCTTTTGGTCGACTTTGAAAGATGACGGATTCGAGGTGACAGAAGATTCGGCCGCGATTTGTCTCCTAGAGCGACGTAGTTGCGCAGACTCGCTGACACTGTGGCTGGCTTCTGCTTCAAACTGCTGTGACTTGGCGACTTTCGTATCCTGAGTACTGGAGGCCTGTGTCGTTTGAGACACTGTTCTCTTGCGCTTGCGTGGTGAGGCCGAGTCTAATCCGCCATCTCCTTTACTTTCGCTGCTAGCAGTAGCCAGACCGTTCTTTGGTGAAGCTTTCGCAATTTCCTTTGACTTGGGCGGTACGGACACATGTTCGTCGTCGGACATTGGTACGTCGAATTCGTCATTCGTGATTAGTGTCTTGCGGGCAGTACTGGTAGTGGGCCGCTTGAGCTTAGATGGTGAAGCGATCTTCTTTGAATCGTCATAGAAAGTCTTGACACTGTTTGCTGAGAAGGTCGAGTTACGTGCAGGCCTTCCGTAAGTGACGACAGGCCTCTTGCGACGGTCACCAGTGGCATAGCTTGAAGGTCCTGGAAGCGCTGTCATGCTGGGCGACAGCTGGAGAGGACGGATCCGAATACGTTGAGTCTAGTCCGAAGAAGGTAGGGTAGGTCATTAAATCAAGAGATAGGCCGAGGTGTGAGTGGATGTGACATCTAAGGTGAAGAGGGCGTTTCTGAAACTTTAGTCATCCGCGAGTGAAGCAACGACTGTAAGGATGGTCGGAGGCAGTCAGATGCAGTCCTTCATGGCGAGGAATGTGGTAGCCTGTGATGCGACATAGGCTGTGTGGAGCAAGTTCTTGTGCGATCGAGTGGTCGTCGTTTGTGAGAGATGGCGCAAACGGACATACAACAAAGTCGCAAGTCGCCACGGCAGGCCGAGAGCGGGCACACCGTCTCAGGGCGACCTTTGCACGACCGTCGGCGACAGGGTCCATTCTCAGGCTTCAGACTTCGGCCTTCACTTTCAGCCACGAATTCAAGGCGAGCTCAGTAGATGCGGGGCACGCGACACTCGGACTGATAAGAAAGTTCCTAATTCACTTATCAGCTTGCTTGCTGCTTGCGCCTTCCTCCAACCACTTTGCTCGCCAACTGACCTACTTGTCCTCATCTTGCTTGCTCTTGCTCTTGCTCTCTCTTACTCTTACTCTTACTCTTACTCTTACTCTTACTCTTACTCTTACTCTTGCCTCTTCCTAGCACATCGCCCTCACCATGTCGGACAAATCGAACGCCCCTTCGCAATGCCTCGGACCCAACTACCGCGCCGAAGGTGAAAAGCCCACTGCCACCGTCTCGAAGAAAGTCCGCCATGACAACGTCCACGTCCTACCGCAGACACCTCAGCTCATTGCTCTGCTGACGTAGGTGTGTCCCTGTTGAAGACATTCCGAACCAATCCCCGCCAACTCCTTGAGCAGTATGATCCGCGATCACCGCACCAACCGTGCCGACTTTATCTTCTACTCGAACCGCATCATTCGTCTGCTCGTCGAGGAGGGCTTGAACCACCTGCCAGTCATTCAACAAGAGATCACCACACCCGTTGGCCGTCACTACAATGGTGTCAAGTTCGAGGGCAAGATCTGCGGCGTTAGCATTATGCGCGCTGGCGAGTCAATGGAACAGGGTCTCCGTGATTGCTGCAGAAGCGTACGCATCGGCAAGATCCTGATCCAGAGAGACGAGGAGACGAGTCAGCCTCGTCTCTTCTACGAGAAGCTGCCCGAAGACATCAAGGACAGATGGGTTCTTCTGCTGGATCCCATGCTCGCTACCGGTATGTCTTGCTCACCATATCCTCGTATCGGTTCCTTGTCGGACTAACCTGTTCCAGGCGGCTCTGCTCTGATGGCCGTCGAGGTCCTGAGACAGAAGGGTGTGCCCGAGGATCGCATCCTCTTCCTCAACCTCATCGCCAGCCCTGAGGGCGCCGACAACTTTGCAGAGAAGTTCCCCAAAGTGAGAATTGTCACTGCTTTCATCGACGAAGGCTTGGATGAGAAGAAGTACGTCCATTCTGCTGCTCGTCCTGAGCACATTGCTAACCATGTGAGTAGCTACATCGTCCCTGGTCTCGGAGACTTCGGAGACCGATTCTACACTCTCTAGAGTGATCGCTTGCCTGCTCCTTCTTCCAAGTAGAATAGGCCATGAGTGTCGGCGCTTATCGCCGTCTCATTGAATCCATATTGCGAACCCATGTCGTGCTCGTCTGTCAATCCTCGTATTACGCCAAGCGCCTAGGTGTATCGTGCCGTAAACTCCTTTCCGTATCATGCATAGCTCGGAGCCCCCCGAACCAAACCCGACTCCTCTCATGTAGTAGGGCACCCACACGCTGCTTGATTACCCCTGCTCTTCTTCTTGTTCGATCAAACTCCTACTCATCTGCGTAGTCTGCCTCTGCATCGAGCTCGTCGTCGTCGATGAAGCCGTCATCAGCTGGAACATTGGCAGTTTCGCCACGAGCCGCTTGTGAGCGTGACTGCGACGCAGTGCCACCGTATGTATCTCTTCTTGGTTTGGATGTGCTCTCGGCGGCTTGCTTGGCCACAGCATCACAAGCATCTACCCAATCCGAATAGACATCGATGGGTGCACTGAGATCTGCGAGACATGTGTAAGTGAAAGACCCAAGTACAGCGACTGTGCTTCTCCTGTGACATACAGTTGGTGACAGTCTGGAATGTTTGTCCGCAGACCTTGCACGACAGCTCGCCGGTGCTGGCCTTCTTGTCAATCTTGACTGAGACAGAGTTCTCGTGGTTACAGAACAGGCATTGGAATGTGGTTGGTAGAATCTCGCGCTGTTGCGACATCAGTTGTGTGCTCGTTGTTTAACGGATGTGTATGCGCACCTTCTTCTTGCCCTCTGGCTTGCTTGCCGACTTGCGTTTACCCTAGACTGTGTGAGCACGTACCGTCGTACTGATGGATAGAGCGAGTGGATACCATGGTAGTTGCTTTGTCTGATTTATGCGTGAACAAGTCGCAAGTCCACACGAAGTTTCGCAAGATTTAGAAGAGAAACTGACGTCGTCGGCTACGCGTAGTCCATCGGGGCTTATTAGGCTCGCTCCTGCCGCGATTTCACATGATTCTCAAGTCTGCGGGGCAACACCCGCCACGCCCCGCCTCACATCTAAACAACGCAATTACCTGAGGAATGCTCACTCGAAGAATGTGGGTTGTACAGCAGTAGATCTGAAGATTCTTTTTTCGAAGGTATGGTTGAACTGTCTCTCCCTGATTGTGCTCAACATGTCATGAACGGTTCCAAGAGAATACTCTATCGCTCTGCATCAACTAGTGTCCACAGCCGCGGGGTTGATAAGAGCTTCCTTCGGAGCTGAGCGGTCGGTGTCCTGGATGTGCCTCTCCGGCCGTTGATCCAGCTTCCTTCCATAGCAGGAATCGGTGTGTTATCTACTTGAGCTATCCATTTGTAAACTCGGTCCTTGAACGTCGTATCTAGCGGGCCTTGCCGAGTGCATGATCGCCTATGAAACAAGAAGAAGGCAGGTACCCGAATCCTGTGCCTAGATAGGTAACCTTACCTTATCATAATCACATGTCCAATGATAGCGGGGAACGGTCATTACCTATGAGCAATGCTCCGAAGAGTTGTCGACAGCTGTTGATATCAATGACCCCTTTATACCAAAACACATTCACTCCAACTTCTCACCCTTCATCTTCTCGAGGTTAACTTACTATCGGACAAACATTCGCAACCATTAACGATATACACACATCATGGAGAAGACTAACGGTACAGGCAACGACGCCGCCATACTGCAGGAGATCCTAGCCAGTCTCAAGACTATTCAGCAAGAAAACACACATCTTGCTGCTGCTGTGGATGCCATCAACGGTCGAGTCAACATTCTTGCTGGTGTCAAGCAAGTCAAGGACCTGACGGTCGATCCTGCTGCCGTGGAACGCAACAAGCAGCACCAAGTCGCCCCCGTCATCTCGACCATCACTCAAGATGCTGCTTCGAGCCCCGATCTTCCAGCTGTGCCTGAGTCCGGACGTAGATCGAGCGTGACCTCTAAGATCATTCTCACATCGTACCCGGGTCAGGCTGGTGTGGATCCCCTGCCTATGAATTGGGGCAACAAGGACCCTTCTCTTCGAGGTCCAGTTGTCGTCTCAAGGAACCCAAGTTCCATTCGCAGACGTAATGCTATCGGTGCTCATGGTGGCTCTTATGCTATATGTACGTAAATCAATCCTCCCCGTGTGCTAAGATCTGTCACGTCTAGCCATCTCACGGCCACGCCTAGGGCCGTTTGGACTGTAGAAATGCACAATGTTTTTAAGATCGGTCCAGCCGTCCGTAGAGAGTTCCTGACTCTCACACTCTCAGTGGAGGGCTGCACTGATCTTAATAACATTGTGCATTCCTAGAGCATGCGCATGATAAAGTTCTGCACACGGGGAGGATGCGTTTTCTTTACTTTTATCGGTCGAACGGCCTTGTGGTTTCGCGGATTGCTTCCATTCAGCACCCATGTCTTGTCTGCAAATCCGATTAGAGGAGGGCATGGCCTTCGTGTGTGACGATTTTGTCCAATTGCCTCTCGGAGTTCATACTTGAATCATGGTTGTGGAAGTTGAGAACTTCGTACTACATGTTGTCTTGTTCAATAGAAGCAAAGCTTTTCTAGCCACTTTTCTGTAAATTATGCTAACTCCGCTTTTGTAAGATAATGCTCTTGCTGTGGCAAGCAAGAATCTCAATACCGATCACCGCCCGGACTTCACAAACACCGAGCCAGCTGCCAACATCGGACCCTTCCCTCAGTGGTTCGTATGCTCGGTAGTGCCTACTAGTCACGGTCAAGCTGACACTATCATAGGGCGGACCCTAAGAAGATTGTTGCAATGGATCCTCTGGGCCATCTCGCTCCTTGGCTATTCAAAGATATCATCCAAAACGAGGATGTTGACATCAGACCTACTATTGCTATCACAAAGGCACACATGAAGCTCCCGGAACTCGAGGAGAGTGTCAGAAACGGTAGGCTAGTACCAGATGGCAAGATCTGTCTGAATGAGACTGGTGAGCTCGCGGTCACCAAGTTTGCTGTGGAGCCGGTTTGGTACCTGCCTGGTGTAGCCGAGCGTTTTGGTATTGACGAAGGAACTCTCAGACGTTCCCTCTTCGAGCACACTGGTGGCTCATACCCAGAGCTAATCACTAGAGGAGATATCAAGACTTTCTTGCCTCCCATTGGAGGTCTGACTGTATACTGCTTTGGTGATCCCGCAAAAATGTCCGACCCAAACGTCAAGCTTGCACTACGAATTCAGTAAGCACATTATAGCCTCTCCCTATAGATGATAACCACTAACAAAGGCTTCATTGATGAGTGCAACGGCAGCGACGTGTTCGGTTCAGACATCTGTACTTGCAGACCTTATCTCACCTTCGGTATCGAGGAAGCAGTTAAAGAAGCTCAGAACGGCGGATCGGGCGTTGTCATATATTTCCGCAAGGAGGGCAGGGCTCTCGGAGAGGTAAGCACCCTTCTAACAGTCGTTCCACACTCCAGCATACTGACAGAGAAAGGTTACCAAATATCTGGTATACAACGCAAGAAAACGTGGTGCCGATCGTGCAAGCGAGTACTTCAAACGTACAGAGAACATTGCCGGTGTCAAGGACATGCGTTTCCAGGCTTTGATGCCTGATATTCTGCACTGGCTCGGTATTACCAAGATCGACCGAATGTTTGTGGTCTCCTAATTTTTCCAAATTTTGAAACATTGCTAACGTTTATATCTCAGGTTGAGCATGTCGAAGTAAGTCTATGATACCCTTTCGCTTTGCCTAACTCTTGTCGGAGCCTACTGAACATGATGACGAAAAGTTGCTGACTCACTGTGTAGCATGAAAGTAAGTTCCTTGCTCCTTCGAGTTTCCAACCTGGTCTTGCCTAATAGCCACACCCGCTGGTAAGAAAGGTATGAATACCACAGCTGACGACTATCCTAGCACGATGCCATTGTCGAACAGGGCATTCCGATTCACGAGCGGATCGAACTGCCTGACGAATTGATTCCGGCCGATAGTAGAGTTGAAATCGACGCAAAGGTCCATGCTGGCTATTTTACAAACGGCAAGATCATGACGATGGACGAGCTGTCGAACGTTCAAGGTCGCGCCTGGGAAGATGTTGATGTAAGTGTGGAAAGAACGATTACGACATACTGTAATTCTGACCTCCTCTCTAGCACTGATCCGCGTACGTAGATGTCGTGATTCTTTTTTCTTGTTGGTTTATGCTCTGAATCGACCTAGAAATGCATGCATGACGGAGCATTTTGATCTTTGGGCTGGTCGGATCACTCCTGCATGGGTGGGCGCCTGTCAATCCTGGTTTCTCCCTAGACAGAGTGATTGGCTTGATTCTTTAGAAATACAATATGTCTTTTGACCTGCTTCCTTCGAGATCGCTGCGTGAATTACCGGCTTGGGCAGAAGGAGATGTGCCGTAGGAACGGCCCGTGAACAGGCTCCATGCGAGTCGCAGGTTGCATGGGACGGCGGCCATGTGCAAGAAAGTCAAGATGCATGCTCATCCGATCGATGTTGACCCAATCCAGCGCGGAGTGTGTTGGCACGCTCCTTCAAGCCTCCGACCGTGCCCGAACTCTCGCTCTTTCGTTGCGACGACTCGTGGGAGTATTTATCCATGCGATCAAGCAGTAATATACTGCTTTGCATGATTTAGGCGAGGCTCATGAGGCGGCTACACCGGAGTGTCATCTGCCTGATTGCGACCATCCAAACTCGAGGACGTCGGTGAGCTTGTGGGGTCAATAAAACAAAGCACATAACAACAGCAACGAGCTCAACCATGTTCACCCAGGTGTCCTAGAGCAGCGCGAACACTTGCTAGTAAGCGGACCCGAAATCCCCCCATACGCAGAGACAACGGTCAAGCCACACCGCTGGGCGGAACATCGCGCCCGTCCCTGCAAGTCCTCCCACTGGTCGCCAGGTTCCTGGGTCGATTGGGCACCGTTACTGTGCAGTGGGTTGTTAGCTCAAATTCTAGTGGTGGCCTGTCAGTGCATGTCACAATAATCTTGGTGGGATCAGGACCATATCGATGTACTGTACAGTGCCCTTGCGGGTACTTAACGGTCTGGCCGATGAGGAAGAGCATATTCCGCGAATGAGCTTCCTAGGTTCAGGTCAAAGCCTTCACCCACGCAGCACTGACTAGTAAACGACTATCGACTCGAGGAAAGTTCAAGCAATCGGTGCTGAAGAGGCGTGTATGTATACCTGCTAGGCCCCGCAGGTACGCGAGGCGTCACCATGACTGTGCGGTCCTGGCATCTCGGTCTTCTCTACCGGGCGTATACAAAGCTGACGCCCAGCGCCACCGTCCCCCTCACTTGTTCCCAGCCCAAACCTTGAATTTCTTGTATTTCTCACGCGACCTCGGGCAAGAGACACTTGTTTGATATATTCTCCAGTTCCTCTTGACTGAACTGAACAGAGAGCTCTTTGAGAACAGACCAGCCTCTGAACACCACTACAACTCTTCTCGGCACCTCGTTCGTCTTTCATCATGGCTAGAGAAACTCAGCGTTCATCGTCATCATCATCAGCATCGAATATATTCATGCGTGGACCATTCACTAGATCAACCACTAGCCCGCCTTCACTCAACAGGCAAAATTCACATACCGCCCGTCAGGAGTGCAGTGTATCATCACAAGGCGGAGCCACATCTTTGTTATTCAAAGTGGCTTCTGCTTCCCTCAGGACGTCACCCAGAAATAGTCCACCAGCTTCTCCGAGACAGTGTCCTGTAGACGTGCAAGAAATCCAATGGGACGCATTTGGCCGGCGTTTGTCAGAGAATCGTCATGGTAAGTAGTACCTAAACATCACTGTGTGCGGGGCTGATAATAGACAGATGGATATGTCAGTTTTCCTGATTTCGATCGCTTGTGTGAGCCTCACGACCAGATAACGAAGTCTGGAGAAACTCAACAGGATGGTTGAACGGCAGTCTCGTCATGACGCTGTGAGAAATTGTTAGAGTGATCTATACCACCAAGGGCTCGGTCACAGACGATTTACCAGCATTTTCACGAACGCATTACATGGACTTGCTCGGTGACGGACTGTAAAGCAACACCTTCCTCATCAATAGCTACAGGGTCGAGACCAAGATTGCGTCTGCCCTAGTTGATCCAGCCGGAGACCATTCAGACAAGCTTCCTAGCTTGGAACGTGTCGGAGAGCGTAGCGAACCATGCCAGAAGTGAGGAGGGTGATCAGAGTCAAGCGCCGGGAAAAAAGCGCGCAGAGCGCTGCCGGAGATCAAGTAACGATCAAAGAGGGCTTCGGGGAGGATTGTACAGTCGGAGTGAGGGTTGGAGGGTAATGACGGGTGGCTGTCTGATGTTAAGATATACACACGTAAACACTGTACTCATTAATTGTCGACAAAAAGTTCACTGATGAGCATCAGCTTCACTTGATTGGCAACATCGTGTTGGCAACAATGACTCAAGGGCTTGGCGAAGCATGAGTCGACAATTTATGGATGCCCCTCAGTTAGGCGCAAAGGAAAAGAAACGCTGTCCACTCTTCACAAACACAGAACGCAACCATGTTGGACATCAACGACTTTATCGCCGAGCGCGGTGGCGATGTCAAGAAGATCAAGGAGAGTCAGCGTAGACGTCATGCACCCGAGGAGGTAGTTGACGAGGTCATTGCCATGTTCGAGGACCACAGAAAGTGTAGGCTCTGTCACATCCGGCTTAGTGATTGGCACTGACGCTGAGTGTGTATAGCCCAATATGCTGCAAACCAGATCAAGACCGAGCAGAACGCGCTGCAGAAAGAGATTGGACAGATCAAGAAGGCCAAGGGCAACGCCGATGACCTGCTCAAGAAGAAGGACGAGCTCGCAGCCCGTCACAAGCAGCAGGAGGAAACCACCAAGGAGATGCACGCTGCTCTGCTTAAGAAGGCAAAGTCAATTGGCAACTACGTCCACGAATCCGTGCCTGTCAGCGACAACGAGGACAACAACCAGCTGATTCGCGACTGGAAGCCTGAGGGTGTTGAGGTCACAAAGAAGGACTGCCTTTCCCACCATGAGGTTCTCACCCGTCTGGATGGCTACGACCCCGAGCGTGGTGTCAAGGTTGCCGGCCACAGAGGATACTGCTTGACCGGCTACGGTCTCTTCCTTAACCTTGCTCTCATCAACTATGGTCTTGAGTTTCTGTTCAACAAGGGATACAAGCCCAACATGCCTCCTTTCTTCATGAACCGCGAGGCCATGGCAAAGACTGCCCAGCTTGAGCAATTCGACGAGGAGCTGTACAAGGTCACCGAGGATGGCTCCAAGGACACGGACAAGTACCTGATCGCAACCTCTGAGCAACCTCTGTCCGCTCTCCACGAGTCTGAGTGGCTACAAGACAAGGACCTGCCCATCAAGTACGCTGGCTACAGCACTTGCTTCAGAAAGGAGGCTGGTTCGCACGGAAAGGATGCCTGGGGCATTTTCCGTGTTCACCAGTTCGAAAAG
Source organism: Aureobasidium pullulans EXF-150 (assembly GCF_000721785.1). Lineage (NCBI taxonomy): Eukaryota > Fungi > Ascomycota > Dothideomycetes > Dothideales > Saccotheciaceae > Aureobasidium > Aureobasidium pullulans. The sequence continues at coordinate 211,847 of NW_021941046.1, read as the reverse complement.
GTATATAGATCTTTAGCGCGGCCCGTTTCCCTCTTACTGACTATGTCTTCAGATCGAGCAGTTCATCTTCTGCAAGCCCGAAGAGTCATGGGAGCACTTTGACCGCATGATCGACACATCCGAAGAGTTCTACAAGTCCCTCGGCCTCCCCTACCGCGTCGTTGCCATCGTCTCCGGCGCTCTCAACAACGCTGCCTCGAAGAAGTACGATCTCGAGGCTTGGTTCCCCTTCCAGGGCGAGTACAAGGAGCTGGTCTCATGCTCCAACTGTCTCGATTACCAGACTCGCGAGCTTGAGATCCGTTACGGCCAGAAGAAGCAGACCGATTCGAGCTACCAAAAGTCCTACGTCCACGCTCTCAACTCCACTCTTTGCGCTACCGAGAGAGCCTTGTGCTGTGTCCTCGAGAACTACCAGACCGAAGAAGGCATCAACGTTCCCAAGGTCCTCCAGAAGTACATTCCCGGTCAGCCTGAGTTCCTGCCCTTCACCAAGGAGCTTCCTAAGGACTCCACCAGCTTGAAGGCCAAGGGCGAGGCAAAGACCAAGGGAGGCGCTGCTCCCAAGCTCCCTGCCACTGGTGAGCTCGCCGACAGAACCAAGAAATAAAGAAGATACCCTACGACAAGCGACGTAATCAACAGCAGTGGTGTTGAGAAAAACAGACGAATGCTTCATCTCGTGTCTTCCCCCGGAGCGGTGTCCAACGGATTCATCAAGGGACTAGTATTGGCCCGTGAGAATGGCGCCGTAGCATAGACAGTTGTATCACGAGCAAAATGACAATGAGCAGAACCGAATACCCTTCAAATTCATGATCCGTCAAACCCATCCTAAAACTTTGCCGATGTGTCTATCCGAAAAACAAAAATGCCATAATTGCCGAGATCTCACGAGAGCTCTGGCGTGACATTCTCGCGAGCATGTTTCTTGCTTCTCGACTCTCCTCGCTCGGCACATGTTTTTGACGCTTTGGGTTAAGGCTTTTCCCGACGCCATCCCGAAACGATCGCCGGCTAGCCCACAAGTGGTCATTGCTGCAACTTTCCCTTTTTCGCACCTTTCAACCACTCGACACAAGTCTTGAGGGAACCTCATCATGTCAAATGATTCTGAGTCAAGAGAGTGGGGGGTCCGCTCTCTTCCTTTACACACACTGTAGCCCTTGTACCAGAGTGAGCATAGACAACCGTCTGCCAGTAACCGCTATCATGTGTCGCAGTCCCGAAAATCCAAAACGCGTGCGATCCGGAGTGGATCCCTACCAAGTCACTGGCAACTTCTATCGAGATGAATGGGAGCACTTCGGTCTTGCTCTCATGAGCTTCAATGCCGGCTTCTGTATAACAAGATCACGGCTGTTGTCGATGGCAGTTGCAAGGCGTCTGGCCTGATAAATATGTTTATCTCTGCGAGTGCTTGCAAGCTCTTTGTTGACTACGTGCCCAGCTTCTTCATCTCAGCAATCTGGTTGATTCTCTGGTAACCAAGCCTAACAATCTTTTACGATGGCATCTCGACAATCGAGCACATCATCGATCAAATCAGAGGTCAAGTCTGAGTTTGACTCTTCACAACTATCCTCGGATCAGGAACAGTATCAGACTGGATCTTCTCCAGAAAATGGCATGCTGGATCACAAAGTCAAACCTCAATCGAAGGAATTCGTACTGGAAAACTCCCCTGCTTCGACGATACCGAATGGCGGATTCACTGCATGGCTACAGGTCTTGTCTGGCTTCATGTGCTTTATGTCAGCGTGGGGTTTTGTGAATGCATTTGGTGTATTCCAGGACTTTTACAGCAGTGCCCTCATACCAGATGTGAGTAACTCGGACATTTCCTGGATCGGATCAATCCAAGCTTTTCTGCTTTGCAGTGCGACTGTGTTTGCCGGACCCGTCTACGACTACGGCCACCCTCGGTTCTTGATCATTCTTGGCACCATCCTTGTAGTCTTCGGTATGATGATGACAAGTTTATGCTCCGAGTACTGGCAGCTCATGTTAGCTCAAGGCATTTGCGTTGGGCTCGGAGCTGGATGCCTCTTCCTACCTTCGATCGCGATCGTTCCTTCCTATTTCACCACCAAGAAGGCCTTTGCTATGGGCATTGCGGCGTCAGGTAGCAGTCTCGGTGGTGTAATTTACCCAATTGTCTTCCATCGTCTCGAGCCTCAAATCGGATTTGAATGGGCTACTCGTGTCCTTGGATTCATTGCTTTTGGAACACTGCTGGTTCCATGTTCCTGCATCAAGGCTCGCACTTTTCCCAAGACACGCAGAAAGCTGCTTGATTTCGCGGCGTTCAAAGAGCCCGCTTATGCCCTGTTCAACCTGGCCAGCTTCGTTGGCTTCACAGGGCTATATATTCCCTTCTTTTACATCTCGGCATACGCTAGCGAAAAGTCGGGCTTGGACGAAACACTTTCCTTCTACCTGTTACCCATCATGAGCGCTGGATCGATTGCTGGTCGGATTGTGCCCGGCCTTGTTGCTGACAGAGTTGGTGCCTTGAACGTACTTGGCTTTTGCACGCTGTGTGCAAGTACGCTTGGATTCTGCTGGATAGCCATACACCACGCGGCTGGTGGTCTGATCATTTGGGCTTTGCTCTACGGTGCACTGTCGGGTGCCTTTGTCAGTCTGCAGCCCACCACCATTGCCTCAATAACCAAAGACCTCGGCACCGTTGGTGGCAGGATGGGAATGAATACATTCTGTGCATCCTTTGGCATTCTCATTGGAACGCCGATCGCGGGTCTCCTCGTGGAGAGCGGTAATTGGGTGGGCATGCAAGTGTTTGCTGGCGCCACTCTTCTGGGCGGCGCACTCCTAGTAATGGCGACTAGAATTGCAGTCACTGGTCTCAGCGTTTCTGTCAAGGCCTGATTCGATCGGTTCTTGTCGAGTTCTTGTAAGCATCACTTGTCGTGTATACCCACCCATGAGTAAATTTTTGAATCAATATTGGATCTCATAGCTCATACCTCGATGCTCCACCAGCCTCCAATATACGATCTCAAGCAGTTCCATTCACCCCGAAAGTACATGCATAATTCGTGCTTTCTCCAAGTAATATTGGTCAGACCTCTTCTACGAGGTGGATGTTAGTTGGGTCACCCTGTCAGTGCCACACACGCACACTTGCAACCTCCATGACCACCAAACATTTTGATACTTGTACACTGATCCGCTCGTAGAAAGGACTTGTTGAGACATAGCATATAAGTCTAGACATTTATTCATCTTTTCAGCAACGATCATCAAAATGATGGTCCGGTCTGCCGGATACATCCCCTCAAAAGACTCACAGTAATTGCTGGATCGCGCCATTACTTTAGAGGTTAATTGACATTTGTGTCTTCCTCGCTCTTACTGGACAGGTACTCTGATACGACAAAGATCCCATACGTTTTTGCAATCATATTATAGGACAAGTTTGACGGTGGAAAGGGGAGGTTCGACGCTGATGCTTCTTTCCACAGCTAAAGACATATCAGATACAGTACAGACTCGATGTGGTATCTTACTGACGAGGAAGTACAAAGCATGGAGCGGGAAGGAGCAGACGACGTCGAAACTGATGAGTCGCGAAGTCCTGATACCCTCTGCCATGACGTCTACCACAATCTCACGACAACGAACACTGAACAGTCACTGTGTCAGGACAGCTCGAACACATGTGCTCGTCCAAAATCGTCCGCTGAACGCTTTGCGCATATGTGTACTCTATACAATGGAACTATAGCCATTCATCTATCTATGAAAGCCTCTGGCTTCGTTTGTCAACCTTAGATGCGCATGCTCTCCGCAATGAGCTTGTACTCCTTTCTCTTCTTCTGGTGGCTTGGTCGTAGTTTGGCATTCGCTTTACCGATCCACTTTGAAAGAGGAGGGAACACGACTCTCTCAGCGAGGTACGAACAGGCGAAGCCTCCGATGGCAAGTACCAAGATGAACACCTGGAAGCTTATTGACATGTCCGTCAGCTCCATCAGATCGACGAGCCATGGAGCAGGGTCGAACAGCATATAGGCAGATACTCCAACAGCTACGACCATAGTAATGACGAACGGCACTGTTGACTTGTTAGCAAGTGATACAAAAGACTTGAGAAACTATTAGACTTACGATTTTGTGTCATAGATTGCCGGAAAGGAGGGCCGACGCTGAGCACAATCGCCGAAAGAATGTACTGGAAGCAAGAAATGAGGAAGAGTGTTGTGTTTTGTGAGTTTTGCGAGTTGGAATGTTCCTTGTCCAGAACTGGTGGCTGATACCAAGGTTGGCGTTGCACGATTTCCCACCCAACGAGTTGAGTCAAGACACAAATGATGATCTGACCGAGAAGAGGAGTAAGGACCTTACGTGAGACCAAGCTGGCGGTAGGCCTCTTCTTAGAGAGAACGGGGTATGGACCAGTCCAACCCATAAAGATGGCAATTGGAAGAATGAGAGCCAAGTCAATGAACAAGAACTGGAAGTCTCCGAGGTTAGATGCAGAAGCATAGAGGAAGCTCACGGAGGTGAACTGAATAGCCGAGTACAAAGACATGTACTTGAAGCAGCTGAAACTTGTGACCAACGCTCCTCTTCCTTCACGGATGACCTCTGGCACGCAAGAGATGTCGAAAATACGACTTGTGAAGGGCGCAGCAACCGAAGCTTCTGCCTCCGAGAGTGAGATGCCCACATCTGCGGCCTTGAGAGCACCACAGTCGTTGGCACCATCTCCGCAGAATCCACAGCAGTAGTCAATGCTCTGAAGTTTCTCCACTAGTTCATGCTTCTCATCAGGGGACATGCGTGCAAACACCTGACCACAGACAAGCATCTCACGAAGGACCTTTGGCGAAGCGAAGTCGACGAGCCAGCGGAAGACATCACCACTGACTGCGATAGAGTAGTTGCGCAGGTTCGAAACGTCATAAGGCAATGAGGAGTCGTGTTCGGCAGGCGGAGGCAATGGCTTAAGAGTATTGTCGTCAAGCTGATAGGCTGGGTTATCCACGCTTTCCCAGCTCAAACGGGATAGCGCTGTCCTCGAGTCGCCTTCGACGAAGTGCGGCACGAAACAATGAGCAGATCTGTCAATCAAGTTACATTCCCTGGCAACACTGATGGCAGTCAGGATATTGTCGCCAGTGCACATCACAGTGCGGATGTTGGCGTCCCGAAGCTCTTCAATGATGCCGGTCGTGGTTGGCTTGAGCTTGTTCTCGAAGATGATGAAACCAACAAACTCGAGGTTTGATTCTGCCTCTTCACGCTTCATTTTCTGCACCTTCAACCAGTTGAGCTTGAAAATATGTTTAGTTGCACAAGCAATAACACGGAAACCACGATGTGTGTAGTAACTAAGCAGCTCTTCGTAGTCCGGAGGGAAGCTGTCAGGACGGCAGATCTCCTTCATACATTCGGGAGCACCCTTGACGTAGACGTTACCACTTGGGTCACCGAATTGACGAACGACAACACTCGCACGTCTCAACTGAGAGACGAACTCAAAGGACTTGAGAACACCGAGTTCAATTGGACGCTTGTTATTAGGGGAGGTTTCGTCTTCATCCAGATCAAGTTCCATTCCAGGTGGGGGGCGGGCTACAGAGGGCGAAAGAGAGTTTTGGTCGTCCTCATCGGTGGCGCCGGGTCGCTCGGAGCCTTCTTCGTATTGCCAGCCAGTGAACTGGAACATCTTGAGGTCCAGAGGGTCACCGACGAACTCGTCATCGACGATCCGTAGAGAATGGCAAGTAGCCATAGTGTACAAGATTGCCTTGTTTGCGTTGTAGTCGACTGTAGGGTCGCGCTCATAAGTGGCTCCAGGAAGAAGGGCGGTAGAGTCGTTGAGGATGTCGCTGAATCTGTTCGCAGGTCGATGTACTACACGAGTTCCGAGTACGTCGAGACCATCCTCGGTTAAAGTGCCAGTCTTGTCAAAGCATACCACGTCGAGTTTGCCGCCAACGTTCACTCTTTGAGGACTGATGCAGAAGATGTACTTCTTCTTCAGTCTAGACAGAGCAAAATTGGTACCGATTGTGAGCGTAGCAGGTAGCGCAGGTGGGACGACAATAGTGATGAGATCCAGTGCTCGGACAACGATGAGATGCCAGGCAAGCCCAAGGCGAACAAAGTTGATGAATGAAGCAACAAAGCCAACCATGGCAATTCCCGCCATGACTGCAATGTAGCGGAAAGAGTCTCGGTAGAATTTGAATCCAGATGGCTTAGGGAAAAGCATGGAGCGAACCAGTGCTCCTTTGGTAGTATTGAAACCTGTGCGAACGACAAGCGCAAGAGCAGCGGCTTCATCACTCTTGTCCTCCTGCGGCCTGCGTGCGCGAATAATTTTAGTACCACTGAACAAGAAGTTTCTCGCAACCTCGGGATGGATAGATGAAGCGCTCAAATCGAGGAGTTCCAGAGATTCGTCAGTCGTCGGAACCTTGGAAACAGGTACGGATTCTCCAGTGAGCATACTCTCGTTGACAATGCAGTCACCAGAAAGTAAAAGACTGTCGCAAGGGAACTGCGAGAGATTCGGGTCTGTAATCTCATAGACGTCTCCTGGAACAAGATCGCAAGACTGAACATAACGCCAGAAACCACTTCTGAGAACACGGATGTCGCATTCGAAACGCGAAATCTCACGGAGACGTGCCATGGTCGCTCTTGTTTCAACCAATGTTGATGCAATACTCACAATCGAGATGACAAAAATGCAGGCAGCATAGTAGTAGTATTCGTCCACAGACCAGAGGAACAGACTGGCAATCTGGAAGATGTAGAAAGGATGCAGAGCTTCATCAACGAGAAGTTGGCCAATCGACTTCTGCTCGATATCGATCATGTTCTTGCCGAAGATACGCTCGCGGTTTTCTTGCTCTTCACCATCGATACCCGCACGGATGGTGACAACATCTGTCCAGGCAGGATCTTGCCAGGTGTTTCCAAGAATGAACTTGTCCTTGAAGGGGTGGAAGCAGAAACGAATGTAGCGGTAGTCCATGATGCGAAGTTCGTCCAGGATAGGATCGTTGTACTCGTCAAATTCGCGCATTTTACCTTTGCCTGGCATACCAAAGACCGAGGACAGAGGCATGTCGAAACTCTGCTTGCTCAATTGCTGGACAACCATCTCATTCCACTGATTCTCAATAACCAACCAATCGCACTTGTGCAGGGCGGTGGGAGAGCCAGTCAAGCGCACGCGCCATCGTGGCAGCCAGCGAAACAACAGAAAACCAAGTCCAAGAGTACAGATGGAAATGCAGAGGTAAATAGCGTAACCAAGAACAGAAGTCTTGAATCCGGCGACGACGATGGTCATATCCTCATTTTGAATATAAATTTTCTGGCTCAACCTTCCGCCCGATCCGTGACCACTGCGGACGCTTCTGTCCGTGTCGGAGGAACGACGGCGCCGCAGAAGTGGGCTGCGTGCAGATGATCTGGAGTAGCCAGAAGATTTACGGCTGTGTAGAGAAGGACGATGATTGGATTCCAGGTCCATGTCGGGCTCCGCAAAGGCATTACCGTCCTCGATATCAGCATGGCCTTCTTCCAGCTCAGCTTCTTCATCGATGATGGCTTCTTCTTGGAGCCACTCTTCGTCGGAGATGTCACGATCCTCATCCTGGTCATCGTAGTAGGTGAAGCTGGTAGTCGAGTCTGCGCGCGAACGACGGTGAGCGAAAGAGCTGTTGGCAGTGGGCACACTCTCAGACATGGGACCTGAGAAGATTTCGTCGTTGGCCATGCCAACATTGCTGAGGAAGCTAACCCTGTTCCTTGTGTGAGCTCAAACGGCATACAGACTGCCCAAGGGCATACTCACTCGCTCATGTTCGACTCGCGCCGGTAAAAGTTATGTCGGCGGCTGGCTGTATCATCGTCTACCGTGACGGACGAGCGCCGGCGACTTCTCGAAGTGTTCCTCTCCATAGCAGGTACAGTCTGTCCAGGGAGCGACAATGGTAACGATTGTCACTATGCAGACGAGAGAATGGCCAGTCGCGAGGAGCAAAAAGAAAGCGTTTCCAGCAAAGTCGCGCGGCGGACGGGTCGGCGGGCCATGACGATAAGCCTGCCTTTTTAGGAAACAGTCCGGGGCTATCTTTTATCCAAACCCGAGAGCCCACGCCCTCCGCATGCCTCTGTGCGTAGTGCGTAGTTTGACACTCGTGGCCCAGCACATATGATTACATGTTAAATAGCGTGTTTTAGTCTGTCCTTTGGTCGTGTTTACTTGAATGTATTCGTGCTGCTTTCATAGCCCATTCTAGCATCCGTTACTCCACTGTACAATCACATTCTTAACCACATCACGCTGAGGCTGTAAATGAATTTGGAACGTGAAAATTTTCGAGACGACGGGACCAGGTTATCTCATCATGGCTATTGCGCCATGCCGGGAGGCTTTTGCGATTCTTTTGTGGACATGAAACTAGTCGGCAGCTTCCCTTCCCAGACTGAGAAAACGCCTCCTTTTGAACCACTGGTTTGTCATAGAGACCAGGTTGACTGCAAACCAACACCGCTGCGACACTTGATCATGCTCGTAATCCCATCGAATCCGTCGTTACCGCACTTATATCGATGAAGGGTAAAGCATGACGCGGACGGTGGCACCGAACGAACGGGGAGGGAGGTTGTTGCGGAACTGAGCGCGGACGACACCAGAGTTGCCTGTGAATATCTGTCAGATTGACTCCTTGACTCTTTCTGCTTTCCAGGAAATATGTACCGTGAGCGCGGGTGACCTTGCCCCACATGACTCTGATCTTGGAGCCGCGGACCTCCTTAGAGGCGCGGTAGACGAAGGCGACCTTCTTTCCGAGGTAGAAGGTGGCGGCCTTGGAGTCGTCGACACCCTCAATCTTGATCAAGCTGGTGTTGGGGTTGGTGTTGCGCTTGCCTCTCTGGTAGCTGAGGTGACGTCCCCTGCGCGATAGAGGTCAATAAATATTCGTTGCGATGCGTCGCCTGTTTTGCTGAGGGGAAAATGTGTATTGTTTTGGACATTGTTCGAGATGTACGGATAGCGATCGGTTCGAGAAGAGCGATAGAGTTGTAGATGAAGAGAAAACAGCGGTTCGGATTCAGTACTCACTTGACGTAGACTGGGAGTGTGTTAGCAGACAATCCTTCATGACATTCAACATTCGTCCAGCAACTGGCGCCTTCGCGAAACCAGACACCAGATCTCAGGGAAACTCACGGCGGTGACCTTGCTCGGATGGCATTTTGTGTCGATTTGGATTGTCCCGGCGAGTGTCGAGTAGGTGTTGTCGGTCGTCTCACGATTAGTCGCTCCGTTCAGTGGAAGGGAATTCGAGCTCGCCGATTTCGTGTGGGCGTCAAAGTGCGCCGAGAACTTAGCCGGCTAGCGTCTTGGCGTCGAGGCCGCAACTCTACAATTCTCAAAGTGAAGCGAGAATCAAGGGACCGCCGTGCAACAACTTCACCGTGTTACTGTTGTTTACGCACTCTACACTACAGTGTCCACAATTACGGTGTCTCACAAGAATTTATGATGGCGCTCACGATGGTTCGCGCTGCTGTTCGATCAACGCTGCGAGACGCAACTGAACTCTGTCGACGTCTTCTGCAGTGACCAAGGTAAAGGACCATCTCCGCATTCACGGTCCATCAACATCAGTTCATGTCATCGCGAAATGGAACTGAACAGAGTCATCACATAATACTGCAAGATGTAACAGAAAAGGCCGTGTTGGTGAGGAAATACTTGCATCGTCATAAAGTAGGTGTCTTTTCTGTGGGCAGTAAGCCACAGTTGCGACTAGAAGGATAAAGAGCCTCTCCAAGAGACTACAGCGTCTTCCTGATGTCTCTACGGTCGGCCTCCACCGTCTCGTATCGTTTCTCGTGCCCGGCAAACACCAGAGTCAGGTAGCCAGCAGACTGCCATATTTCAGGGTTGGATCAGTAGGACGCCGAACCAGTTACGCCAGTCTGAGCGAGTGCATCGAAATCTCTAGACCTCCGAGTCCTCCTCCTCCTGCTTGACGGTCTTGAAGAGCTTCTCATCGTCCTGATCAGGCTCAACTTTGTCAGAAGCGACGTTGATGTTGTGAGCCATGTCCTCCTCAGTTCCAGCCTTGCCGACAGCGGTCTTCTTGGTGGCCTTGACGGGGGTCTTGCGAGGACGACCGGGCTTCTTGGGAGTCTTGACAGAGGCTTCATCATCGTCGTCGTCGTTCTCAGCGCGAGTGGTGTTCTTGGCAGCCTTCTTGCGAAGGGACTTCGGGGCGTCGTCGTCTTCGTCCTCGTCTTCTTCGGCACCGGCAGCGTTCTTGGCGACTTTCTTACGGAGAGACTGGAGAATGCCATCATTCTCATCGTCGTCTGAGCCAGCGCTCTCTGCCTTGCGTTTGCGAGGGCGACCACCTTTGCCCTTAGGGGTCTTGGGAGGAGCGGAACTGTCGCCAGTAGTGGAAGGGGCAGTCACGCCTGTCTTGCCGCCAGCCTTCTCGATCTTCTTGAGAAGATTGCGGTACGAAACCCTCATGCTCTCAATGCTAGCAGCGCCGAAAGCTTGGGTTGCCTTGTCCCAGTCAACCTGATACATGGTTAGTCGACTGTGACGCTTGTGCTGAAGATCTTTCAACATACATTGGCGGCATGATCATCGTTGCTAAGCCACATGGCCAGGATGCGGTCCTTCTCGCCCTCGCTCAGAAGAGCCTTAGCCATGGCGTATGAGTAAGACATGATTGGTAATAGTTGTGTGGTACGTGTGGACGGTAGGTGGCTGACAGAAGAGTTGACAGAGGAAGGTGAGATGTTGAAGGTTTAAATGGAGTACGTGAGAAAGAGAACTGTGCAGCTTGGTGTTGGATCAAATGTTCGAGTGAGGAACACAACTGAAGATGGCAGAATTCGCAGCTTACAACGAAGTGAAGACCACACGATGGAATGCAATGGGCTGTTCTCACACAAAAGTGTTGATTCCGGAACGCCCTATGATCTATGGTCGAGAGCCTCGACCCTCAATTCAACCACTCCAGACTACGATTCACACTTACCAAGCCTTGGTTGTGTGAAGACCAATCTATGTCAAAGAAGTCATACAAGTCTCAGTGAAACAATGTTCAATGCACTCGATCCAAGTCGTCGACATGGGCGCCTTGGGTGCAGATCATCTCGTCTGCGATTCGTCGAAGGCCATAGTTTGACCGAATTGAAAAATGAAGAGAACCAATCCCATTGACGAAGACAAGCCAGCGCATTGAATACACTGGCAGGAATTAGTTACACCGGCTTCTGCTCAAGCAGCGTTTGTAAATTCTGATTTGAATTGCAGGATCTTTCTTTGGTGCCAATCTGAGTATCAGGATATCAAAACGTGGCGAGAGAGAGGGAGTTGGCCTTGATTCTTTGTTTCCGCCATTGTATTCAGACTCTTGAGGGGGGGTTCTTCAATCACGACTGGTTGTGACATGCGGCTTCGAGACAAAGTGACGAGTAGCGAGGTGAAAGTAAGGTCACTCTCGGAAAAGAAATCGATTGAGATGGAAGGGTAGAAGATTTGAACCTTGGGCGTCAGTGGTGAAGTTGATGAGGTCGGATGTGGGGCAGTCGTGAGTTCAGACAGAAGGTCGAAGTGGGCGGGCGCAGCGAGATCGGGGGCGCATGTGCACACCCGATGGGCCTTGTTCAACCGTGACTCAATTTCGCTTTGTAGGACAATACAAACCACCTTCAAGACAATCAGACACCAGCAAACAAGCCTTCCAACCCCCCAACATCCCCACCACCTTCACAATGGCCTACACCAACGGTTTCGAACAGTCAATACCTCACCAGCAGGAAAAGAACCTGCCCGGCGGCGGCAATTGGGTCGTGCAAAAGTTTGGCGGTACCAGCGTCGGCAAGTTTGCTGTCGACATTGCCCAGGACATTGTCATGTACGTCGCATGCCCGCTCTGGACTGAAGCCTAGTACTCATGTTCGAATAGTGCCAGCCTCAAGGAGCACCGCACCGCCATCGTCTGCTCTGCGCGTAGCACCTACACCAAGAGCGAGGGCACCACCAATCGCCTACTTCGCGCTGCCCGCGAGGCCGAACGCATTGGCTCGCGCAAATATGTCGACATAGTCGATGTTATCCGCGTCGACCATATCGTCGTTGCAAAGGATACCATCTCTTCTGCAGAGATCCTGGAAACCTACTCGGAATCTGTTAATGCCGAGTGCGACAGCCTGATCAAGATCCTCGAGTCCGCCCAGCACTTGACCGAGGTCAGCAAGCGTACCGAGGACAAGATTGTCGCTAAGGGCGAGAAGCTGTCTTGTCTGTACATGACTGCCGTCTTGCAGGATCGCGGCTGCAATGCTCAATACGTCGACCTGAGCAATGTCATCGACTTCCCAGTTGGCGAACGTATTGACGACAGCTTCTACCGCAGCCTGGCTGGCTCCCTCGCAAAGGCCGTACACGCCTGCGGCGACGCCGTTCCTGTTATTACTGGCTACTTCGGTGACGTCCCTGGCGGTCTTCTTACTCAAATCGGTCGTGGATACACTGACCTCTGCGCCGCTCTCGTTGCTGTCGGCATTGGTGCCTCGGAACTGCAGATCTGGAAGGAGGTTGATGGCATCTTTACTGCAGACCCCCGCAAAGTGCCCACTGCTCGCCTGTTGCCCTCGGTCACACCCTCCGAGGCTGCCGAATTGACCTTCTATGGGTCCGAAGTCATTCACCCCTTCACCATGGACCAGGTCATCAAAGCCAGCATTCCCATTCGCATCAAGAATGTCAAGAACCCCCGCAACCAGGGCACCATCATCTGGCCCGATCAAGCTGACGATCTGGAGGAGAAGAAGCCTTCTCTTTTCCGCAACCGCAGCCTGGTCAGCCTCAGCACTCACGATGGTCCCAAGCGTCCCACCGCTGTCACCATCAAGCGCGGTATTACCGTGCTTAACGTCCACTCCAAGAAGCGTACTCGTGCCCACGGCTTCCTCATGTCCATCTTTTCTGTTCTTGACAAGTGGCACCTGTCTGTTGACCTCATATCCTCCTCCGAGGTCCACGTCTCCATGGCCTTGCACTCTGAGGTCGCTCTCTTGTCTGGCGCCGGCCCTGATTCTGAGGAGATCCAGATCGAGTCTGCTGCCCTCAAGGGTGCTGTTGACGACCTCAGCGTCTGGGGTGATATCGACCTTGTCCCTGGCTTGGCCGTCATTAGTCTTGTCGGCCGCCAGCTGCGTAGTATGGTTGGTATTAGCGGTCGCTTCTTCAGCGTCCTTGGGGAAAATGGCATCAACATTGAGATGATCTCTCAGGGTGCCAGCGAGATCAACATTTCATGTGTGATCGAAGAGGCAGAGGCCAACAGAGCCCTCAACGTCGTTCACACCAACCTTTTCACTTTCCTCGATTGATTTTAGCGTTTGCATAGCGTTTGCAGTTGGATTTCTCCAACAGGACGAAAAGAGCGAAGGGATTTCAAAAGTTTCGAAGCATTGTCATGAACCCATTTTGCTTGCGTAGACCTGTATAGATGAGCAACCGAGCTATGTCTCTTCTTCTTTAACCATCAATTACACCCATGACCATGTGATATCCACCCAACGATTGCTCTGACATTTGACATCCCGCGGTGACAAATCAAAGTATTCACGCTTGACTGTGATTGACAGTTGTAAGGTTTAACAACATTTTTCTGCTCTGGATATGTCAGGTGACGACTACAGCCGCTAGCTGCTCAAGGCTAGCCCCAAGAAGCGTTTCTCCTTGCCTCTCGCTTTATCCTCAGCTCTCGTTGCTCTTGATCCAATCAATGCGTCGAGAGAAATCTCCACGACTCGATTATTCCGTTCAAATCTTCAGTTCACATCTGACGGATCTATGCTCTTGATCGTGAGGTTCAATTGATGACGGCGTGTTTCTGGTGGTTGCTCGGAACGCGGATTCTAGTGTGTAGATGATCGGAAAAGCATCCCACGTGATCGGAGCAATGATAAGTGTTGTACCACGACCTGTTAATGAGCGGATGTCTTTGTATGTGTGAGATGCACAAGCGAGAGAAACACTGGGAACATGATAGAGCCTCGTGTTCTTGCTCTCGCCCGAATGTTGACCAGACATTGATCCCTGAATTCGGCGACTCTATCAAAGTGCACAAGCACTTCCTTTGGGCCGACTTGGCTCTGGGTTTGCATTGTTTCGAATGTCTCTCTTGTCACAGCATCCAGATATCATGTATCAAGACGGCACATAGTTCCGACTATGGGACCGCCATGTTCTTAGCGCGCTCAGGCCGCCTGCATTTTGAAAACTGAGGAGAACCCTTCCCGAGCACATTCGTGACACCGACAGGACTACAGTCTCAGTTGCTCTGTCAGTATCTCTCGGGTGAGGCGACATGATGCCCGTTGGGCGCAAGGTCATAGGAAGAGGCAATATGTTGTTTGATCCCATGCTTGCGGACGTGGTCATCGACATGGTTCAAACATCGAATGTCCGTATGTTGTATGGTCTGGAGATAGACTGTTGTTTCGAAGTGAAACTTCGTAGCTTACCCTAGTTCAAGTTGCTGCCCATTTTAAATGTGCATATGGCTCAAGGTACATCGAAGACATTGAACATTTGTTGGAGATTATCAAGCGTATCCTCCCCCTATGCAAATTACTGTCACGCGGGGAGGCTTCGGCCACCTCCGCGGCCACCACCCCTGCTTAATTGGAGCTATCTGAGTCGCTATCTGACTGTATATACACGTCGTCGTTGTAATGGTTTGATCCATGAGCGTTTATATAACGTTCACATACAGCTCGCTATGCCTCGCGACGAGTTCGCGCCCGTACGATACGACTGAATTCGTCGCTCTACTACACCGATCTTATGGCCTCCTCGGCTATATCGCGCGTTGGTTTCTGCGCATCTCTGACCTTGAATTTTAATGGTTCAAGCCTTTTGTTTTGATCGTAGTGTAATGCCTCGATAAGGTTAAGATCTAGTAAGTTTGGCCTACAATCTGCGAAGCGAATTCCCTGCTGTTTGATCTCATGTTTAAGTAAGTCCCTAGCCTTAATATAAGACCTGTCGTTATCCTCTACAATAAGTACTTCCTCGTCTGGATTATTCGCCTTAATCTGGTGATAATAAGGGAACAAGTACTGCATGTATATAGTAAGGGTAATCTAGATGAAATCCACGTTCTTAAGACTCTTTTTGGCGTGCTCTTTATTATATAGCTAATGCTGCTCTAGGGTCTTGTTTCTAGGGCCTACCCTCTTGTTTCTAGCCTCTCTCTATTTGTGCTCTCTTATTTGAGTAATCTCTTGATTCTTAGACTTAAGTTTAGCAAATTCTAGAGGTGCTAGGAGTACGTGCCCTTACGCGGACCTTATCTACTTTATCTCTAGCTAGCTTATTTAGCTTTTTGACCTCTTCTAGCTGTATAGAGAGGTCCTATTCATCTGCAGGATAGAAGGCAGCAAATGGCCTTATAATAGAGGTATCATCTCTATAGGCAGCTGCCTATTGCTCTATACCGAAGGCCTTAGGAGCCTGGTTTTTGTAGCCCTTTTTTGAACGTCCTCGGGGCAGATTTCGACGGCTAATTATAGAGCTACCAAACTCGTGCTCCTTCTTATCGCAGCATATAATAATTATCTTATCTAGCTCTGTTTCTAAGTCCTTACAATAGTTATAACGCGCGTGAATAGCAGCTTATGTAAGCTCTATCCTTCGGATCTCCCTCTTACGCTCGATAGGCTTGTTTTGTTATAGATCGGCCTTTAAGTGTTCCTAGCTTCTTATAATGTTGTAGACTTGCTTCGCATCGAAGGGTAGTACCTCTAGATCTACGATTCTAAATGTCTATCGATCGCGAAGATAGAAATCAGCGGCGGCAGGTAGGTAATGCGACGAATAGACCTCTATACCGTGTTAAATCTCTATAGATAGTTGATCTCCTAGGTTTGAACGTCGTTTACGGCCAGTTCGTTGCTTCCTCTTAACACGTATGAAACGAATGAGCGATTCTATAGATTATACGTCGGTGTTTAGGTCGCGGCGCGCGCGCGAAGCTAGCTACCGGATCGCCAATTTTGAGACCCCTGTTGTGGCCTCAACTTCTAACTAAGGTGCGCGATAAATAAGGAACATGATTAGCGCGGCCGCGCGCTTCTTATCGATGTAATCGGAGCCTCGAGGCATAGCGTAGTTGTGTTGTTATCGTGTGTTGAAGTTGAGGTGGTTGGGTTAAAGCTTCGCCCCGCGTGACAGTAATTTGCATAGGGGGAGGATAGAGCCAGACAAACAAGACAAGCTTGTAGCAATGCACGATCTGAGAGCTGCTGGTTCCACAGAAATCACAATCACATTGATCGTTGATCGCTCGTGCGCCAGGATGCGCACTACTGTTGTCAAAGAGTCATCAAGAATGCCTCCTGTGCTAGTCCTGTCAGGCATAGCTCAACTATGCATCTCTCGATGGGCTGAGCATAATGCAGTGTGGAGAGAGTCGAGAAAGAGCAAGCTTGAAGCGACATCATGAGACAAAGTGAGGTTGGCCGATGGTCGGGAGCCGGCGATTCGTGGCCCGAGGCTGGGGAATGGGGAAGTTTCTCGCCCTCGTTCACATGCAAAACTTGGACCAAGGAACATTGTGTTGGAACAGAAAACAAAACCGAAAAAAATGCGCACCTCACCGAACATCATCATTACTGGAACCCCTGGTGTGGGCAAGACAACCCATTGCGAGCAGCTCGCATCAAGCACCGGCCTCACCCACCTCAATGTCAACAAGGTCGTGAAAGAGCGCGATTGCGAGGACGGCTTTGACGATGAGCTCAACAGTGTCATTGTTGACGAGGACAAGGTAAGAACCGGGGGTCTGTTTTACACTGTCGACATGTTGCCTGACCCCTCGATAGCTCCTGGACGCCATTGAACCCGACCTCGAGGCCGGTGGTCAAATCATCGACTGGCACGCTTGCGACATGTTCCCTCAATCCTTGATCGACCTTGTGGTTGTCATTCGCTGCAACAGCACCATTCTCTACGATCGCCTCAAGGGCCGTGGCTACAGCGACAAGAAGCTCGACGAAAACATGGATGCTGAGATCATGGAAGTCCTCTTGCAGGAAGCTCGTGATTCATACGACGAGGAAATCGTTGTCGAGCTACAGAGCGACGATCTCGACCAGATTGACGAGAATCTCGAACGCATTCAAACTTGGATCGAGAACTGGAAGAAGGACCATGCCGACGCATAAACACAGCTCTCGATAAGCCCAGCCTGCTCTACATACTGTCCTGTCCGCGACTCTCGAGGACTCCTTACTCGGTGTGTGCATTGAGCCACTCGGTGAGCTTGGCCAATGCCTTACCGCGGTGCGAGATCTTGTTCTTCTCAACCTTGGCCATCTCAGCATATGTCTGGCCCTCGTACTCGAAGCATGCGTCCCATCCTACGTTGAGTCAGTCTCGTCTTGTCTCACCAAGTACTTGGTAGGCTTACCGAAGTCGGTAGGTCCACGAGCCTCGACAATCTTGCCCTAGCGTACCGGTCAGCACTCTTTGCGGAACGCAATTTGATCGAGGAGACAAACTTTGGTCCTTCCTTGGAAAACAATGGGCTCGTGGCCAGGGCCTTCCGAATATGCAAATGTACACACGGCCTGAGCACCCTTGTCCTCGAAGCCAGCAAGAAGCTTGTGGAATTGCTTGACACCGAGCGACTGCATAAACCATTTACTGAATCGAGATGACTAATCAGTCTCACGAACGACGCAACTTGAGGCGGAGACCATCTTACACGTATGGGCCCGGGAGTTCGTCAAAGGCATCGAAGCAGAGACATGTGTCTTCTACCAGAACCGGACCACCAACCTAGATAAATTCAAGTTTAATATACAAATTCTCACAAATCGCCTTCCAGTGATCTTCGACGTACTGTGTCAGCTGCTCTACGGCACTTGTCCTTGGAAATCTCCTCAATCGTGCCCTGGATCTCGAGCAAGTCCACAGATTGATTTGAGAGGTCGACACCAGTAGGGGCGAGGATTGCTTGCACTTCGGCTAGCTTGTTCTTGTTGCCGGTGATGAAGTTGAGTTGCTTGGGTGCCATTGCTGCGAATTGACTTGAAAAGTGTCGTCTTTGAAAACCGAGCTTGAAAACCCGAAGTGTTGACCTTATTATCATCAAACGTGTGATGGTGTTCCAACGATGTTCGGTCTACGAAATCTTTCCTTGCCAAGAAACCTCTTGAGCCGCAGTCATTTCGAGAAGTGACCGACCTTCAGCAATCCTCTTCTCATCTCCTTTGGATTTTCTTCTCTCCGACTCTGAGGTCGAGCTTCTTTTCTTCTCACAAGCTGATATTGGGAGATATCAATGCTAGCTCTCTCACTCTAGCGCTCTTGTTTGCACGTTCTGGCAACTTGGATCAAGCTTCGGGCAGGGTGACCTCTCAACTACCACTCAAATCTTACCATTGCGTACACGCGACGAGTGAGTATGGATTCAAATGCCACTGTGACGCCAGTCGCCAACCTGCAGATACATCCACCTAGATGGCAGGGCCTGGATACTACCTGGACAACTGCAGCGGTAGCTTTGCTACTTCTAGCAATCACGACCCGATTCATTAGCGGCTTCCTTGGGACATCCAAACCTGCTCAGAATGGTTCCCAGACAGTACCGATGCTGCCTTACTGGATGCCTATCATCGGACACATCCCTCAATTCAGCTTTGCACCACAGAGTCTGCTCAACAAAGCCCGCGATGCGTACAGAAGCGGTATCTTTTCTCTAAATCTAGGCAGCACAACTCACAATATCATCTTTGCACCTCCCATGGGTGGTACTTTGATGAATCAGAAACACTCAATCGCAAACATGGACTCAGTGGGCAAGCATGTCATGACTGCGGTTTTTGGTTTCCCAAAATCAAAGGCATCCATGGAGAGATATGATGCATCCTTAACAGGGCTGAATACCTGCTACAAGCATCTGACCTCTGAGCCTTATCTGGGAGAAATGGTCCAGAGTACCATCGATGTGACGAAACGCAATATCGCCAACCTGGTCACCTTCTCAGAGAGCACAGTTGATCAAGTAGCTTGGGAACGAACCAGCAATGCCGAAACAATTACCAAGCCCCAGGGCGAACAAGTTGTGGAAATCAGCATGATGCCCTTGATTCGAGACTTTATCGCCGCCAGTGCAAACCCATCGCTCATCGGTAGTGATTTCGTCAATAACAACCCAGACTTCTTCCAAGACCTTTGGGACATGGATAGAGGCTTCAAATGGCTGGCCACCGGTCTCCCTGCCTGGTTGCCTATACCTCAAGTCTGGAAAGCAAAAATCGCCCGCAGTCGTGCCTTCAACGCCGTCCGCAACTTCGACGAAGTCATGGAAAAAGCAGCAAACGGAGAAGATCCAGGCCAGGACTGGCAAGATCTTGACAATGTAGGCCCAGTCCTGACCCAAAGATTGAAGCTATATCGTCAACTCAACTTCAACATGGATGAAAGAGCAGCTCTAGATCTATGTCTCTTGTGGGCGATGAATGCTAATGCAAACATGCTGGTCTTCTGGATGCTCAACCACATTTACGCAGACAAATCTCTTCTCGCCCGACTTCGCGAGGAAATAGCTCCTTTCGTCCACGCCGTCCAGCCCAAACAACTTTTCGGTGTACCGGAGCCTCCTCGCATCGACACCTTCGACCACGAAGCCCTCGCGAACAAATGCCCACTGCTGAAAAGCTGCTACATCGAGTCTCTGCGCTTGGATTCGGCAACCTGGAGCTTCAGAGTCATGCAGGAAGATTTGATTCTCGCAGCTTCCAGAGAAAAAGATGCAGAGAAGTTTCTGCTGAAGAAGGGGACATATACTCACATTGCTCATTCTATCCATCATACTGATCCCGCTTATTTTGACGACCCGCAGACTTGGAGGGCAGATAGGCATATCAAGCGTGAGGAGGAAGATGGAGAGGTATCTGTAAACATGGGGACTATTCGTCCATATGGCAAGTTCAAGGCAACCCACATGCTCAAGAAACGCGGCTAATACTTGTGTTGCAGGTGGTGGACATTCGATGTGCAAAGGTCGTGCGTTTGCTCAAAAGGAAGCCTTGGTCTTCACGGCAGCTTTCATCAGTATGTGGGATATGGAGCCTGTTGGAGGCGGTGCTTGGAAGCTACCACGCTTCAAGCCTGCCACTGGAGTATACACCACGAATGACGATATTCGGGTTTCGGTATCACGCCGCAAGGGGCTGCCTGAGGCGTAAATTTATCATTGACACCATCTCCTTGGACTAGACATATTTCACAGCTCATGACATTTTGTTTGGCGGTTTTTGTGATTGTTCTCGCGATATATGATGAATGGGTATCTTTCGTATGAGCATTCTCCTCACGCGTTTCCCAAACCCAAGCTAAGCAATTCTTTTCGAAACTGCCACACCAATGCTCTGTGCTATGGGAAACAGAACCCGACAACGCCTCGCTATATAATCTCAATGTCGTAAGCCAGAGGGGCGTGGTAGTTACGCTTGCTCTGCGCTCTATTTGTGGTTTGTGGTAAGAATAGATTCGTGAGGTTTGACTCCTTCGTGGGACCAGTCTTCTGATGTGCTACCCGCCCTCAGGCTCTTTACCGGCTAGAGTCGAACTGCTGAATTAGGCTGACTGTATCTCTTTCCAGTGTAGCCTCAGCGACGGTACAACTCGCGTTCCCTATCCTGCAACCTTTCGCGACGTTCACGATCTGGACTCCTACTACGAGTCCTTCGATCTCTGTCTCTTGCATTGGGCGGAGGTCGGTCTCTGGGATATCCATGGTCGCGCGAGTTTCTTCTGCCGTTCGGTGGCGCAGCATCGTCTCGACGCGCGGCGGAGTAACTCGGAATATAAGTATCAACGTTTGGACCACCTCTTGGGTTTGGTGGTGGGGCTCGGGGAGCTAGGCGACCATCTGCGGCAGGCGGAGGTGGGCGAGGGGGAAGATGGCCATTGGGAGGAGGTGGAGGTAGATGCGATGAGCCGTTCATGTGTGGAGGTGGTGGTAATGGGGGTCTGCGTGAATCGGGGCCATTTTGCCATGCTGGTCTTCTTGCCAGTGGAGGGGTGTCGTGTGAGGGAGCGCGTGAGTCGTAAGCCCTTGGAGGGGGTGGAGGAACTCTCTGGTCACGAGGGCCTCTGCGATCGTAACCAGTATAACCGTTCGGGGGACCATAGTTGCGACCACCGCCTGCACCCCAAGCCTCATCAGGACCCATACCAACTGTGCCGCCAGCTGGGGCAGGAGGCATAGCGGCGCGCTTTTCGTGGTGCTTTCTGCGATCAAGCTCATGTGATTCTTCGAAGCGTGGAAGGTCCTCGGGACGGGACGGGAGCGGTTGCGAATGGAAGTAGGGATGCTTCAGCGCGTCCCAGGCGTTGATACGTTTCCGCCAGTCCAACTTGAGCAGTTCGGCAAGCAGGTTCTGGGCTTCTGGGTGCAGACTGCAAACGAGTGTCAGCACATAGCTTTTGCGGCTACAGCAGTGGGATAACTTACTTGCGGAACCTGTTGCGAAGATTGCCACGCTGAGGCTCGAACTCTTTGACGCCCTCACAACCAGGGAGTTGCGACCATCCTGGCATATTGTCCTCGTTTGGCGAACCTACCAATTCGAAGATGATCTGCGCCTGGTTAAGGTCTGATTTGCCCTCAAGAATAGGCCGGCCTTCGAACATCTCGGCAAACACACAGCCAGCTCCCCACATGTCTATTGCAGGGGTGTATCGTCTGAGTTGCAAGAGAAGCTCTGGGGGGCGGTACCATCTAGTCACAACAAGTGTCGTGTAGTCGCGGACTGCCTCTCCATTGCCTCTGCCGGGTTGCGGTACAGGGCCGTCGTAGTGACGAGCCAGACCAAAATCGGCAATCTGGAGTAAACCGCGGTTGTTGATGAGGATGTTTGCAGCTATTCGGCATTAGAGGAGGGTATTCATAGCGGAACTAAGAGTGGTGGCTACCTTTCATGTCACGATGCAAGATGTGGCTGTCGTGGAGATAGCGCAAGCCTTCGAGCAGTTGCAGCATGTAGCATTTGATCTGGGCTTCGGTGAAGGTGATGTCGGGGTTTGTGGTCATTCCCGCGAGATCATGATCCATATAAGGGCAGACCATGTAGAGAGTGGCGCGCTTCTTGACGTCTTCTGTGGTCGAGGTTAGAGGGTGCATGCATATCGGGCGGAAGTTGATTGCGCCTACTCTTGTGGCGTTCGACAGCCATCTCCTGGAGGGTCAAGACGTTCGGGTGAGACAGCATCTTGAGCAGCTTGATCTCACGCAGGGCGGTAATGGGAAAGCCATCTTTTTCGTTGTGTATCAAGATCTTTTTGAGAGCGACGATGGTGCCAGAGCGCCTTGATCGGGCTTTGGAGACGACACCGAAAGTGCCCTCGCCCAGTTTTTGGACTATCTCAAAGTCATCGATTCCAGCGCATCCGCGGAAGCGACGTTGGTTGGGATCGGTCGTGGCCATGATTCCAATCTTCAGTCGCTGGTCATCGCTGTCGGATTGCGCGTGGCTGCGAAGGGCGGAGGCTCGGTCGCGTCTTGTCGTCGAGAAGGATCACTCTCCAAGGGGACAGGCGCGGATGGTGTTTTGACGACAAGAAGAGGAAGGAAAGAAGGCGAGTTGGATCAGAGCATGGCGAGAAATCAAGTGAATGGCTATGGCGACTTTGACATGTCTCTCGGATCCTCACGCATTGCTCTCCACAAAGTGAAAGTCGTCGGCGCATGTCAGGTGTCTTGGCATTCAATCCACGCTGCAAGTCCATCGACATCGCCAGCGGCAGCCACGACGGCTCACTCTACGCACCATCCCAACTCACGTACGCATCCTCTCCCGCCTGGTCGCTGTACTTCGACCGAACATCTGACATTTGCCAGACACAATGGCTGGTCCTGGTCCTTCGCGTCCCGCTGGCGCCCACGGTGCCCACCCCATCCACATCCACCCCGTCCGCCCTCTCTACAGATTCGCTGCCACTGGCCTCGGTGCCAGCATGTGGTTCTTCGTAAGCTGCTCTGCGTTCCTTGTATATGCGCCATGTCTGACAGATCCTCCAGTTGATGTACAGAGCCAAGAAGGTATCTCAACTCCCGCACCCCGGCACAACCTCACATATTAACCTCACTCAAAGGACGGCCCTGCTCTCCTCGGCTGGAAGCACCCATGGGACCACTAAAGCACTCGCCCAGTCCGCACTTTTCTTCTTCAATGCTTCAAGAGTTTCGAATGTCTATATCACAATACCAATTCCCCCGTCTATGGCTTTTCAAACAAGTAGTGGCACACGCCCCACTCCTCTCCACCATTATACGCGAACAACTCTGCACACGCAAGGTAGAAGATTTGCCAGCGGTGGAACCATGTCAAGGTCAAATCCTTCCCATATGTCTCCTCCAGATGCGGCCAGAGCACTTGTTTGTTCTTGTTCATGGTTGATAGCCAGTCCTACACTTGTCAGCTTGCTGTCACTTCCTCTCGAGCTGCTCATTCTCTTACCTCGCATGTTTGCGCGTAGTTCTTGCCATTGACCCACCACATACGTTGGCATCTCAGGTCATCCTGGAACCAGAGCAACAAGTCTGCGCTAGGCATAGTACCACCCGTGAAGAAGTGCTCTGTCATCCAACCGTCCTCAAAGTCATAGGGGCTGTCCTTGTGTGCAAAAATATGTACGAACAGCTTGCCACCGGACTTGAGCAGAGTTGATACCTTGCGGAGCAGAAGCTGGTAGTTCTTCATGTGCTCAAACAGCTCTATCGACAAGACACGGTCAAATGACCCTGTCAGCGGGGCTTGGAACTCATATGTAGCAATATCGCCAGTGACAATCGTCAAGTTGTCGAAGCCCTTTGCTCTGGCTTGCGAGTCAATGTACTCCTTCTGCGTGCGCGAGTTGGAGAAGCCAGTGATCTTTGAGTTGGGGAACTTTTCTGCGAGGAACAAACTGAGTGATCCCCATCCACATCTGCTCTCTGTCAGCTCGTAGTTCATGTTTTTGAACAATCTGATAGAAGCTCACCCAAGATCGAACATGGCCATGCCGTCCTTCAAATCGGCCTTCTTGACATAATCCTCCATCATGAGCACTTCTGCCTCTCCAAGGCCTTGTCCAGGTTTGAGACCCTCATAAAGACAGCAGGAGTACTTCATTCTCGGTCCAAGCATGTTGTTAAGCACACCGGTACCTACTTCATAGTGCTGCGTGTTTGCTTTCGACGTCTCAATGGCGATGGGTCTCTCGCGCAGGAGCTCGACATACTTCATCTTGGTATCATAAGCAGACGCGTTGGAAGTCGACGCGATCGAGGTCAACCTTTGGCGTAGCTGCTGGCGAATACCAGCGCGAATGACCGTCGTGGGCAGATAACCGCCATCCAGCAGCTTCTCGAGCATAGTATCTGTATCGGCGGTTAACTTGTGGTCACAATCTTGCAGGCTTCAACACAACACACTGTAATCCATAGCTAGGTATCGTTTAGACTTTTGGTATGACACGACAAGACAGCAATTGTTCGTAGGCAGAAACAGCAGAGACAGCTACAGTAACGTTGCTCCTTCGACCCAGCAACATCCACGCTTGGACCTCACCAAACCATTGAGCTCGATTGGAAGTCGACGTCATTGATATCGTGGCTGCATCGGCTTTCGGAGCGACTCGAAAGCCCGGCTTCCTGACGCGTCAAATGCGGGTATACCATTTTTATGCAATCTTCATCGTGCACATGAGACATTCGAATTGTTCCAGATTCACTTTGATTGCAATCATCGATGCGCTATAACTATGCAAATCCCGTCTGTCTATGCTGTGTTCTTGAATCTTTGGGTTGCGACAGCAGCCGCGACAGAGCAAAACGCTCCAATGAACAAACACACCGCTATGCCGTTGTATCCCTCTGTACTATGATGCTCATCAGGGTGGGCGTCTTTGGCCAGCTCAGGACTCTTTCCGGGCTCGAGTATCGTGAAAACCACCATCGAGATACCAGTAGCGATGAATTGAGGCAGTGTAGTGTAAAGATTAAGGATGCCCAGGTAAATACCAGCAAGCTCGCCGGTGGCAGACTCTTCGGATCTATCGACGTTCCTAGCCTCCGAAGTCATCTCGATTGAACCATCAGATACTCTCTGGTACTGGTGGCTGCCACGTCTTGAGGTAGGTAAGCTACTGCCGAGCTTATTGATCTCAACTCCTATAAATGTGAACGGGGCCCAGCAGGCAAGCGCCCATGGTCTGTATAATATCAGCAGAAGCTCTTTGCAATGCGTACTTGAAGGGACTCACATTCCACAGACCGCGACGAGAACAGTTGCAAAGCGCAGTGATGTGACGAATGGTGCAAACACCATAGATCCTGCAAAGATGAGGTGTGCGACCGTCCACGCAGTCAACAAGCTGGGCTTACGCTCCACGACTGTCTTGACAATGGGTGCAATGCTGGCAGGAGGTCTAGGAGTGAAGTCTGGCTTCTCATCCTCTGGTGATTTGACCATCCACGGAAGTGTGATGGAACCAACAAAGGTCACAATGGAGAACACGATTAATGACATGCTTCCAACACGGCCGATATCCGACAGCGGGTCCTTGGATTGCTTGACCTCGGGTGGCGCGTCGTACCGAAGGTAGATTTCTCCTACCCAAGTAGTGCTGTAGAAGAGGAAGGGGAACCAGCCTGTTGCTGCGTTAGTAACAAGTCTCGAGGAAGGTTGTCTTTCATCACATACCAATCCATGACCAGAATTGAATCCAGCAGATCTACTATTTGTTAGTACGGTGCAGACACTCAGCACTTGGATTAGCTTACCATCTGGATCCGTTTGGGTAGGTTCTTGGTGGTCTTGAAGATTTGCATGAGTACTGCAACCAGTCCTTCATCCTTGACACCCTCTCTAATACATGGTTAGCCTTGATTTTGAACTTGGCACACATGATCCATACCCTTGGGAGATAAGTACACGCTCGTCGACAGCCCAGCACGTAACTCCGATGGCCACTATGAGTGCCACTGCTGCGATGACGGTAAGTTGCTTGAACTGTGTGTCGCCAATAAGTGTGCCGAAGATTGATCCCAGGTCCAAGGCTCCAGCTCCATATCCAATGAGATGACCAATGGCTACCATTCTGCTTGCTTTGGGATGGTCAGACAACGCTCAATAAAGTAGAGTAAATAGAGACTTACCCCAAGCTGAGCCCAGTTGTTGCTTCGGGATGGGCAAAGTGTCCACAATGAGACTGCGGCATGACGATTGTACAGCGTTGATGGCAAAATCAAGAGCGTAGATTGATAATACAGCCAGGAAAATAGTCGCTTCACGTCTCTGCAGAATGTTAAAACCATGCCTCCGAACCAGGTTGATGCTCGGAATTGACCAACCAATTCTCCTTCCTCGACAAATGCAGCAATAATCTCCTTGGTCCAGCCGAGGATCAGTAGACAGATGCTCACGATGACAGTGCCACCAATCATGACAGGTCGCCGGCGACCCCATTTTGAAGTACTCTTATCAGCCATTATGCCGACAATTGGCTGCATGATTAGTCCTGACAATGGTCCAGCTATCCAGACAAGAGAGAGCTTGCTTTTCGTAAGACCAAGTTGAAGCAAATAGGGCGTACAATAGGTCATTTCTGTGCCCCATGTGAATCTGTCAAAGATGTCAGTATTATAGCTCAATCATCATCACAAATTGTAAACATACTGCAAGCCTATCAAGCTGAATGTCAACAACACCATGCGAATAGACTCAGTAGAGCCTTTGACATGAGGTGCTCCCTGCCATTGCGCAGCCTGTGCCATGATTGCTTTGACCAACCTCTATGTTGGCATGGAATCACACAAATAATACAGAGATTGAGTTCTGGGTTGAACAAGTGGTGGCTTGAAGCGCTGACAGGAGAGCACACGACGCGCAACTTGAAAGCAAGCCCCCGAACATCCAAGCCACAGGGTCTTGTCGTGGCGCACGGCCATCAATGATCAACCATGTCGCTGGGCAGCCGCATTTAGGCTAATCTTGGGCAGGCTATCAGGTATTGCAAATCACTGTTTGGGATATCAAAACACTTCGGCAAGTTGTGGAATAATCTTAAGTTTGTTGCTATGAGGGGAAGTGGACGAGTCGTGTCATTAAGTTTCTTTCAGATGCGTTCATGCATGGCCGCCCTTCGTTGCATGAGAATGTAGCATGAAGGACAGCTCTCTACCATTGTTATCCTGCTGTATATGCTTTGCCTTTGCTAGGCACACCAGCATTCATCTTTCTTTCATTTCGGGTATATTTCATTTTGCTTTTTAGAGCTTGTTCTCGGGGAGGTTGCTCCACTGGTAGCCAGCGGCGTCGCTGAACTTGTAGCCGTATGAGGAGGTGAAGTCATCGAGGACGGAGGGACCGCGAGAGCCTGCGAGTTGGGTCAGTGTCTAATTATCGATAGCTCTGTGGTAGAAACAACTTACCGTAGGGGTAGCCCATAGGAACGATCTCCTTGTTGTCGTCAAGGTAGTGCAGGAGAGGAGTGAAGATTCTCCAGCTGGCGTCAAGCTCGTCATCACGGACGAAGTTGGAGTGGTCACCCTTGAGCGCGTCAAGGATCAAAGACTCGTAGGCCTCGGGGATCTTCAGGTCAGAGAAGCGGCGGCGGTAAGTGAGATCCAGCTCGGTAACCACGGTCTGCATGCTCAGGCCAGGAAGCTTGGAGTTCATCTTGATGTACACACTCTCGTTGGGCTGAATGCGGATCACAAGCTCGTTACGGGGGATGTCCTTGAAAATGCCAGATGTGACATCCTTGAACTGAATGCGGACCTCGGTCTTCTGCTCGTTGAGGGCCTTGCCGGCCTTGAGGATGAAGGGAACACCATCCCATCTCTCGTTCTTGATGTAGGCGACCATCGAGGCGAAAGTGGGGCAGCGGGAGCCCTTGGGGACAGACTCGTCCTCCTTGTAGGAAGGCTTGGAGCCGTCGAGCGACTTCTCGTATTGACCGATGATGACGTTCTTAGGCTCAATGGCGGGCATACCGCGAAGAACACGGACCTTCTCGTCGCGGATGTCCTCGGCAGAGAAAGAGATGGGGCGCTCCATAGCGAGCAGGGTCAGGACCTGAAGGAGATGGTTTTGCATAACATCACGGATGATGCCAAACTCGTCGAAGTAACCGCCTCTGCCTTCGGTACCGAAAGGCTCCTTGAAGGTGATCTTTTGGATGTTAATGACATGTATGACTCGATGGGGACAAATCAACATACCTGAACGTTGTCGATGTGGTTGCGGTTCCAGTTGGAGCCGAAGAACTCGTTGCCAAATCTAAGGATCAAGATGTTCTTGACCATCTCCTTACCAAGGTAGTGGTCAATACGGAAGATCTCCTCCTCCTTCCAGTTAGGCTCCAGAGCGTGCTGGAGTTCTCTGGAGCTGCCAAGGTCCTTACCGAAAGGCTTCTCGATCTGCAGAGAAACATGTCAGTGATGCTCCTGATGCTGCGATGACTCGATACTCACAATGATACGGGCAATACCGTTCTTGGGGTAGCAGTGCTTCTTGAGCATCTCAGAGACGGGGATGAAGACACTAGGGGGAAGAGCCATGTAGAAGATGCGGTTAGTCTCTTTCTGACCCTTCTCCAGCCCGGCGAGGTGCTTCTCGAGGCCCTGGAAGTACTTGTCCTCGTCGTATTTTTCACCGTCGAGGTATGTGCAGAAGCCACAGAACTCCTTCAGTTGCTCCTCAATCTCGCTTGTGGGGGTTGCGATGTTCGATCTGACACGCTTGATGAACTCTTCGTGGCTCATCTTGCTTCGTGCATATCCGACGATCTGGATACCCTTAGGGAGGAAGTTGTTCTTGTGCTATAGGATACGGTCAGTCAAGTCCCAACACAAGCTTGCGCTTGATGTAGCTTACCAGGCCGAAGAGAGCAGGGAACTGTAGACTATGTTAGCGATCTGCTCGCGCGAGACAATTGAGGGGCTTGTGAGCTTACAGTCTTCTTCTTTGCAAGATCACCGGAAGCACCGAGAACAACGATGACGGTGTTCTCCTTGAGCTCCATGGTGCCGCTGTACACTCATGTCAGCTTTGCTTGCTCGCAACGGTAAACATGCCTCAAGTGTGATAAAGTGCGCGTTCTAGATGGGCTGCGATTGATCGAGTCTAGGGTCGGGCGGTTGCATTGCCTCATGGATGACGGCAAACAAAGGGATGGGGAATGCCAAAGGCGGCGGAATTCGAGACTTACGCGTTCGACTCGACCTCCGGGGTAATAACAGTGTCAGCCATTGTGTCGAGGATCAGATGTGTAGTGAGGTCCGAGGTTGTGGGTGAAGATGGAACAAAGTGAAGGATAAGTGCAGCTGTTTATCGGTTGAGGAACTTTGGCGGCCGAACTTCTGGAGGGGCAGGTGCGATCGAGAGGACGGACCGAGTCTTCTGACGTAGTGTGCTTTGAAATGGCAGTCGCGTCACAAAACTTATATCGTTCAACAGCTGCTTCCGGCACGCACACAAAGCAAAGGGAGTACGATTCTAGTATCCAAGATCCAAACAAAGAAAGAAACAAATTCCAGAGCTCGCAAGCAGTCGGAGAATTGTTGTATTAAATGCTTCTTGACAATCCCTTGCTTCTTCGAGTCCGAGTCCGGCGACAGCGTCGGTCAATGCACTACCTTCGAAATGTCCGACGGGTAACTATCTCCGCTGATGCCGAAAGCGCGAGCAGGCGGGACTCGCTACAGAGCGGTCGAGGTTCTCTATCCAGGGCAGAGCTCCCATGGCCGCCATCAAACAATCTAGCGATGCTCTATTGCAAGGTCTGCAGAGAAGATACCAAATTTACGGAGTTTCGACCAGCAGAGTTCTGCCATACCCATGGGTGATCAGTCTTCAGGGTACAACGTCTACACAGGTCCAACTTCTTGCGTATGATTCAATGGCATGCGCATTGGAAGCATCTCCGGAGATGCAAACGGCAGGTGCCTCGCATGTGCTGGATAAGATTCTCTATGCGCTTGTCATCAATTTCCTAGCTGGCTTCTAGGCGCGGATTTGTTGACTATTCACTTTCTCCGTCAAGCCATCGCTTCTTCAGCCTGATCTTCTCCTGCCACCGGCCATCCATCTCACTCCATATTTGAGATTCTACCGGCCAACAGGCACAAGTATGCCACAGACCTGGGTGACAGCTTGGCGCGAGATTTCTCCGTGTAGATTAATAATGGATCTTGTACGTGCTTGCCAGTCTAGCGGCGGCCTCACCGTCCATTGCCGGAGGTTTCGGACATCCTAAGAGCATGAGAAAATAGACCGAAGAACCCGCCTCAATCCCCAAGGCAGGCAACGTAAGGGCCTACAGTCGTCAACGACGTCCACGGTTGCTACTGTACTGCTGCGTTCTCGCTCTCCGGGTTATTCTTGGACACCGCGAACCTGACGTCGGTCGTTTCGTCTTCATGCCCAACTGCCTGCCCGTGTGCTAAATTTTGTCACATCAACTCTCTTGCCGTAGGGATATACGATGAAACACCTGCCCGGATGCACGATAATCTTGAATAGAACCGCTTCTTCCACGAGGGCGACTCCCAAAAGCTCTCTCCTTGGACCTAGCATCGATATCAAAGATTATTGTGCATCTCTACATCTGGACGCGTGACAAAGTTTAGCACACGGGGAGGTGTAACAGATGGCTTGTCTCAAGACGTGATCTTCTGGCGGCAAGGCATCTAAAACGTCTAGGCCATGACTTCGCCATGAATAGCTGTCGCAACGTCCAGCTTGCTTGCTCAACAAGGCTGGCTGTGTATCAAAAGACCTATAAAATTTCGAAGCTCTCGTATCATCTGGAGAATTGAGATCTTTAAACGATAGAGCAAACAATCTGATTTCGGCCTCTGTATCATCTCAAGATGACATGGCCATAAAGAACAAGAGAGTCAGTCGGTCAAGAAACGCTTGTTCGTATTGCATCGGTGCTTCGATGATGAAGGTTCTGCCCACAGCGGCAGCCGGCGCGGCGCGAAAAAGAGCACCAAACGAACTCGCATTTCTGTTATCACTTTTCCTCTTCATCGTACTGTCTATTGTACACAGGCCTTAGAAAGTCCAAGTCCGAAGAGGCTGCGGGGGTGCAGTGGTGGTCGTGCGATTCAATTTGATGTAGGAAGAAATCAATCAGAAGTTGTGTATATCAATCTTGAGATATCTACCTGGAAGCAGCACCACACATACCATACTCACAAACCAAGATAACGACCTGCCCTATTAACACTCCAGAGCAACCACGTTACCTTAAATATATATTGTTGTGTGCTAGACGTCTTTTACGACCACGAAAGTGTTGGCGAGGGTATGACCCTGTCAAGACTTCTATACCAAGATCGACCATGACGTTCAGACACTGCAAGTATGGGCAAGCTGATCACTTGTTGTAGAGTATTGTCCAGGTGCGTAGTATTCGTTGTCATTCATGTCAGCTTGCTAAATGCGAAAGTCTCATGCGTACATGTCCTCGTCATCACCAGCCGCATCCCCGAACTGTGCGCCATTTGGAGACTCAGCTCTTGCTTTCCCCTTGCCTTTGCCGTTGCCTTTGCCAGATCCATTCACAGACAAATGATCAGTCCTGATGATAAAATCTTCGTCAACAAGGTCGGTGACTTCCCCATCGATCTCCTTCCCTTTGCCCTTTATGCTGCCCCCAGTTTCCGAGTTGACTCTTTGCATCTGCATACGCAACATCTGTGCAATTTGGCTTCTGGCTACAGCGTTCCTATCTGTGCCGTTCGTCTGTTGTGATGGTTTGTCTTCTTTGTCCTTGCCGCCTTCAAACTCCTGACGCACGCGTTCGTAATGGCCTAGTTCGTCAGCGCTGACACTGGGAACAAGCTCACGCTCAGCTGCCATGAAGTCTTCCTCGGCCACGACAACACTGGTGTCTGTGTCAGTGGCGAAATGATCGAAGAAGTAAGCCACGGAAATAGGAGGCTGAGATGGGGAACGATTTCTCCTCTCATCATTGATCTCAGTCACTCTAGTGTCCACAAGTCGGGCAGAACGAGTAATGGCTTTGAGCATAGCGTCAGAACAGAGAGCATACAAATCGGCACCTGTGTATGTGAACGGTAGCTTCTCGGCCACACGACCGAGATCAAGGTCTGGGTCGAGGGTGAATCTAGCAGGATAGAGTTAGCAAGACGTTTCGACATCAAACACGCAGCCTTGTACTTACTTTCTCGAAAGAGCTTCCAGAATCTTCTGTTGCTTTTCGTGAGTATCACTGATACCCAGATACAGCATTTTGTCGAAACGGCCAGGACGTAGCAATGCTTGGTCAAGCAAATCGGGTCTGTTGGTGGCACCGATGACGAAGACACCACCGCCGCCTTCATCTCCGTCGCTCATGCCATCCAGCTCAGCGAGAAGCTGACTGACAATACGATCCATTACACCGCCACTGTCGCCTTGATTGCCACGCTTCGGGGCGACTGAGTCAAGCTCGTCGAAGAAAACGCAACAAGGTCTGGCATCCCTGGCTCTCTGGAAGACTCGCCTGACGTTGGCTTCAGACTCACCTATATACATGTTGAGTAATTCTGGACCCTTTACGGAGAAGAAATTGAGACTGAACTCAGTTGCAATTGCCTTTGCTAGCAAAGTCTTTCCGGTTCCTGGTGGACCATAGAACAGAATACCACTACGCTTCTTCAGACCCTTAGCGAATAGTTCTGGACGCGAGAGTGGCAACTGGATAGTCTCGATAACGGCCTCCTTTACATTAGCCAGACCTCCAACATCTGACCATTGCACATTAGGAATCTTTGGCGCGCCAATCGAGTCTGCAAAGTTTTTTCTGGCGTCATCAACAGCCTTCTCGAAGTCTGCAGATGTGAGCGACGTGGCTGCATCTCCGCCGGCTAGATGAATATCCCTGACGGAAACAGCCTTTTCGCTAGATACAGAAGAGGAAGCAGCCAGAGACTCAAGGCGGGTGGCTTGGTTGAGGACGGCTCGTTCTACTACGTCAAGAAGGTCACCAGCAACCAGAGCAGCAGTCTTGACAGCAACAGAGCTCAAGTCAACCAAAGGTGAAACAACAAGACCCGAGTTTGCGATGATGGACTGCAGAATGCCTTCTCTCTCCCCTTCATCTGGAGCCGTCATCTCGAGCTCATGTGTAAAAATGCCACGAATGTCATCAGGGATTTTGTCCACTTCTGTCGAGGTGGCGATGAGAACACGACAATCGGCTAGAATCTCCTTCAGAGCTCCAGCCATACGATCTGAGCCGAGGGCTTCGAGATGACGAATCAAGAGTGATGTGTGTTGCGCACCACTGCGCAATCCTCTTTCAGCTCTAGCTCGGAGAACACCTTCAGTCTTGTTGTCTCCAGCAGTCCCTTCTGAAGCTATGTCGTATGCGTCAATCGAGAATACGTGAATACCTAAGTCGTGACAAGCACGAGAAACTGTATATGCTTTGCCGATGTTTCGTTGGGTTGATGTTAAGAGGATAGCAAGGGGTGGAAGTCCAAGGTGAACGGCGCGAGCGCTCGTCGCAGCGGCAACAAGCTCACGTATGCGCCGCTGTAACAGCGGTACATGATCCTTAGGTGGCGCATGCAGGTTGCCGTTGCTATTACTAGCTACCTTTGGGACCTTCTTGATTCCATGATAGAATTCCCATGAATTATTTATCGTTGGTGGAAGCTTTCTCTGCATTACACCTGAGCTGATTCTGGTTTCCGTAGGATCAATGGTCACGACTCCACCCCAGAGTCCGAGTTCTTCAGCGTCCTGGCCTTCGTTGGGCAAAGGCGCACTTACCTCACCAACTTGGAACCATGCGATTGCTAGACCATGTGGTCGTGTCTTGACATGGCTACTGACCGATGAAGACTCAAGATGGTTCAGTATGTCGTTAGCCTCGTCTGCGGCGCCTCCTTCGAAGACCGCTCTTCCCAGTGCTTCGTCGATCGGAATGGCGATGAGGTCACCAGACTTCACAATGCGTTGTTTTCGCTTGAAATAGTCTTGTAAACTGGCGAAAAGACTTGGCTGAGCCGACGCTGCCTCGGAAAGAGGCGTTGAGAGTTTCGAAAGAGCGACTTCCTTAGCTGTGGGTGGCAAAGATGAACCCTGCAGTCTCGATTTCGGTTGTCCAGGACGTAGATAATTAGAGGCATCAGGAACCCGCAAGGAAGATATCCGTACATGACCAGGTTCTCCAAGGTTGGCTAGCAGGACCGGGGATAGGTAGAGGGTGGCAGGAGTAACAGAGATAGGATGAGAAGAAGAAATACTATCGCGTCGACCAGATCTGCTGTTCAGTGGGTACTTCTGTGGTTTCACCGACAAACTCTCGGGCAGTCCGTAGATTCTGACCGGTCTCCATGTTGCGTCTTCATCAATTTCCTGATCCCGAAAGAATGCCATAAATGAATTGCCGTTAGAGGGGTCTTCTGCCACTTGCATTTGAACCCAGTCGCCGGAGAAGCAACCAAGTTTTGCCAAAGCACTTGTATCAACATATACCCGAGCTTCTTCATCGTACTGAGAACCCGGCTTTGGATATAGAGAGTCGTCCGGAATGCGCTCAAGAAGACCTTGTGTCTTGAAGGTCTTTGTTCGGCCACCTTGAGCACCCCTCATAGTTGTAGATGTCATGGAAGAATACACAGAACCAGGGGTGTTGATGCCTCGTGAGTTTCCAAAGAGCTTTGGGGTCGCACTTGATCTGGCGGAAAGGATGCCAGAAGGCTGGGATCCAATAGAAGGTGAGCTCAGAGAGATCATATCATCTGGGTCATCTGACAGGTCACCTAAGTCAGACTGAGCATCATCAGAAGTGAGGTCTGAGTCCAGCGCGGCATCGGTAGGTGGAGAGTTCGAAGATGAAGGTGCGCCATCTTCAGCGGCAGTATAGAATGCTTCGTTGGAAGTGTCGTCGTCAGTCTGTGAGAAAGTCACTGAACGGCTTGATTTCGCACGGCGATCGTTCTGCGAGACGATAACTATCTGTGTTGTCGAAGTCACCAGGCCTTGGGAGACAGGTTCGCAAGCCGTGACAAGAGCAGGAGACTGAGGAGCTCGTGGCTGGGAACGCGACAGGGCAAGAGGCAAGATATCACCAGCCCTCAGAATACGTGCCGCATCTAGAGCGTCTCGCACAGCACGAGTTGCTTGCTCAATGTCGGCTGTCGCTGGCGCCTTCGTTTGTCTTTCTTTTCCACCCTTGGGTATCCGCAGAGAAGGGTTGCCAATATTGTTCTGGTTTCCATTGGCACCATCCAAGGCTGCCATGTCCAAAGAAACGTAAACAACGTCGAGAGGAAGTGCGACAACATCTGTGAGACAGATCTCGAGGGTTGAGCCGGAACGGAGAGAGCGATTGGGCGACTGTATGTGTAGTGATCGTTGAAGAGCTTGTGCGACCTGAGAGAAGACTGAGATTCGCAGGGAAGAACGCGGTAGGTCGGGGTGACCTCGAGGTAGTCTTCGGCATGGTATGATGACCCATTGAGTAGCTGCGTCGGCGATGATGGAAGACGAGGCCCAAGGAGTGATGGCTATGTGATGGATGTCTCCAGAATCTGGAGATGAGGAGGGGAACAAGTCATCGGCCAGATCATGCGAAAGCAGGCCAAGTTCTCCTTTGAGCTTGCTGTCGAGGTGAGCATGTCCAGAAATTGGGGGCTTGTCCGCCCTCCTTCTAGGCCCTCTCTTGCGCTTCAAGGAGCCAGAGCTTGGATCCTTGTAAGCCATAGCCATGCGACAAAGCGACTAGCAGCAGAACAAGCTGGAATGAGCTGTGCAAGTTGTTGTAAAGCACCTACGAGTAACCTGCCGAGTCTCGTGAAGCAGGCTCGGTAACTTCTGGCAATGGGGAAGCTCCCGAACAGCCGAGGTCGGCCAGCCTGATAGCGATAAACATGTGCCCTTATCGCCGCCCACTCTCCTAATCACATGCTCGGTTGGAAGCAGCCGGCACCGTCTTCCCAAAGTGGTTAACTAATTAGCTCCACCTGCGGAGACGGTAAGAACTGGAGATCTTCATGAGATTGATGGACGTTGAGAAAGCATACAGGAAAGCATGAATGCGACAGCAATGGCTTGTTGCTATGTTCCAAGAGCCAGTCTTGTGTGCATCATGTGCGACAAGATGCCGTATCATGACTTCTCTCGTAGGCCAAGCAAAGTACTGTATTGTTGATCGGCTGGAGTCGACAGCATCTCGGGTGCATCAGTGGCTGTGACTTGCGTCATGAATCGAAAAGCGCGCCGTGTTTTGAAATTCAACGGAGACAACAACTACCTAGTCACATATCGGTACATAGATGATGGCGACCTGCTTTTTCCCGCCCAGAGCCTCCTATCCTTAAACCGTCCCTCCTGATTTCTGTATACGCCTCTATATACGCCGCGCCGCTTCCTGCTTTCGCCTGATGTTTATCTCTGGACACGACTGTCCGCCTGTATATTCTTTCTCTCGCCATGCCACATGTCTCGTCGCACGTACATGACACCAAGCTAAACGCTGCCGGCGACTCGACCCAGTCGACGTCCAAGGCCGAGCCAGCCATCGAGTTCGCACACCAGTCCGAGCGTCTTGCCCAATACACACCCGACCAAGAACGAAAACGCAATTCCGATCCCACCCAGGCTGTCGAAGCCAAATTCGTGACAGCTCAGGATCCTGTCATTGTTACGGCCAACGGCAGTCGACTACCAGCGGTGCCCATCGACGAGGCTCTAAAACTCAATAGA
Organism: Aureobasidium pullulans EXF-150; assembly: GCF_000721785.1. Taxonomy (NCBI): domain Eukaryota; kingdom Fungi; phylum Ascomycota; class Dothideomycetes; order Dothideales; family Saccotheciaceae; genus Aureobasidium; species Aureobasidium pullulans. Next base: position 175,025 of record NW_021941046.1, on the reverse strand, counting down.
CTGAAAGATCGACTCGAAGACCGTCAGACAGATGGACGCATCCCTGTCAAATACAGCACCCGCCAGGCCAGAGATGGTACCACCCATGGTATCCTCGAGAGTGAATCTGGATGCCAGAGCAGCGAGCCGAGCGCGCCCCTGAGAGAAGCTGTGCCCCCTTCACGGACGAATCCAATGTTCCCGCCTCTGCCTACTTATGGCCCTCCGAGTTTTCTAAGAACGCTTCACTGCTGTTTCTTTAGAACCACAAGCTCTGTGCTGTCTTTCCTATTTCTCCTGATCATTGTCCTAGGTGCAGCCTTCACGAGCATCCCACTCGCTTTCGAACACGTTCGACTGCGTCTTCAATTCAAAAATCCGGACAAGAGACGGCCATTCTTCGCAGAAGAGCAACGACGCAAGAAAGCGCGTGCAGACGCCAATCGTGATTGGGCAAGAGTCAAACCGCCAACGAGTCCGGCTGAATTAGAGACATCTCCTCCGCAGGATGGTGAATTTGTCCCTACCGAGGGTGGTCCGGACCCGTTAGTCTGTGACGTTAGATATTATGCTCGACGCGTAGGTCTGGATGTTGAGATGTTTGATGTTGAGACTGAAGACGGTTTCATTATCGAGCTATGGCACGTCTACAACCCAAGAGAGTACCGCCAACCGTCACCGGCTGCACATGGACCTCACGGGCCTGATATCTTTACAACCACGCCTTCAGACCCGGAATTTGGCGAGGCCGAACGCGCCTTTCCACCAGGAAGCAAAAAGTACCCGATCCTCATGATTCACGGTCTTCTACAGTCAGCCGGTGCATACTGCTGCACTGATGATGATAGCCTTGCTTTCTATCTCGCCAAAAGTGGCTACGACGTCTGGCTTGGTAACAACAGGTGCGGCTTCAACCCTCGACACACCTTGCTCGAGTACGCCGATCCGCGCATGTGGTCATGGAATATTCGTCAGATGGGCGTCTTGGATCTTCCTGCTCTCATCTCACGTGTACTTGCGGAGACCGGTTTCCCCAAATTAGGTTTGGTATGTCACAGTCAAGGTACAACGCAGACTCTTGTCGCACTTGCGAAAGAGCAGCGTCCAGACATTGGCGAGAAGATCTCAGTCTTTTGCGCATTGGCCCCAGCCGCCTATGCTGGGCCATTGATTGGAAAAGCATACTTCAAGTTCATGCGAGTCATCAACCCCAACTTCTTCCGCTGCATCTTTGGCATCCACGCTTTCATTCCGTTTATGATGCGGATGCACACAATACTTCCAGCGAAATTCTATGGTGCAATGGGCTACCGTGTCTTCGCCTTCCTCTTTAACTGGACTGACACTCGGTGGGAGATGGACCTGCGCGATCGCATGTTTCAATTTGCACCCGTCTACGTCAGTGCCGAGAGCATGCGTTGGTGGCTTGGAAGGGAGTGCTTTGCGAAGCAGAAATGCATTCTCGCTACCAGGGAGGAGGGCCGCATGGAAGATGAAGAAGACGAGGAAGAGGACGAAGTCATTCGCCGGTATTACGATGGAGAACATACTGAAACGGAAAAGTCCCCTGACCGAAGTGGCGAGGAACGACCTACAAGAGATCAACTCGGTCTCCCTCACCAAGATCGAGACAAGAGCGAAGAGCGAGGCAAGTATGCCTGGTACAACGAACAGTTCCCACCTCTTGCCATGTGGGTTGCCGGTAATGATGATCTGGTCGATGGTCGTCGTCTCCTGCGACGCTTCGATCGTGGCCGTGAGCCTCATGTCAATGTCGTACATAAGAAGATCATCGAAGGGTACGAGCATCTCGATGTCATCTGGGCTATGGACGTGATCGAAAAGGTGGGCAAAGAAGTTAAAGACGTCATTTGGGCCACAGCATCAGAGGAAGCACGCAGGCAGTGTCGGACACCAATCGGCTGTGAAGAACAAATCTCACATGACCAGGAAAAGGCAAACGGTGACCTAGCAGACAGCTTCCACGACGAAAGGAGCCCACGTGAGATGGGCGTGGACGTCAGCAAAGCGAACACCGAAACCAGGAACCATGGCCCAGTGAGCCCTACTCAAGTCGACACAACCGCCGGAGAATGGAGCAACGACTTGAAGCATGACAGAAGGGAGGCCAAGACCAACTCACAGGAGTAAAACTAGACTGCTATTCTTTATTTGGCTAGAACGGCTCTGCATTGGAAGGATTGTTAATGGGTTGTGTTTTGCATTGCTGATGTTCTTGTTGTTGGTTTGTTGCATTTTTAAAGATATCCCCATCGTTCACTATACCACCACTAGTTAAATGATCATATAATGTTTCTGCCTCATCAAGAGAATGTTTTCTGAGCATAGTCACTTAAAAGATTCCGCGGATGTAACACGCATTCACCCTTGAAAGAGGGACTGTGTCATACTTGGACACTGAAATGGAGGATCCGTGAACTGAAGCAGCACACCGAGAACATCGAGTTTCAAAAGGTTGCTTTGCACAACACATGGTGTACTCGAGTCTGATCATGATCACCTATACGCTGTCAAGAGTCTGTAGGAGCGTATCTCGGACAAATAGTGATCGCACAGGTCTTGAGACGACCCATTACCATCAGGATGGGTTTCGAAGACTAAAGAGCTCTCATCGTTTCACTTTGTCGGTGAACTGTACTTGTCTTTCCAGATCCAGCTGTTTCCCACACTTTTGCGACCAGCGCCTTCGGCCAGCCGTAGATACTGTGCTGCTTTGAACTGTTATATCGTATAAGCGTAACCCATTTCAGCTACGTGGGACAGAAAAACAACTCACCTTGTCTTTGGGCCCGCCAAAACCTTCCATATGGCACCAAGCTGCTTCTTCCAAAGCGTCCGGATCACCAAGATTTGCAGCGACTTCGTAGTAGTTCCTCGCGGCGACTTTGTCCACTTTGATACCCCATCCATAGCGGAAACAGTTTGCAAGCTCAAAGATGGCGAGAACCAGCTCGCCTTTGGCTTCGCCACCTGTTTTCGATCCCGAAGAAAGCGCTGCTGATTCGATGGCCGCGCTGTTCGAAGCTGCTAGACTCAAGTAATGTATAGCAGCGTCTGCAGAGGGAGCGATACCCCAACCATGCCGTAGAGCAAGACCATAGAGTACCTGACATAGCGGATTATTCGCGCCGTTTGGATCTGCCAATTTCCCGAAGATCAGTGTCGATTTCTCCAAGTCGCCTGCCTCGTGCAGACGAATGGCTTCCTGGATATCTTCTTCGCCTTCTTCCAGCGAAGTACTCCTTCGATGACCTTTCTTTTCACTGGCTTCTGACCGCTCCCCATCCAGGATTGGGTTCTTCAACGCCATCATGGTGGCTCGCTTCTCCCATTGTGCTTCTCGCTGCATCTTGTTTTCCTTGGTCTCGGTCTCTTTTACTCTGCCCTTGGCGTCTGGAGGGTCCAGCGGTGCTGGTGTGTTCTGAGGAGCATCTCCTAGGTCGGTAGGCAAATGCGAGCTACTGTCGCTCTTGGAGAGACCTCGCGATCTACCAAAGTGTAGTCTTTCTGAAAGCTTGCGCTCATTCTTTGGTCGCACAGGAAGAGCACTAGGGATCTCCTTTTCCTCTGAATGTGACGAGAGAGTGCTGTTACTGCCGATGGTGGATACAAAGTTCGAGCTGCTCTTGCGAAAGATGTTGCGACGCTTCTTCTCGGTGGGCACTTGTTCGGATGCTACGGGCTCTTCGTCGCCCGGATATGACGGTGGTATGATGACTTCCTGCTCGTGTGTGGTCGTGCGCATAAAGGTGAACTCGGGTATCGGGTTGGGAAGACTCGGGAGTGAATTGGCACTAGTGCTGCGTGTGCTGATGGCATCGCCTTGTATGTTAGACCGCTTCTTGAGCACGTCTCTTAGTGGCATGGTGGGGATGATGATGATGATGATGATGGGGTTGCTGGATAGATGCGATGTGGGCTCGAGACGCGTGTCAGCGTATCCTCAGGAAATGTCGAAACAGTCGGAAGATTCGAGGTTTCGTCTGTACAGGAGCCATGGGCAGGTCAGACGGGTAATGCTGGCCATACTCCTGGTGACTTGTTAAGAGGGCAGCGCTTGCGGCTGTGCCGATCCGGCCAAGCCTTCCTTCAGGTATTCTTTCGTTTCACTCTCTGAAATGAACCAGTAGGCGCTTACCTTGACTAACCAATTGTCCCAAAATACTTCAAGCTACCCTCACGGGACATTGCACAAGCACGTAAATTCAGTTCGGTTCAAAATCTACTTCCGAGGCTGAACATGCGCCTCTCATCGTCGTTGGCTCACGACTCGCAACACATGCAACATGGAGGATGGAGGAACTTGGGTTGAATCAATCGGGTTTCCATTCTTGCTTATTACTATCTTTCTGCTCGAGTGATGCTTCTTTCTGTCTTTCTTGGTATCTTTTTCTCTTTTCGTCTTCCTTGCAACCTCGTGCGTGTCTCTACGAATAGTGCCAAATGGCTTCCATGCATAATCGTGCTGTATTCAACGCGCCAGAGACATTAATAGTATGCCGCTTGATGTCATCTGCCTGTCGAGCATCAAGAAAATCCAACATAGTCCTGTTGTTGAGCGAGTTCATGGTCGCGCTCCTCGGTGCCTCCCATGACTTCATTGTCACTGAAGTTGTCCGAATCTACATCGTCGTAGTCGATTCCATCATAGCTCTCCTCATCACTAGAGAGATCCGAGGTGTTCCCCTCTTCTGTTTTAGCTTCTGCCAACTTAGCCTTGCGCAGATTGCCCGCAGTATCGACATGTGGAAGTCGGCACTTTTTGTTACGGCAGACACCTGTGTTAGCATAATCGGGACATTCAAACATGTGACGCTCAGTGCAGTCAGCACCCTTTTCGCAGTAGCCAATCGTGCCAAAGGCCCGACAAACAGGTGCAGAAGGATTGACAGCGACGTGAGCATAGCGACAGTCTGGGTTGGTGCAATTGCCACGGAGGAAATGAGTGCAAGCAGGAACACGATGAGGGGTGGATTCATGGGAGAGGTTGCAAGCTTCACCAGCAACGCAACGGCCAGTTCGGAGGAAATCTTTGCAGATGGCGGTCTTGTTCGGATCATGCGTGTAGTGACAGCGATTGCCGTTGGCACACATACCTATAAGCAAAAGTCAGCAAGGATACACAAGGCCTACCAACGGACATGGTGAGATGGGCCGTCTCGTTCAGATCCGTCGCGCAAGGACCGGCTTGATAGCGATTGGAGTATTCGGTACCCGTAGAAGTGAACATTGAACACAGTTCCGAGCTCTTTTTGATGTTGTTATCCCTGTTGTCACCCAATCAATCAACAATTGTTCTTCCCAAAGCTCTTGACTCTTTTTCCAGTACCTCAAAGATTTCTTTACCAGACCAGCACGGTATAGGTTACCGTTCTTGCTCCTGTGGAAGGTGACACCAGCGACTTTGGCAGATTTTGGTGTAGCTCCAGGATCTGTATTTGAATCGTCTGTGCAGGTGAGAAAGTGAGTGAAGGAGTCGACGCTGGTGTACTCACCGAACATGCGAATAAGCTTGCTTCCATCGGCGGCGACGCGGAAGCGGAGGTTGTTGATCTGGATGTCGTGGACGGCGGCTGTTGATGCAGACGACGCAGCGCCGTAGGGAGTAGAACCAGTGGAGTGAGCCTGGAAGGCCTTGATGACTTTGGCCTTCTCTTTCACGTCGCGAAGACGCTGTCTTTCTTGCTCAGTGGCCTCTATCTCTAGTTGACGCTGTTGCGTCTTCTGATCGTAAACAGCAGTGTTGATGAGCTGCATGTGGCGGTCGCGCTTCGAGACCCACTGACTGGACGAGGGGGTAACAGCGGGCGTTGCTGGAGAGGACTGTTGGCTGGCAGGGGCGCCAACGGAGCTGTTAACTACGAGGGTGCGGTTGCGGTGCACAGGTTTGTGAGGGTAGGCGCGAGGTTGGTGATACGGCGCGTATCGATCAGGCACGTACTGGCCAGCCCATCCAGCTCCACGGCCTGTCGGATAGTAGCCCGATCCACGTCCAGCTGGCGGAGGGTAGGTGGGAGTAGGCGGCGCACTACCAACTTGTCGTTGCTGATTGATCCGTCCTGCGGCGACGTCAGAGCCATGTTGAGGATCGATGCGACTGCTTTGATACCTGAGAGTGCCGCGATTTTGGCGCGAAGTTCTGCCTCTTCGCTCATCTTGATTCGCTAAAGGTTAGAAACACGGTAATGCTAGTTTGCGACTGGGTGGTCGTCTTGTGGTTTAAGAATCCCGAAGTGTTGTTATGTTGTTGAGTTGGTGAAGAAAGGAAGAAAGTGGTAGGCGCGTGTGACGCTGAGCTTCCGCTTTCGGGTCGACTTCTCTCTGATTGGCTGTGCCTGCTGCCTACCGACTTTTGTTGCCACGCCTGTTGTTTTTGGAGCACGAGAAATTTCGAAAGCACTCGACCTGCTCACTTCTGACTCCGAGTGATTGTGGTTCGGAAATTATCTGCTGGAAGATTGTGGGTGGGCGAGCTGTATTCACTCCATCATGACGGCTGAAATCTCGATTACCTCATCGTCCAAGGCTAAGTGAAGTAGATTGTTTTTCTTCGATACTTGATGACCTTGAGATTGAACAACATTGCCATACCAACCGACAGACCCGATTGGAGATTACAACAGCGTCGGACCTAGCAGCACTCATGACACAGGCTCATTGGCTCGATCAGTACGCCTCAAACTATCATGAATGGCATAAGGCGCAGAATGAAGGCAAATACTGCTTCTATCGACCTCTTGGGACTGTAGAAACCGCCTTTGATTCCGATGGCATCTACTTTCAAGGTCGGGCAGATGTGAGCGCCCTCCTCGAACTCGAGGTCAAACATTGCTTGCCACAGGAGCAGCTTCGAAGAAGGATAACTCTAGCATGGACTGTCCTGCGGTTATACCACGTTCTCCTTCTGGCGCGTGCTGTGGATCGGCAGCCGTACATGACTGCTGGAAATGCTGCACAGAGGCGTTTCTTCCTTATCCACCCTCCCGAGAAGCCTGGAGATGCCGTCAAGGACGCGACCAAATCGTTATCTTTCGTCCAGGAAGCACTAGATGAGCATGAGCTTGCAAAGTTCTACCGCCATGCCCAGAATACAGCTCGTGTAGTCAATGCAGACGAGTTCCTCGCCAAATTGTTCATTTTTCCGGAAGAGGGCACCACAGGGGCAAAGGCATATTTAAAGTTCTTGTTCGTCAAAAGTCACCAGATCACGGATGGACTGACCAATTTCACGTGGCTGAACCATTTCGTTAAACTTCTGAACACACCTGTAGCACAGCTCGAAAAAGCTGTCAGTGGCCTATCTCCTCAAGCCTCGATACGAACTCGACTTCCATTACCACAAGAAGATTTGTATCCTCGCATCTCGGGCTCGAGAGCAAAGAAGCGCTGGTTCTGGCTCTTAACGCTTGTCCTTCGGCATGTAAAGAAGCCTATGCCTGCGGCATTCCCCAATCCGCTGCGACGCACTGCTCCTCTGCAGGAAGCCATTGCAATGCCCTCAACCTTCAGATCATATCTGGACTACAACGAGAAGCCACCCTTGAACACCTTCACATGCATGGCCAAAGTACCACGATGTGCTACCAAGCGACTTCATCGATGGTGCCGAGAAGCGGGTACCAGTATTGGCGCCGGAGCCTTTGTCCTAGTCGCTATGGTGATGATGTCTCTACACGAGGATTTATATCCCAAAGAGGCTTCAGAATCGCGCCGGCCCTTTATTGGCAGCTTCCCGATTAACCCTAGACCATTCTTCAAGCATCATGAGGCTCCCAACTCTATGATGTTAGCGTTCTCTGACGGTGTCGTACTTCCCTTCCTACCTTCCTATCTTGACCTTGAGACTCGTTTCAAGGTGCTGGTAAGACAAGCCCACAAACAACTTGGTCTATACCAAAAGCGCATCAAAGACGAAGAGACCGACACGGTTGCTTACATGGGTAGCAGAGGAGCAGGCAGGGTGATTGCAATGAACTATATTGGTGCTACAGAAAGACTGAGAGCAAAGCTTCCTGAACATCTTCGAGATAGCTTGGGAAACCACAGCCCTCAGGGTGAGCTACTTGCAACTCAGAACGGGAGCATGGCTACATGTGGTGTGAGCTCGGTTGGCCGGTCGGGGTGGCGTAAGGGAGAGTATGATGTTGAAGGAGAGCTTGGAGAAGGCGAAGATGCCTTTACTGCAGACTATCGATCCTCCAAGCAGAATGTTCGTGCTCGAGATGGCGAGTTTCTTGTTGGAGTCTGGGGCGACGATGACGGTATTGCTGCCAATGTCTCGTACGACGGTAATGCTATCGAAGAAGACAAGGTGAAAGAATGGCAGTACAGAATGGAGAATATTCTGATGACGAAGGTCACTCAGGCCAAATTGTAGAGGAGTAGTAAATGAGAACGAATCCCGATCTTTCTGACCACTATTTCATCCCAAGATTCCATCGTTCAAACCGACCCATATGTACTGCAGTCAAACTGCAATGTAGAGTGTTTGTCAAAATGCAATGTAGAGTGTTTGTCGAAAGTGCTATTCGAGAGTGCTATTCGAGAGTGCAAACCAAGTTGTTGAGAATGTGTGCTCCCATGACGTTCTCAACGCTCTCCACGCGCATTTTTCTGTCTTCCTCTTCCGGTTTCTAGTCGTCAGTCAAGAAGACACTACATTTACGTTTTGGTGGATCTGTCCATGGCAGCTTCCCAAGTTCTGTGCAGTCCTGAACTACTGCACTCTATATTCTACTACTGCCGAGACTCGCGCTCCACTTTGGCAGCTGCGGCCTGCGTAAATTCAGCCTGGTCTGAAGAAGCTCTCAATGTCCTTTGGGGCAATCGAGATTTTGGCGAAAACCCTCCTGTGCACGAAGGCAGAGTCTTGATCGACCTATCAACAGGACGCCGTCAATACTATGCATCAAAGATACGTATGCTGCACATAGAGCATCGAGCCGATGTAGTACACGCTTCGCTCAAGGATCTAAACTTCCCAAGACTGCAACATCTGTTGTTGAATCGCAATTATACATCTGGAGCTATCGGAGACGCCCCGTCTCAATACTTGCAACCCAATCTAGAAGGACTGGAATGGTATAGCTGGGACTCAGATCTTACTAAAGAGTTCCTGGACCAGATCAATGCCAGGTGCACTCGTCTAAAAGAGTTGACCCTTGGAGATGATGATAATCTGCGTACCACTCCAGAAGAATTCTTCGATTTCCTGGCCAAAAACCGCTCTATCAGCGAACTCACGATCGCATGTCCGGATCTAGTACAGAACGACTTGATGTTCTATCTCTCTGAAAGAAAAGGATTAGAGTGTCTTGCGCTATGGGATAGACCTTGGGATGAAGACATCTTCCAGAAGATCTCGAGTGAGCAACCGCATCCCTTCGACGACCTCCGAGATATAACTCTATGTCTGAAGCCCCCAGCCATACCTTTTGCTCTCCCTCTGCTGAAAAATATAACACGAATCAACCTTGAAATCGAAGGAGACGGTGGGGCTGCTCCAGAACATCTAGCCACGATGATATCTCTGCAAGATATGTGTATTCGATTCTGCGATGCAACCGAATTGCCAGTCGATGGTTTGCTAGCTATGCGATCCCTCACCAACCTCACCCGTTTCTGTTTCATGGGTCATGAACTGCAATCGCACTTCAGTAACGACAACCTGAAAAGCTTGCTTTCTGCTTTGCGCCAACTGGAAACTTTCGACTTCCCTGTACAATGTCCACTTTCTTTCTCGGCCCTTTTAAGTATCTCAAAGAACTGCCGGTCGATCGGAGCCATCACTTTGCGAGGAGCTTATGATCCACAACGTCTTGCAGAAGAAGCAGAGCCGATGTTTCCTGAGCTCCAGGTACTGGTCATCAAAGGTGATGGTTCTGAGGAGATACCTCCACGACGACTGGATGCAACAGAAATCGCTCGACTGATATGTTGCCATGCGCCTAAACTCGACGATCTTGAGCTTACAGATCCGAGACTACAGGATGTCGTTGAGGCTTATGATTGATCCTCTTGATCGTCGTAACCAGCTATAAAAACAAGCTCCATAGAGAGGGGCTCCGATCAACGAAGCACGACCCATTGCTCGAAGATGCCGGCCACCTCACGCACTTCTCCTTACTCAGAACTGAACCGGATAACTCGGGCCTTCGACAGCCGTGAGATCCAGACCCGTCATCGCAATCCTGGCGTGCTTGCCAAAAACACCCTTAAACATCCCCACAGTGCTCCCCGCAATGGGGTGGAGGGCGGAGAAACAACCTTAAAACCATCCGAACGGCAACTCCACAATCCGAGCATTAGTCTTCTGTACCAACTTCACCGAGTGCAGTAGATAGAGCTACATATATAAGAACACAAGGTCAGTACTCGTGTGTATAATCATTGCAATCATTTCTGCGCTCTGAAGATGAAATCGGTCGCTCATCTACCTCTGACCATTCAAGTTGGGACAGTTTTATTCGGCATCTTCTTGGTCCTGACCCTCGTCCAAAGGCTTCAACGATACAAACATGAAAGAAATCTACTACCACTACCGCCCCAGCCACGTGGCTCTTTTCTGATAGGAAACATGGCTGATGTGATTGCTGCCTCTAAAGTTGGTCAGCAGCATCTGCTCTTTCAACGCTGGGCCCAAGAACATGGAGAAATTTTCCGCGTTCGTGTCGGTCCCTTCACCGAATACTTCATCAACTCCGATAAAGCAGTCAAGGAGATATTTGACAAGGCGTCTGCTCAGACAGCTGAACGGCCTCGCTGGATAGTGTCTAACGAGCAGATATGCAACCAGCTCAATGTATTATTGCTCAACGCCAGTGACCCCCGCTGGAAACACCAACGCAAGGTCATCCACTCAGGACTCACAAGTATACCAAGAGCCGACGCTGGTCTCCCGTTCCTGCACTACGAGACTGCAAAGTTCATGGAAGAGCTTGCCAACAATCCAACCATCGGCCGCGAAAGCAAGGAACTCTTCAGTGCGATTGGAAGATACACCTACAGCACGTTTGCTTCTCAGACCTTTGGCATGGATATACAGGATCCGAATGACCCAACCATCGACTACATCTTTGAGACTGGTCTGGCGCAAATCCAAGGCACACTACCGGGCAACCACATTGTTGACATACTGCCGTGGTTGGACAATCTTCCACTGTTCCTCAAGCCATGGGAAAGTGATGCCAGAAGAAGGTTCAAGCGCGACATGGACTGGTGTGTCGAACGTCTCATGCGAATCAAGAAGGGTAGAACTCGCAACGTGTTGCAAGATGCCTTCTTGCCGCGTGTCTTGGAAGACGAAAAGAACCTCGGCTTCGGCAGTCTGGAAGAAGCAGCATACCTATCTCTCCAACTCATCATCGGCGCTGCAGATACCAGCAAAATGTCCACCTGGTCTTTCCTGGAAGCCATGATGACCTATCCAGATGTTCAGGAGAAGGGTCATCAAGAAATTGTCAAAGTCGTTGGAGATCGTCTCCCTGTCTTCGAGGACCTTGACAAGATACCGTACGTACGCTGCCTGATGAAGGAGACCTGGAGATGGCGTCCTCCGGTCGCTCTCGGTCATCCTCACACCACGACTCGCGAACTCGAATACAACGGCTACCGCATTCCCAAGGGCGCACGACTCCACCTGAACGCGTGGGCTATCCAACACGATCCCGACCGTCACGAGGACCCCGATCGTTTCTGGCCCGAGCGCTACTCTGAAGACCACACAAACACCATGCAAAGTATCAATTCGAGTGACGTACGCAATAGAGACCATTTCGCCTTTGGCTCGGGCCGCCGCGTTTGTCCTGGCTACCATGTCGCAGAACGTTCTCTTGCTGTCGCCATAATGCGCTTGCTATGGGGCTTCAAGATCTCGCCTGCCCCTGGCGCGAAATTTCCTCTTGATCCGCGTGATTTCGCCGGAGAAATGCCTGGTAATCCTGGAGAACATATGCCGGTCACTCTTGTGGTCCGTGATGAGAAGGCACGCAGTGTTATCAGCCAGGCATTCAAGAAAGCAGCTTCCACGCGCGTCCAGCTGGTAAGCTTACCCCCCTCGGAAATCCTGACGCTGCAACTTACTGATCTGTTGCAATAGGAGTCGCTTTCTTGAAAGCCATCGTCGGTCAACATGATGGTAAATATTGGTTTCTCAGATATTGATACATCAATATGATATGAGAATGAGCACGGGCAGTCACCGGATGCGCTTGTTTGGAATTGCGCTTCGAGTAGTCGACACTAAAAGGTAGCTTCTTGATCGATATGTTCGTCCCCATTGCCTTACATAACGCCACTTCCCTAACAACTCTCATATCGAGTGTTTAATTCTCATGGGTGTAGTTGACAACGTGTTGCGTGGACCTATCAGGGACAAGATTGCTTAAGCAGATACTATGTCCTTCTTGTCCTCGTCTTACCACAGCTGCATTGCTTGCTCGATAAGTGCCTGGTGACGTTAACCAACGGCAACTACTACGTTTTCCACTTCCGTAAAATCTTCATCATTGGCAGCTCTGATGCGGGCCACACTCCTTACATAACTCGCAACGTCGGCGAAGGTGTTAAGATGACTAAGCGTGGGAACGAGATTGTCGGTATGATGGCGACGCTTAGCTGCCTACTGGTATTATATTCCATGAGAGCGAGTTTGTACCGTGTCCAAAAAGTAATCGGCATGATATAGAGAACCTCTGGCTACTGCGAGATAGAAGATCCTGTCGCGAATCTCGAGGGGCAGTTTGTTCAGTGTACCGAGTCTAGGATATACCATGTGGGAGTCCACAGGCGCGGTTTCCGGGAATTGCTGAGCTAAAAAGTCCATGAATGATAAAAGTGCGACGAAGATGGCCAATGGCTCGGTAGAGGGAAGACTTCCGGAATTATTAAAAAGAAGAAAAGGATTCAAGTGCATACATAAGTGAGTTTGTTTGCAATCGTTCTAACACAATCGCTTGGTGATCCCGCAAAAATGTCCGACCCAAACGTCAAGCTTGCACTACGAATTCAGTAAGCACATTATAGCCTCTCCCTATAGATGATAACCACTAACAAAGGCTTCATTGATGAGTGCAATGGGTAGAGGTGTTTGGCTCTAGCATTTGTACTTATAGGCCTTATTTAACCTTTGGTATCGAGGAAGCAGTTAAAGAAGCTCACAACGACGGTTCGGGTGTTGTCATATTATTCCGCAAGGAGGTCAGAGATCTGGGTTAGTGCGACCCTGCAAACATCTCTACCTCATCAAAGTCCGAATGACGACAGCTGCTGTACTAATCCAAGCGAAATTCACCATAGTGGAGGTCGCCTCCTCACTTTGATTCTCGTTCTTGTTGTTTTTCTCCTCTTCGTGCCATATTACGGGAACAGGATATTGAATAATTCAAGCAGGCATTCTGCATTCTCATTTTGGAGGGTTTGGCTGTGACTGTAATGAGCACCCTCGTTGATAATCCTTGCGCATATCGTTCTGGGATAACTTTCGCAAGAAGTGACCGGTCCCTCCTCGCAACTATTCGATCAAAGCTTCGCAAAAACCATCTCCTCCCGGGACCCGCCACTTACGGAACCAATCTGGCTGTCACATCGGCCAAGATTTCTCCACCAGATAGATTGCCAGCATGAATCCAGGAGAAATGCTTCTGACCAACGAGGGGTTTCAACTCAGCGTACTATTTCAATTGTAGAATCCCGAAGTATCGTCGTGCTGCATCAATGAGCTGAACCGTTGGCAGAGCCGTTGGTCTCGGCCTTGCCCTTACCCTTCGACGTCTTTGAGGCCTTGAACTTGGCAACCTCCTTGGCGACTGACTGATCGAGTCTGGCCTTGAGTTCGGGACGGTAACCCAAGAAGAATAGGACTTCAAGCCAGACGAAGAAGGGAGCCAGGAAGAGTGCCTGGACTAGATTATCGAGAAGAGCAGGAGCACGGCCTTCGAAGATACCATGACCAACGAACTGAGCAAGCCAAGCAAATATGTGGAGACCGAGAGCATAGTAGTTGGCGGTCATGCCGTAGGTCGAGGTAAGGTGATTGGCGTAGGCAGTGGCGGAGAGCAGAAGGGGTGCCAGCAATCCTCCAGCGACCGGCTCCATAAGAATGTAGAGAGTAGCGTAGAGCGAAGCCACAATGGTACCTAGATTGGCAGGCAAGTTGGGGATAGTGATGGCATCGGGGAGAGGAATGGCGGGAGTGTTGGTGCACTGAGATGGTTAGCAGAAGTGTCTCAATTTTTGTATGATAGCGGGACTTACAAAGAGGAAAGCGGTCAAGAGGATCAGAGGAACACAAGTAATGTGGATAGCGACATTGATCTTGTTGAGACGTCAATAAACGATGTTTTCTTGGAGAGATGGTTGGATTCTTACAGGGTTATGGTGGTAAGAACCATACTGGAAGAGATCGTCAGTAAGAATTCTTGATAAAGATGGTATGGTTGGTAAAACATACGAAGAGAAGTTGCTTTTCAAGATTGAGAGACATGGTATCGTTACGGGGTGCCGAGAGATGTGATGATCGAGTAAGGTTGGCGGTGGACGGAAGAAGGTAAGAAAGTCTCGACGAGATGGTTAGATGGTCAAGGAATATCAATGAGCTGGGTCGCACGCCTCGAATAGACAAAGTGAAAGAAGCGCGAGTGAATCTGACAGCGGAAGTTGCGAGAAGCGGGTTCACACGGAAGCAATTCCTGTTTAATAGATTGTTGCCAGATGGCCAAGCAGCTGACACCGATCAAAGATTCGAGAGTCGGTTGAGATGACGATAATGCGACGGTGATGGTATAGCAGGCCGTCTTACGCAGCAATAGTGCTAACATGCATGAGTGATGAACATGGTCTTTAATTATGCTGTTGTTGATTGACATGTGCTAGACCGAGGTACAGTAGACCAAAAGGTGGCATTTGAGCCAGCCACAATTCCACGGCGACCAAGATATTTGGCACAGCGTGACAACAAGCCTCCACTTTTGCATGGTAGCCACGCGATCTAGTAGATGTTGGATATCATCACTTGTGCTCCACATTCACCAGTCAATTCCGCTACAATGTCACACCGCAAGCATATAACACGGCCATTGAGGATTACTTGTACCGCGTTGGGGGTTGAATAGAAGTCTGTGCCAAAAGACGTGACAAAGATGCAGGCACCGTTGTGGCTGACGCGCTTGTCTGGGGTCGCGATAGGAGGCTCGATGCGACAAGTCAAGACCAGACAAAGGTCCGCTTTCTCGTACATGCATTTATACTAATGAATTGATGTCGCTGTAACCAAGTCTACATATTCATCAGGTGTTGCATGTGAATTAGGCGGTTCCGAATACATAATAGCCCGTCATGGCCTTCCGCGACGACGAAGAAGCGCTACCTCTGACCAGGCACGATGCCAACCAGACAGACGACAGTGACCAACCTAGACCGTCGGCTTCTTCCATATCCACCACTTCACTCGTACTCGAGCACTTGTCAGGCCATCCAAACTCGTTCGAGGCCAAAGAAGCGCTATATTCGCAACCACAATCCGAACAGTTCGACTTCGATGACAGAGCAGCATGGCAACACAAGACCCACGGCATCGACACCAAGGCTCGTCGCATATTGTACATCATTGCTTCGATAGCCGCTGTAGGATGGCTTGCTGCCCTTGCCCTCTTCCTCAGCTCCGGCTCGTACAAATCGTCTGCCAGTCACCCTCACGATCCTCACGCTACAAAGACGGCTCGCCATGGTCAGAAAATCTCACTGGAACAAGTCATGACGGGTCAGTTCTACCCCAAGAACCACGGCATCTCGTGGATTGAAGGTGCTCAGGGAGAAGATGGTCTGTTGTTGCAGTGGGGAGGAGAAGGAGGTAGAGATTATCTCGTTGTCGAAGAAGTCAGATACATGCAAAATGCCGAAGCTTCAAAGCAACACAGCAAGACGCTTATGAAGAATGGAGCCATCTACTACAAGGATGAGTTCATCACTCCGAGCAACGTCTGGCCCAGCGCAGATCACAAGCACGTCCTTGTTCAATCACACATTCAGAAGAACTGGAGACACTCGAACACCGGCAGGTACTGGATTTTCGATGTCGAAAGTCAGTCTGCCGAACCTCTCGATCCTGCTGAGCCCAACAAGAGAATACAATACGCCTCATGGTCTCCCAACAGCGATGCCGTTGTCTTCACAAGAGATAACAACATGTACATCCGCAACCTCTCTGACAAGAAAGTAAAATCCATCACGACGGATGGCGGTGCTCAACTATTCTATGGTGTTCCTGACTGGGTCTATGAAGAGGAGGTTTTCGCGAGTAACCAGGCTACATGGTGGTCCGGCGATGGCAAGTACCTCGCCTTCCTCCGCACCGATGAGGCCGCCGTTCCCGAATATCCCGTTCAATACTTCTTCTCGAGACCGAGCGGTAAACAGCCCAAAGAGGGAGAGGAAAACTATCCGGAAGTCCGCAAGATCAAGTACCCCAAGGCCGGTGCACCCATGTCCGTCGTTACCCTGCAGCTATACGATGTCGCCGAAGGCCAAGTTTTCACTGTCCCTATCCAAGGCGACTTCAAGGATAAGGACCGCTTGATTACCGAAGTCACATGGGCTGGACGTAGTGGCAAGGTCATCATTCGTGAGACAAACCGTGAGAGTGATGTTCTGAAGGTTGTTCTGATCGACGCCGAGCGAAGAGAAGGCAAGACCATCAGAGAAGTCGATGTGAACGCTCTTGATGGTGGCTGGTTCGAAGTCTCGCAAACCACAACATACATCCCCTCCGATCCCGCCAACGGAAGAGAGCACGAGGGCTATATTGACACTGTCATCCACGATGGCTTCGATCACCTTGCTTACTTTACACCCCTGGACAATCCAGAGCCGATCATGCTTACTAAAGGTAAGTGGGAAGTGGTTGAGGCTCCATCAGCACTGGATCTCAAGAACAATTTGGTGTACTTTGTAGCCACCAAAAAATCATCTATCGAGCGTCATATCTACAGCGTCAAGCTTGATGCGTCAGATCTCAAGGCTGTGACGGACGATAGCGAAGTTGGATACTACTCTGGCTCTTTTTCCAAGGGAGGTGGCTACCTGTTGTTGACCAACAAAGGTCCAGGCATTCCATGGCAGAAAGTCATCAATACTCCAAGCAACAGCGACAAGCTGGAGATGAGTATCGAAGACAACAAGGCCCTGAGGGAGCTTGTCACTAAGACTGAACTCCCCATCGAGATCTACCAAACCATCAATGTCGACGGCTTCGACCTGAACCTCGTCGAGCGCCGTCCTCCCCACTTCGACGAGAAGAAAAAGTACCCCGTCCTGTTCTATCTCTACAATGGCCCCGGTTCTCAACAAGTCGACCGCACCTTCCAACTCAACTTCCAATCCTACATCGCCTCCTCCCTCGGCTATATTGTCGTTACCCTCGACGGTCGCGGCACCGGCCACCTCGGTCGCGCTGCCCGCTGCATTGTCCGCGGCAATCTTGGTCACTACGAAGCCCACGACCAAATCGCCGCCGCCAAAATGTGGGCGGCCAAAAAATACGTCGACGCCGAACGCATCGCCATCTGGGGCTGGAGCTACGGCGGCTTCATGACACTAAAAACCCTCGAGCAAGATGCCGGTCAAACGTTCAAATACGGCATGGCCGTCGCCCCAGTCACGGATTGGAGATACTATGATAGCATTTATACTGAGCGCTACATGCACACCCCTCAGCACAATCCTACAGGTTACGACAACTCCACCATCAGCGATGTTAATGCTTTGTCCAAGAATGTCAGGTTCTTGGTCATGCATGGTGTTGCAGACGATAATGTGCATTTCCAAAACACATTGAGTTTGCTGGATAAATTGGATCTGGCCAACGTGCAGAATTACGACGTGCACTTTTTCCCGGACTCGGATCATAGTATCTATTTCCACAATGCTAACAGGGTGGTTTACGAGAGTAAGTTTTTGACTTCCTGCTTGCAGATGATTTGGATGATATACTGACTGATTGTCTCGCAGAGCTCAGCAATTGGCTTATCAATGCTTTCAATGGCGAGTGGTTGAGGACGCCTAATCCCACGCCACTGGCGCAGATTGAGAAGTAGTTTACATAGAGTGCATCATCTCATTCAGCATAGGTAGTGGCGTTATCTCAAATTCATCTTTCTTATCCTCATGGTGAAGTTGTAGATATTGGTGAGAAGTCTGGTTCGCTTCTTCCACAACATTCAGACTGTGACCCAATGGTAAGATTGCTCAAGTTCATTCAGTGAATATGTAATTGCAGCATT
Organism: Aureobasidium pullulans EXF-150; assembly: GCF_000721785.1. Classification (NCBI taxonomy): domain Eukaryota; kingdom Fungi; phylum Ascomycota; class Dothideomycetes; order Dothideales; family Saccotheciaceae; genus Aureobasidium; species Aureobasidium pullulans. The sequence continues at coordinate 156,750 of NW_021941046.1, read as the reverse complement.
TACAAAAGCCCATGCTCTACCGCGTTCGAAAATTGACAAAGAAAACGATCTCGAAAATACAAATGCTATGATAACTGCCTCCCATTCCTTTTCTCGTCTTGTAAGTCATGATGTGTCCCCATTTCCTCCTTCCCTTCCGTCATAAGATACATATACATGCCGTGTGCTAGCCTTCTTTATTCATGACCCATCTTCTCAATCTCGAAACCTGGTCCATCGGCCGGTCGCTGGTCTTTGGCTTCACCATGATTAAAGACGCAAGTAAATCTCAGCAAATTGGCCTTCGTGTGTCCCTGACAGACTGTGATTTCGTCGCCAGTGTGGACTCTACCGTAGAGCTGCTTGCCCTTTGCATCTTTGGCATTCAGCTTCACACCATTGATAAAGATGCCATTGCTGCTGTCTGTGGCGACAAGACAGTGCAAGCCGAGCAGTTTCGTCCAGTCTCCGCCCATCCCCACTACTTTGTCGATGCCTTTGGCGTGGAAGTAGATCATGATACCGCGTTTGGGCACGCGGGTGTCCAATGGATCTGGGAAGACAATTGTGTTTAAGGGGCTTCGTCCCCAAGTCGTGATACGAGAACCCAGGTCGAGCGTGACGGCACAGAACGAGTCCGGAGTGGTCGTCAGACGTCCCAGTCGAGGTGCAGGACGGATAAACTCGGGCTGTGTTTGCGCGACCGTGTGTAGCGGTCGATCGAACTCGAAGTCAACGCCGGAATTGGCAGTCGTTGGTGGCAGTGAGTGGAAACTTGCTCCAGGTAGAAGATTGTGACTAGTGAAGTCATGACCGCTGACTGAGGAAGCATATTCAAGAGAATGGGTGCTGGGGTCAGCAGGATCATAGAAGGAGGAAGCAGAAAGCGGGAGGCTGATTTGTCGATTGAAAGAGAGTTTTCTTTCTGTTGGTTGGATTGGACGAGGCGTCTCCTCCATACTTCCACGAGTCTGGCCGACTGACGCTTGTGGTGGGTCATTTGGCGTAGTAGGAGTGGTAGGCTCACTCTCATCGGCGGTTGCCGAGAATGCGGACTGTGAAGAGTCCATGTTAAGGTCTCGCATATCTGATTCAGCCCCTACAAGGCTCGCGAAATTGGATGCATGCATGTCGCTTTCAGGTGGAGTCCTCACCCTGGTATTCCGCTGATCATCATCCGGTTGGTGACTAGCCGCAGACGTGAACAACTCATCCTGAGCATGCTGTGCCTTGGATGCATCAACATTTGCATGTTCTGATGCAAATACAGGCTGCTGGAGTTGTGTACCAAAGATACCAGAACTCCGCACCAAGGACGCCTGAACCTCGCCGAAAAGGCGTGGAGGTTGTGAGTTCACTGCAAGCTCCCGAACGCCAGGGTCCTCGGCAGCGTGGGTTGGTCGTAAAGGATGTGTTGGCGGCTGAGAAGGTGCGGGTAGTTGAGAAGCGATTTTTCCACTCTTGAAGCGTTTAGACTGTCGAGGGTCCAGAATATCAGAGTCACCGGAATCGACACTGGCTCCTTGAGTCTTGTTCCACTTTCCGTGAATGCTCAATTGAGATAAGTCGTGCGCTGCGCCCGCCTCAGCATCTTCCTCTTCAATTGTCAGAAGGCCTGACGGGGGCTCGTCTTCAATCTGACTCGCCTCTCCACCTAGCCAAGGATATGAAAGACATTGAAGGGCAGAGGGTCTGACAGCAGGATCGGTGTTTAACATATCCTCAAGCAGATCAATAGCGTCGTCAGAGATATTGTGCTTTTCAAGGACAGTCGTGTCAAGGCTGGTGCTGACAATACGTTCAAACATGGCTCTGCCTGTCTGGTCTGCGATGCCTTCAAATGGTGGTTTTGTACTCATGGCATACCACAGCACTCCACCAAAGGACCAAATGTCGACACACGAGCTGTAGGAATGGTACTTTCCTCGTTGCTGCGATGCGCCTTTACGATCACGCTTTCGTCCCTTGGCATTGAAGTGAGCATCATAGTGGGGGAAGACTTCTGGCGCACAGTATAGCAGTGTGCCGCAGAATGTTTTGAGGAAGGTTTCGTTGTCGGAAATGACTTTGGAGAGACCAAAGTCAGAGAGCTTGACTGTGAAGGAGTTGGGGTTGGTGTCGGCGATCAGTATATTGTCCGGCTTGATGTCTCTATGAGTGATCATGTTACGGTGTAGGTAAGCGAGGGCGTCGAAGACTTGTATTGCCATAGGTTTGGCAAGAGCTTCTGGTAGAGGGCCATTCGCCCCTAGCCATTGTTGAAGATCGCCAAACGGAACCAGCTCCATGATGATGTACAGATGATTCTTGACATCGTGGCAGTCGATGTATTGCACGACATGTGGATGGTTGATACCCTTCATGATGCGCAGCTCATTGTCGAGCTTCTTGTCGATGACACCGTTCTTCATGAATCTTCTCTTCTCCAACTCTTTTGCAGCGAACATGTGACCGTTGCTCTTACTATTTAGGCGGTAGACAGTGGCAAAGGCTCCCTTTCCAAGGTGGCCGGTGACATTATATTTGTCGCCACCACTCCAGTGCATGCCAAAGGGATTCCCTTGCAGTAGCATGGGTTTGACGCTGGTCTTAGCTTGGCTCTTTGCGCCAGGTCTTACGGCCTGAGTCTGGCCGTTCTGTGCTGCCTTTTCTCTCAGGAGGTTGACATGGTCCAGGTAGGCAGCGAATCGCTTGCCATACTCCTCGTAGTGATTGTCTCTCGATGGGATGCGGAAAATGAACTTCAAGCTCTCGTCTCTCTTAGTCGACAAGATTTGAATGACAGAGCCTGCGGTAAGCATCATGGTAGCGGCATTGTTATTGCCCCTGCCTCTGAGAAGCTTCCCATCGACTATGGTACCATTGGTTGACGTGTCATGAAGCATGCAGACGCCGGCGTCAGTCATGTAGATTCTAAAATGCATGTTACTGACTCTTTTGACGGTATCAGTATCAATGACTATGTCGCAAGCATTCTCGTTGCGCCCGAAGACGAAACCCATGACAGGATTGTGCAGCTTGGCTGACATACGGAGCGCAAGATCTAGAGGATGTCTCTGATCTTCTCCCGGAGCGGGAAAAGTCTCCTCCTTCTCAAGATCTGCCATGCTTAAGCCATCGCTGTAGGTGCTAGGTGTAACATTTTGTAGAACGTGTTGCGGAGATCTCAGTGCTGTGTTGACGACGACCTGGTAGGCAGCAAGCGAGCATGGATGTAAGATGCAGACAACATCGGCAACCTCGACTTCATCGAGTTCTGGTTCGTCTTGCTGAGTAGCCTGCTGGGTGGCCTGCTGGGTGGCTTGCTGGGTCGATTGTGTCTCTTGGTGCGTGCTTTGACGCTGGGCCGGTGTGCGATCCGGATTCGCATTCGCTCTTGTGGCAACCATGGCGCTTGGCGGAATGAGATGGATATGGAACAAGGAGAGAAAGTACGGAAGGTTTAAAGAACCCCAGCCGTAGCCCACAAGCGGCCAGGGCCGGGGCTTAGATTGTGAAGACTCGGGAGTATTGTGGAGAAGCGAACGATACGCTCCTGATGGAATGCCTGGCTCTTTCTGTTCTCTTTATGGCGACTACAATGGTATGGATCTCTCGCGATGGTCTCGGAACGACTCGAATGTTTCGGTATCCCCAGATTCTGGCGAGGCTGGTCTGTCGCGGGAGTTGCGAGACACTAGGGTGGCAGGCGACGACGACTCCAGCGGTTGTGAAGTACGGGACAGATTCCGTAAGATTGAAGTCGGCGCAATTGAAGCGACTTGTGTCAACAGATGATGAGGAAAAAGAGTCTGTCGCGGCCATGTCGCGAGCGAACGCGTGTGGTGCAACCAGCAACGCAAGGACTCCCGCTTGTTCTTGCCGCTTGTCAAGCCGCTCTCTATCCCCGATAGAGTATAAGATCTGCGTCTCGCTGCCTATAACCTCCTGAAACCTCCACCAGTTCGTGCCCACCTTGCACTATATCTGACGAACACCATATAAATGAGTCAGACTATACCAATAGTCATTGTGTGTATGTGCAAATAGTTGCAACGGAATTCGAGTCTCAGGCAAGCTCACTCTCAGCTTCAAAAGAGGCTTCTTAAATATCTGTCGAAATGCACAGTGTCTAAAATTTGGTCAAGTAGTCGGTTGAGAGCCTCGCTGTTTTCGACCTCTCATTGGAAAGAGACTCGAATCTCAAAAGCACTGTGCATTGCGTAGTTCGAGTTGGGCTGGTCGCGACTGCCGCAACAAGCCAACTCCTGCGCCTGTCGTCCTGCTACCTAACTTTTCTTCGCCGCTGACCACTGACTGTTCCTTGAGCCGTCACCCCAACATGGACGAACACTCACTTTCTCTGCCGCAGCCTCCGCCGGCCAAGCGCATCAGACTGGACGACGACAATACGTTGGCTGATGAAGATGAAGGTCCAGGAGATGCAGCTCGGCCTGAGACCTTCTTTGATTGCTACAACATGGGCGACAGAAAGACTGCTGGTTACCTGGGCTTCTCAAACACATCAGAATTACATGTCTGCTCAGTCTCCTGGCCATTACTGCGTGCTACGGCTGCGATACACCCCATCGCGCACAAGCTCAACAAGGAGCTGGCACTCGGTCTGATCCGCGATGCTCCACGTTCTGCAACCTCGGCTGTTATCCTCAAAAGTTGGTCCCTACTCGATTCTGATGGCAAAGGTCTCTCGAATCTTCGAAAAGCTGAGCATCTCGCCATCGTACTGATCAATCTGAAATCCGATCTGGCCCGCATGGTCGCCGCTTCAGATAATACCAACCAATTGCAGCACGCACATGATTGTCAAAAGTTCCGCACAGTCTACCCCTCGCATCTTTGTCCCCCTCAGATCAGCTACCCTGTCAAATCTCCCTTGTTGGCACCCTCGGATGGAGAGGACTTCCTCGAGTCCTACAATAGGTGCTTCTCCCTCCTCCGACACATGCGAAACATCCTCAAGAGTTCCGTCTACGACACCAGATACAATACCGATAAATTCAAGTCTGGTCAATACGTCGACGAAAAGCATAAACCAGCATGGATGCGCGCACAAGGCTCCGGTGCGCCTCCCATCACACAGCCACAGCATGGTCTCGATTCGCCGCCGCAATCGCGGCGCCCTTCCGCCGTCAACGAAACTCACAAACCATGGATACCTACTCGTCCACGAGGGCTTAGCAAGTCCCCCACCTCACAGTACGCCCTTGGGTCGGCGTCGCAGCCGAGCCCTGCCGCCGTCAAAGAACGCGAGCCATCCGCGAACTACCAATTCAGCTTCTCTGCGATTCACAGCATTGAGATCAACCCAAGCTGCGAGCCCCCGCCGATCTCTAGGTCTTTTGCTATCTTGTGGGATCACACGATTGAGCCTGACTACCTAAAGCCCGGACTCAAGCGTGCTATGGATCGAGCTAAGGCTACCGGTGCCCATCTGCCCTCCAAACTCCAAAAGCTGAAGAAGGATCCATGCGACATGAACAGGGAGACACTGTTTTACGAACAAATCCGTGCTCAATTCGAGTGCCGTGCTCTGGGTATCGATTTGGGCAAGCTTTTGTTACAGTACAATAGCTCTACGTTCGGTGAAAGCATTCTTGTGACGCAAAACCTGGAGGATGAGGCATGGTCGGATACACAGGCTGCTCTCGCAGATTCTGATAATGACAAATTCGTCTTCAGAGTCGGATTCTTCGCTCTGAACAACGACGACGACGACGGATGAATTCTCACTGGTCGACCCGGGGGTTTGAACGAATCCGTGCCTTGCAACAGACATGCTCATATTAGGAGATTAGATAGCTTCGATACACAGGTCCTCCAATCGAGCGCTTATTGAAGCAGTATCTCACATCACTGGTGTCCACTTGAGAGCCCCAAGACTCTTTGCTGCCTGTGTGACCCTGTTCCTACTTTTGCCCATGTTAATATGTTCCACCTGCACCTTGTTGGGCACTATAAATCACACTCACATGCTTTTCGATCCTGTTATCATACGTCATACCAAAGCATCTGATATTCATATGTAATGCTGTTGTTGCTACATTTATCATGTCGAAATCTCGAATCCAGTATTCACAAGTGACCTCGACCTTTGCTTTCTCCATCGTTGACGAAAGTTGGGACTCTCCTTGGCATCGATGACATAGGCGAGGACAGCTATATAAGTCCTTCTCGAGTCTCTGTACATTTATGAGAACAAGCCAGTACCGTAACTTGACCATAACCCGAGACAAACTCCTTCCAATCTCACAGGTGTGGGTGAAGCATTCTCCAACTCTACCATTACCAGTTCATATAAACTTGCAACGCCACGAACACGCGAGTAATATCAAATGCTGATGTGGTAAGAAGCTTTCAATTTCATATTTCTGCATACCAAAAACCCTCTGATCAGATATATCATTTCTCCCTTACCCATTCGCATTCGCACTCAAAAAAAAAAAAACAGTGGTATTATGCCCTCCGTTGAAGGAAACGCCCTTGTCCCGATACGCCAATAGTCCCGAGAAACATCATCCCATGGTGTTCAGATTCATTCATCCATCTTTCCATAATCACGTAAAACACAATGACAGAGGCTCAGCCATGCCTAAGTCCTTCAGGCTTGATCTTCAGAAGCATAGCATCAGCAAGGTGCCACTCAATCAAGCACCAACGCCTACGGTGCTGGCCCATCTGATCTTCCGGACCAGACCGCTCTTGCCGGCTTCGCGTGCGCAAGCTGTGGCCCCTTCGCCGGTGCCGGTCATGCCGGCTTCCAATCGTCCTGCTGCCTTGCCCGTTGTGTAGCCGGCGGTGAAGCTCATGGCGCTGACGAAGACCACAACACCTACACCGACAATCCAGGTGAACATTGTAGGATTGACGTCGTCAATACTGTAAACTGCGCCGGAGTCGCGGCGTTTCTTGATTGCTCTGCGTTCCTTGGAAGAGCCTCTGGTTGTTATTCCTTTTCGCTTAGCCTCGGACTTTGTGGAGCGGACGTCGGCAGAAGCAGAGGTGGATGTGGAGGCACGGCGGATGGTTGGCTTGAAGGTGGGCTCGTTGACTTGAGCTGTGAGAGGTGAGTTGTTCTCGAGAGCAGAGGCAGGTACCATTCTCAGTGTGTTTGGCTGGATCCTGTTCGAAGCTGGACTTGATGCATCAGTTGTAGGGCGCGTGTTGGACTTGGGCAGTCCGCGAGCGGCGGCGGCAAACGACTGCAAGGTGGAGAGACTGGCGCGTAAAGCGGCTTCATGGTCAGCAGCTGCGTTGTGGTTTGGCGAGAGCAGGTTGTAAGGCGAGTGTTGAACTCTGGCCTCGTAACGAGAAGGGTATGAGTGTCTGGCCGAGTGACGACGCTCAGGCTGAGCAGGGAAGTATGAGCCTGGGACAGGCTGACTGGCGTGCCTGACAGAGTGGCCTGAGGGGTGAGAGAAGGCATTCGGTTGAGGTGTAAAGGCATTATCATTGTTGATAGGGTAGTTGACAGCAGTTCTGTTCTCATCGTCGTCGGAAGACTCGACCATGGCGCTTCTAGTATGGGTGGCAGGAAGCGTGAGTCCTTCGCTTGAAGATGTTATGACATGGTCGTCATCACTTTCGCTCTCTTCATATTCCTCTTGACTGCTTGCAGCTCCGACACTGCCTGCACGACTGGCGATGTTGAGCCGAGAGGGTCGACCGGGTCTTTGGCGTCTTCGGCGAGAAGAGGCTGGCGGTTGATGGACACGGAGACCGGTGGTGACAATCTCATCGGCAGCGGAAGAGAGCGACGACGACGAAGGCTGTGAGGAGATCTCGACCCATGAATCTAGATGATGGTTGCTGTCAGCGCTGCCTTCATGCTTTCTTTTCAGCGCAGCCATGGAAGAAGAGCAGGAGGCGGGTCGAGGCAATGAGCAAACACGCGCAGAAACATGAAATAGGTACAGAGACGCAGTCAAGTCACACGCTTGTTTCTTACCTTCTGATCGAGTCCGGCCTGCATCTGTGGACGGTCCAAGACCTCTGCTTCCGGTATTCAGGTAGTTGGACATGATGGCGCTTTTGGGATGGATCTCGAGTCGTGATACTATGTGGTCCGCGATACCAGACAGCAAGTGGTACAAGGAGAGGGGTGCGTGGCTGGACAAGGAGAGTCCGCAGAGTGAGAAGGATAGAGAGGGGTGGCAGTCTAGTCTTTACAGGCACTGACGAATCATGCGGCAGAAACAACTGGATTCGTCAAGGCCGACAAGGAGACGAAAGCGACAGGAAAGTGGTGTGAGTTAGCAGGAGACACAGCGACGGCGTGCTCGGTCGTCGTCGATGATGCGAGTGAGGAAGTCGGTGAATGATGTATAGCGCATGCGGGGCTCGCTGATCACGCAACGGCCTCGAAGCCTTGGTCCCCGTGGGCTCTCCTTAAGCTTTGCTCCCTTTGTCCTTCCTTCGTTTCGAAGACTTTCTGCTCTTTGAGCACTGCCTGCTTGATTGCTGCGACTCGATAAAACAACAGGACGCGTGATTGGTCTGGCCCTGCTTGGCTGCAGAAGAATGTTCACATGTATTCCTGCCACCCTGACCGCTGCCCAACCACCTGCGATCTGGATATAGCACCTGCATGCCACGTGACCATCATCTTGCACTTGTGACTGATATTGGACGATCGATTCTTGTTGAGGTATGGGTATATCTTTTGATCATAACATCTATGAAACTACTTCTACTACGGTATCGAATAAGCTACAACTCACCTTAGCGCCGTGATTGTACAGGAACCACCCATTCCCAGCTATGATGTCCTCGCTGCCTTGTATTGACCGAATGATCATGCTATCCCAGGGATCCGTGAACGCCAAACTTTTTGATAATGACATGAACCGATTAATGATGATTGAGCGAAACGCTTAGTCGACTAGATGAAGGTACAGTTAGCAAAGTCCTCTAGAGAAATTGAGATGCGGTACTTGTTCAACAAGCCAGCTCACAAACTGAGTTCGACATCAACGAGACGGCGTCCTGGACCCTCTCATCAATGCTAGTCAATCATGCAATACCAGCTCGCTGAGTCTGTACCGTTAGCTTACTTACAAGACATGCGGTTGCCCTGGAAGTCACCGAAGCCACCACGGTTGGTAGAGCCACCACGGCCACCACCGCGGCCACCACGACCACCACGGTCACCGAAACCGCCACGGCCACGACCACCACCACGGCCGCCACGGTCGCCGAAGCCACCGCGACCACCACCGCGGCCACCACCGAAACCACCGCCGCCACGGCCACCGCCGAAGCCACCACCGCCACCGTTGTTATCACGGGGAGCAGCAAAGTCCAGGCGGATGTTGCGGCCATCGACGTCAGCGCCGTTCAAGCCCTCAAGAGCAGCCTTGGCCTCGTCAACGGAGCCGAACTCGACGTAACCGAAGCCCTTAGGGGCGCCAGTCTCGCGGTCGGTGGGGAGACGGATGCTGTTGATGGAACCGAACTCGGAGAAGTAGCCAGTAAGGCTGTCGGTGGTAGTGTTGAATGAAACGTTACCAACGAAGAGGGTGGTGGAAGGAGCACCCTGCTGCTTGTCGCCGAAGGTGTTGGCGCGAGCACCGACCTGGTTCTTGTCGTAGCTGCGGTTGCTGTTGTCTCTGGGAGTGCTGAAGTCGCACTTGAGGGTTCTGCCATCAAGGTCGGTACCGTGCTTGGCGTTGAGAGCCTCAGTGGCGGCATCGATGTCGGCGAACTCGACATATGAGAAACCCTTGGAGCGACCAGAGTCGGCGTGGGTGATGACTCTGACGGAGACGGGAGAGAACTCCTCGAACTCCTTGGAGAGCCAGTCCTCATCGACGTTCCATGAGAGACCACCGACGAAGAGAACCTTGCTAGGCTCGCCGAAGGTGCCCTCGGCCTTGACCTTCTTGGAGGCAGCAGCGGGAGCCTCCTCGGCCTTGCGCTTCTTGCTGGGCTCCTCAACCTTCTTAACCTCCTCCTCGGAGTCGGAGTCAGAGTCGGACGAGTCGGAGTCGGAAGAGTCGGCCTGAGAGAGATTATGTTAGCAAGGTCGATGGAGAGACAGATGTGTGTGATCGAAACGTACCTTGGCAGCGGGCTTCTCAGCCTCAGACTCGGAGTCAGAGCTGTCAGAGTCGGAAGAGTCGGCCTTCTTTGCTGCGGGCTTAGCGTCAGACTCGTCGTCGCTGCTATCGGAGTCAGAGTCAGAAGTCTCGGCGGCGACGGCCTTAGCGGCGGGCTTCTCGTCCTCAGAGCTGTCAGAGTCGGAAGAGTCAGAGGACTCCTCCTTCTTGGCGGCCTTCTTAGAGACGGGCTTGGCCTCGGCCTCAGACTCGGAGTCGGAAGAGCTGTCGGAGTCCATCTCCTCGTCGGAGTCGGAAGAGCTGGAGGGCTCGGGGGTAGGCTCCTTCTTGCTCTTCTTGGACTTCTTGGTGGCGTCGGCGACCTTCTTTGCGACGTCCTTGCTGTTGACCTTGGGGGCCTCGGCCTTGGAGACACGGCCAGACTTGACCTTGGTGGTCTCGACCTTGGGGGCGGCGGCCTTCTTGGTGCTCTTGTCCTTTGCCATTGTGATGTGTTGGTATTCTGGTGGTCGAGGTCAGTAAGGTTCGGAACCTTGACGAGGTGGTGGGTAAGGCGGTTCGCGTGGTGGTTGGTGTGCATAGTCGATCGGTCAAGCTGTCGCGGATTGCAACAGCGACAGCAGATACGACGAGCATGGTGTGAGCGACCAGTGATGGTCGCTGTGTGCGGCAAAGCCCTCAGTACCCATGATCACACGAAGTGATGGAAGCCAACAAGCCCTCTAGCCCACTGCTCTCGCGGCATGTCATGGCAATGTGTTCCCACAAGAAGCCATGGATCTGCGCGCGAGATGAACTGATGAGAAAAGCCGTCCTGATTGCGCATGTGCCCACTACCCAAGTTAAAGAGATGGTGACATCTCAGTCTGCCTCACGCAAAACCAACAACGCGAAGAGAAGACCTGAACCCACTATTGAGAGACGAACCCACTGATGTGATAAAAAAGTCGAATATAAAGAGTTGATGAAAATTCCACGAAGATGACGAGGAAAATTCTGGTGAAGGAGGATGCAAAAGAAAAAGCAGAGGCAGGCGATGGGCTTGAAATACCTCTGGCTGGCAGCTTTGATCAGCAGCGGCGCTAAGAATTTCTGCCAGTCGAAAAAAATATATACGCGTCCGTGCCCGACCAGAACGGTCCTCGGGCGACGGGCCGCGTTCACCGCCCACGAGAGCCAAGGGTCCTGTCCCGCATCTGAGGGACTTCTAGCGGCTGCTTGGCTTAACATCGCAGTTGCCAACGTGGACAGTGGAATGGTTGATTGAGGTAAAACATGGCTCCTACATCACATCGTCCCCGCAAGAAGAGAAGAGACGACCAAGTCTCGGGTCCTCGCAGTAATGCTCTGATCGTTACCGATGCAGAGACGAAACAACAAAAGCCAGCTTTCCCTCTGGTGGCTTTCTTACTGCCTGCCAAGGGGACAGTGTCACAATGGATTGTGATGCCGCTCATCCTTATGGCTGTGGGACTCTTCAGATGGGCTACTGGCTTCTGGGGCTATTCTGGTTAGTCCACGACTTGATGCACAATCACAAGTTCTAAGACTCATTCTTGTCCAGGTCTCCAAAAACCACCGATGCATGGTGACTTCGAGGCACAGCGACATTGGATGGAACTGACTATCAATTTACCTGTCTCTCATTGGTATTTTCACGATTTACAGTGGTGGGGACTGGACTATCCGCCCTTGACAGCTTATCACAGTTGGGCACTTGGTAAAGTGTGAGTATACACACACCCATCTCTTTCAACCATAGACATACTGACCAGCTCAGGGGCAACTTTATCAACCCAGCATGGTTTGCTCTAAAAAGTTCTCGTGGTCTCGATGACCACGATCTAAAGATCTTCATGCGCGCCACAGTAATCGTTTCCGAATACCTCATCTTGGTGCCGGCAGCTGTTATCTTCATCCGTCATATGAGCAAGCTGTGTGGAATTACTACGTGGGAGTCTTCTGTTGCCCTCACAGCTGCTCTCATGCAACCGGCTACAATGCTCATCGACCATGGACACTTTCAATACAACACCGTCATGCTTGGTTTGATGCTTGCATCCATGTCAAGTATGCTTGCAGGCCGCCATCTTTGGAGCTGTGTGTACTTTGTTGCCGCGCTTGGCTTCAAGCAGATGGCACTGTTCTACGCACCGGCTGTATTTGCTTACCTGCTTGGAATTTGCGTCTTTCCTCGGATCAACATTGGTAGACTGTTGAGTATAGCTGTGGTCACGACCGTCTCTTTTGTGGCTCTTTTCTTGCCCTTTCTACTTGGCGTTGCACATGATTCGTGGAAAGGAGTATTTCTACCTTTTGAAGCATCAACTCCTCCCCTGCTTCAGAGTCTTCCCGTCCAGCTTTCAACCAAGGCCTGGTACTACCCGCTTGTGTTCCAGCTTGCGCAGTCTATCCACCGCATCTTCCCATTTGCACGTGGACTCTTCGAGGATAAGGTGGCGAATATTTGGTGCGCCGTGCACGCATCTGGAGTTCACAAACTTCACCAATACGACTCAAGTCTACTTTCTCGAGCAGCACTGGGACTCACCAGTCTTTCAATCCTGCCACCATGCATGGTTATCTTTTTCAAGCCGAGAAAAGAGCTTGTACCATGGGCGCTAGCAACAACGGCATGGGGCTTCTTCCTCTGCAGCTATCAAGTGCACGAGAAGAATGTTTTGCTGCCGTTGCTGCCAATGACTATGCTTGTCGCTGGACATGGCGGACTAAGACCCGATCTTCGCGCTTGGATCGGATTTGCCAACACCCTGGCCTGCTGGACCATGTTCCCTCTGCTGAAGAGAGACGAACTCAGAATGCCTTATTTCGTCTTGACTTTCCTCTGGACGTACCTCATGGGTCTCCCGCCAACTTCGCTTTCAGCTTACTTCGGCGAGCAAGGCATTTGGCTGTCGCTGCCCGTCAAAGCAATGCATATCTTGTTCTATGCAGCAATGATTGGCTGGCATTTCGCCGAGGCGTTTGTGCAGGCACCCGCCAACATGCCCGATCTGTGGGTAGTAGGCAATGTATGTGTTGGTGCAGTGGGTTTCGGCCTATGCTATCTTTGGTGTTTGTGGCATCTCGTGGCTGAGAGTGGAATCTTGCAATTCGGCAAGCAAGCAGACGACAAGCAAAAAACGCTGTGATGGACAGACACAGAGAGTTGAGAGAAGTGGTGGTATTGTACACTAGTTATACATAGATCTAAAAGTCTAGAGATTTTGCCCGTATCCTTGTAACGCCGGTCGCAATGCAGAATAGGAAAGAAGGTGGTGTGTGTTTATGGCAAGTTGAAGCCGTAGCCCTGCATGCAAGCTCTGTACTTCTGAATCATGTTCTGGCAGTCGGCTTGCGGGTCGGCGGCGTTGGAGAAGAGCATGCATTCGTCGCGGGCAGCCTTCTCATCCTTGCAGACACAGCATGGCTGTGGCGAATGGTCAGATTGTGGATTTGTATATGGGTGTGCGAGGTGATGTCGTACCTTGACCTTTGCGGCGGCTTCGCCTTGGGGCTTGAGGTCGGCAGCGAGGTTGTTGGTGCTTACGACTGTGGAAGATGCTGGAACAGGTCAGAGACTGGACGGAAGCAGTCGCATGGTGCAGGAAACATACGCTGAGACATGTTGACTGGATTGAATGCGTGGCAAGAGCAGAAAATGGTATGCGACAAGACAAGTCGAAATATGCTGGCATATGAGGCAATCGCGAACAATATGTCAGCAACGGATTGGCATTCCGGGGGCAATTGCGGCGAGGCGAGTCATTGCTTGGCACCAAAGAAGTTCTGGAAGGAAAGCAACATAAACACAGGTGCGACTGCTTGTTTCAGCAATTTCCCTCTGTCGCAAAACACGCTGCCTTCCTCTGCTCGTCCGCATACCGCACACTCTCCTTCCTCACTCTTCCACCCAACTTTTACAACATCGTCATGGTCAACACATTTTCGCTCGAGGGCAAGGCCCTGAAACTCGACTCGGCTGCCGACATGGACAAACACATCGCGGAGCTCAAGGCTAACAAGGACGTCGAGGAGGTCATCCTCGTGGGAAACACTTTGGGTGTGGACGCCTGCGAAGCCCTGGCCAAGGTGCTCGAGACTAAGAAGAAGCTTAAGGTAGGCCGGCATATTGCATAACGGACATCGTAAATGCCAACGGTCCAATCTGACGCTCTCCAGGTCGTCAATTTCGCCGACATCTTTACAGCACGTACATATGATGAGATCCCCCCAGCTGTGACACACCTACTCACCGCTTTGCTCGCCCTCCCCGAATTGCATACTGTCAATCTATCCGACAATGCTTTCGGCGTCAGGACGGTCGCTCCCTTGCAGCCCTTCCTCTCTCAGCACGTGCCCCTGCAACATCTCATCTTGAACAACAACGGTCTTGGTCCTGCTGCTGGAACCCTCGTCGCCGAGGCCCTTACAACTCTCGCCGGAAAGAAAGAGCAAGCTCGCAAGGATGGCAAGACGGTACCCGACCTCGAGACTGTCATCTGCGGTCGCAACAGACTTGAGGCCGACTCTATGGAGGCTTGGGGCCACGCATACTCGGCCAACAACAAGGTCAAGACCATCCGCATGACTCAGAATGGTATCCGTAAGGAAGGTATCTCCACCCTGTTGCAGAACGGTCTGAGCAAGTGCACTGCTTTGGAAGTTATAGACTTGCAAGACAACACTTTCACCGCCATGGGTGGTCGCGCTCTCGCCGATGTCATCGCAAACTGGTCCGTCATCAAGGAAATTGGCGTGGGCGACTGCTTGCTCAGCGCTCGCGGCGCCGTCATGCTCGCAGACGCCCTTAAGTCTGGCAAGAACAAGACTCTCAAAACACTTCGCCTACAGTACAACGAGATCGATGCCAAGGGTATTGCTGCTCTTTGCAAAGTCGCCCAGACCGACGCCCTTCCTGCTCTGCAGCGTATTGAACTGAACGGCAACAAGTTCTCAGAGGAAGATGCCAACGTTGAAGCTCTTAAGACTCTCCTTGATGAGCGCAGGGAAGAAAATGCCCCTGACGTCGACGCAGACGATGAGACTTGGGGCGTTGATGAGCTTGACGACCTGGAAGAGGATAGTGACGACGATGATGAGGACATTGACGATGACGAAGATGCCGAGGAAGAACAAGTCCTCAAGCAGGCCGATCAAGCCGAATCAGAGAATGTCGCCCAAGAGAAAGACAACTCTGTCGATGAGCTCGCAGACCTTATGGGTAAGACGGAGCTCAAGTAACACCTTTCTTTCCTTACACATGCATTGGGTTTCTGGATTAGCGATTTGCCCCTCTTTCACTTTCAATTTGGATCGACCACCATTCCCTCTCCCCCTTTCTCTACGCCCTACTACCAAAATAAATGATACCACACACGAACACGTTGCACACTTCTACATTTCCACTTACCAATCTATTACATGCTACTACCGAAGACTAGAGACAGCACTTTGAAATTTTGAACCCTTTGCCACGTTAGATCTATGCAACAAACACCGTCACACTCCCAAACCCCAAATTTCACAAAACGCCCACTGCACAATCCTAACATCCAACATGATCAGAAAGCACTAAATTCCTTGAATGATATCCATGAACGAAAATGACAAAGACCGACAGCATATTCTGCAGTTCTACACCTATTCTCCTCTTGTCCGTCCTTTCCGTCCACATGTCACGCTCTGATCGATCCCCCATAGCCTTGACAATCTTCACCAGCTCCTCGAAAATACCGCCCAAACGTCTCTACTGACTCGCCCCCTCCCCTGACCTCCCATCCTTGCTTGACAGCTATATGACGATCGAACACTCCAGACTCAACTAATGAAGTTCCGTGTCAAGAAAAACCCAGCCTGATCAGCGACATCTATCACCAACTGCTGTCCATCGATTGGATATGGTATGTCGTGTTCCTTTTCGGCGTACACCTCTGGTTGAGCACTGGATATTTGGGTTTGGGCATCGAAGTGTGGGCTATCATGTTACTTGAGCTTGTCAGGTAGAGATGAGGTAGAGAGAGATGGAGAGGTGTAGAAGTCCTCGGAGGGTGTTGGAGCGAGAAGGGGGGGCAGAGATTGGGATAGGCGTTCTGGAGTTTTCGTGTTTGCAGGCACAACAAGCAATATACTTGCTGAAATGTTCTTCCGTGTCTTCCTGGACCATAAAAGTGATGTCGAGAGAAAATGATCAACGTCAGTGTCTCCGATCATCTTCCAAGAAACAGCGCATTTGAAAAGGTGGCGAACACAACTTTGCTAGCAGCTTCATGTTATGGAACCCCTTCACTTGACGTTGTTGGCGAATGAATGCTAGGCTTGGTCAAGGTCATAGTGAATATCGCCAGGGCTTTCTCGACATGAGATTGAGGTTAAAAACCGCAGTTTACACGTCGACAGCCCTTCAATCCAAGTGGTGGGAAAAACGACTCAAAGCTATATCCGCAGTTATCGAAAGCGCGAGAACATTTGTTTCCCAAAGACACCGTGAATCCAGACCCAAGAGGCGTTCCATCCCCTTTTGCACCGACATAGGACTCCCTGGCAGCAATGAGAAACACTCAAGCAGCAATCGTGTAGAGTAAGCGAATATAGCCCAGACAGAACTTCGGCAGCTAGTGCTACTTGTCGCTATATCATTTCCAATCTGCCTTTTTACGGCTTCGAGACATGGTCTTTCAAGAACTATATAGGATACGGATTGCATTAGCTCTAGAGTCGCCCGGGCAGAACCCAAGAGCATCGCCCAGCTTGAAATGCTACCAGTCTACCACTTCGATTGAAAACCTGATAAGATTGGAATAGTAAGATCAGAAAGAAAGTGTCGCTGCGGGAGAACGTTTGTTCCTGTGGACTTCTCGGACATTAGATGACCATGTAAGTTGACCTGCCTTTGAGAGAAGTGGCCAAGTTCTGCACCAGACAAGACTGGTACATATCAAGTCGTCGTTGGGATGGACTCAAAGGTCAACCTATGCTCTGACAGTTCCCGCCACAACAAGCATAGTGTCGTTCGATACAGCCTGGCTTGATATTTGCCTTCTGGGTATAGTTGGGTCGGAATGACGTACTGTGTTGCCTCGGATGTCTGTGTAGCTGTAGCTGTGTTGATCGTTCAGGTGGTAGCGATGTAAAACTGAGCGGTGCGCTTGTTGCTGATGATGTCCTTTTCTCAGCCTCTTGACCTGCTCCCAAAGAGGGGCTGCTAAACGGCAGGATGTTGTTTGAGTCCGAGAGGATGCCCAGTCAGAGCGCCGGGATAGGTTACTCGCACAGGAGAGTACCGGTAGTGTAGATGGCATCGTGCCATTCGATAGCCAGGCCATGGGTGTTCTGCGACAGGGACGCTCGATGGTGATTCATCAAGGCAGTGCCTTCCGTGGTTGCCGTCTTCATAGCGGTGGCGAATCTGAATTGGTCTGTAAGCAGAATATACATTGAATGCGATTTCTGGCAGGAACGATTAAGCAAACGCGATCACAGCTTGTACGAAAACAGAAGATTATACACTTTGTCATTGTGTCATTGAAAGATTTGGAAGAAAAACTCAATGAGACGCTACTTTCGCTCTACTATACACACGGCTTTTTCGGCCTGCCCGCAATTTTCCCCGTTATAAATTTTTAATAAGAAATTTACGAGAAGTTGGCGGTGAAGCTCTTGATGACATCCTTGAGCTTAGCCTCGAGCTCCTTGCTGAGGGCACCCTCCTTGTCAATCTGGTCAAGGATGGTCTTCTCGTTGGTGCGGAGGTGGTTGAGGAAGTCAGACTCCCACTGGAGGATCTTGGCGACGGGGACGTTGTCGAGGTGACCGTTGATACCAGCGTAGATGAGGGGAACCATCTCGTTGACGGCCATGGGGCTGTACTGCTTCTGCTTGAGGAGCTCGGTAAGACGCTCACCACGAGACAGGGTCTGCTTGGTGGCGGCATCGAGATCGGAACCGAACTGGGCGAAGGCGGCAACCTCACGGTACTGGGCCAAGAAGAGCTTGAGCGAACCAGCGACTTGCTTCATGGCCTTGAGCTGAGCGGCGGAACCGACACGCGAGACGGAAAGACCGACGTTAATGGCGGGGCGGATACCCTTGTAGAAGAGCTCGGCCTCCAAGAAGATTTGACCGTCAGTGATGGAAATGACGTTGGTGGGAATGTAAGCGGAGACATCACCACCCTGGGTCTCAATGATGGGCAGAGCAGTGAGCGAACCACCACCAAGCTTGTCGTTCATCTTGGCGGAACGCTCAAGGAGACGAGAGTGGAGGTAGAAAACGTCACCGGGGTAGGCCTCACGACCGGGAGGACGACGGAGAAGCAGAGACATTTGACGGTAAGCAACGGCCTAGGGGGGTCGAGTTAGTACCTGATGCAATGCACGATGTTTTTGGAGATTCCCAACCTGCTTGGAGAGATCGTCGTAGATGATGACGGCGTGCTTGCCGTTGTCACGGAAGTACTCTCCCATGGCTATTGCAGGTCCGTTAGTATGCTGACTGAAGGCACGAAGTTATTCGTTTGACTTACCGGTACCGGTGAACGGTGCAATATATTGAAGGGGCTTTTGGGGAATCGGTTAGTAAAGATGATCAAACAGTGTGCTGAGAAAAGAATTATGACTTACAGCAGCCTCGGAAGCGGTGGCAGCAACGATGATGGAGTACTTCATGGCGTCGTTCTCCTCAAGGGTCTGGACGAGCTGAGCGACGGTGGAACGCTTCTGACCGACGGCAACGTAGACACAGTAAAGCTTCTTGGCCTCGTCGGCGCCAGCGGCGTTGTTCCAACGCTTCTGGTTGAGCATGGCGTCAAGAGCGACGGCAGTCTTACCAGTCTGACGATCACCAATGATCAACTCACGCTGACCACGACCGATGGGAACCATGGCGTCGACGGACTTGAGACCGGTCTGGACGGGCTGCGAGACGGACTGACGGGGGAGAATACCGGGAGCCTTGAGCTGGGCACGGGATCTCTTGGAGGACTTAATGGGGCCCTTGCCATCGATGGGGTTACCGAGAGCGTCGACGACACGGCCGAGAAGCTCCATACCGACGGGAACGTCGACAATCTCACCGGTACGCTTGACGGTCTCACCCTCCTTGACGAGACGGTCAGAACCGAAAAGAACGACACCGACCTGGCCGGCCTCGAGGTTCATGCACATGCCCTTGACACCGGAGGCGAACTCGACGAGCTCCTCAGCCTGGACGTTGGCCATACCGTGAACACGGGCGATACCATCACTGTTGAATATGCGTCAGTTCCCGTTGTCTTCTTTCCAGATATTGTGGTCGTTGTAGACGTACCCGACGGAGAGGACACGGCCGGTCTCGGCGAGACCGGACTCCTCCTGGACACCGCGGATTCTCTGCTCGAGGATGGAAGAGACCTCGGTGGGGGAGGCCTTGTCGGCGTAGCCACGGAAAGAGTTGGCGACGGGGGCGACAGCGCGAGCCTGAAGATGGAGACTTGTCAGTGATGTGTTGCAAGACTTGGCAAAGGCGAGCAGCAAGCTTCGACGTCGCCAGCGACAGCTCCAGCGCGCAACCGGCCAACACGTCGCGCAGACAATGCCCAATGAGGGTGGCGACAGGTCCAATGATGGTTGTCGGACCCATTGTTGGCCCGGTATAGCGTATTTTTCGAGCTCGAGGTCGCAGGCGAGGTGTCGGCGAGTGGTTGGAGCTTGTTGAAACGTACCGCTGAAATTCTCGACGAAGCGGCGGCGACGGTGGCCACGCGGGCGCTCTGGCGAAGAGCGCTTCTGAACATGATGACGGAAATTTCCTAGAAGCCCGATGGGTGTGACGGGTCCCAATGAAATGTAGGATGGAGTGGAGATAGAGGGTGATGGGAGGTCGTTCTAGGAGGAGGGTGAGGTTGAACGAAAACCGCACGTCGAAGCACTGGGAATGAGGGTCAAAGCGCCCACTGGCCACTCCTTTTGGCAGCTTTTTGAATTTCGTAGCTTTGCGAGCCCTGCTTGTATCACCACATTGCACACATCTACATGCTTTTGCACTTTCAGAAACCAGGCAGTCTTGCTCTTTCAATATCACTGCAGCTCACTCGAGTTGCAGCGTTGTTCAATTCAGCTCGCTCCTTCCTGCGTACCACAGCCTGCCATTCGTTTTGTCACTCCAGACAGAAGTGACGACCGAGTCTTCCCGATCCCGGCAACCACCGCCCCCCATCTTCCGGCGGCTCCTCTCCACGATTCACATTTCTGATCTCTCGTTCTCGACTCCATACATTCTGAGAATCAAAGCATTTCATCTTCGCATGCTTGTTGTGTATTATCATAAAGGGCCGTGTGTATATCTAAGTCATTACCTACTTGCTCATCAATGAAATCACTCTCCTTCGCTCCAATGCACGCTATCATCATCGCTAAAATGGTCTAGTAGATCATCTCCCACTGACTGTGAAGCTTCATCCACTTTTGCCTTCTCTTCGGCCGCTTTTGATTCCCTGCGGATATTGGCAGCATCCAGCCTATCCATGTTGTTCCTCACCCAGTCTTTGAGGAAGTGGCTGATCTCAAACCTGACTGCTCGCAACTCATCCGACCAGAAAGCTTCTTGTGCTAGCTTCGCGGCAAGCTCATCCACACACAGGCTGTCCTCCACATCTCTCCGTGATGTACTGGCTCCAGCCCAGAGCAGACTTTTGACTGTGTCAATGTTACCCGCTGCCACTGCTGAGTGTAATGGCGTCTTGTGCATTCCATCGGAGAGGTCGACTGTAGCTCCCTTCTTGCACAGCAGGTTGATCATGTCGCCGTCTCCATGCATCGCGGCCCAGTGCAACATGCTTTTCCCGCCATCCCATTCCTTTCGGTCGATTTTGAACTCGGGAGTAGAGTTCTCCAAGGATAGCACAATTTCTGGCAGGCATCCTGTTTGAGCTGCCAATTCGAGGGTAGAGATGCCTTGTCGATTCACCCAAGGGTCTGCCCCACTCTCTATGAGCATACGAATGATAGGTAGGTCCCCCGAGCGTACAGCCATTGAGAGAGCACAGTCTCGTAACGATTCAGTGCCAAATGGACATCCTAATTCTTCATACTGTTCTTCCCTCGGCGTTTGTGTCTTTTGATCAGAGCCATAGAAGCTCAGAAGCCTTTTGGTGGGTTTGTAAGAGCACCATTCGTTGATGTCGGTCTCCTCGTGGTTGATCAGCGCTCTAGCCCATTGCTCGTTTCGTGATTTTGCTGCCATGATGAGTGGGCTGGGTATGGGATTATAGACTTTCGACTCCCACGCAACGGTCTTTTCGGCGATCGTCTGCACGCTGCTCAGATCGATTGTCTCTTCTGTTTCTCCCGCGGACTGATTGCGCATAATGGGGAATTCGAGTAAGAGATCCACCATGGCGTCCTGTTGGTGGTAGATAGCCAGACTGATCAAGTATGCGTCGGGCAGGGTGTCCACCGTCGTATACTTGGCATTGTTGTGTAATAGCTCCACGCCATATTGATTTTGAGTGAGAATCATCATCTCTAGTAGACGGCAGTAATAAAGCTCAGAAAGTCGACCACCTGCTGCTAAGAGAACCTCGACGATGCGCCTTCGTGACACTTCGCGAGATTTGAGAACTTCCGGTACTGTCGTCGGCGGCTCAATGCCGTCGTTTGTGCTTTTGGATGAGAAACTTGAAGCCCTCGAGAGATATGGTCTCGAAGTCTGCACAGGTCGCAACCAAATGAACATGGCCTTCTCCAAAGCCTTTGATAGCTCAGCCTGGGTAGGTGAAAGATCTCGTATCAAAAGCTCGGTTGCTGAGAGATGACTTCTCTGGACTGCGACGATCAACGCACCAGAACCTCGAGCACCCCTCTGAATGAGCATATCCATGACGTTTGTATCGGCTGTGCGTGCGGCTGCCGAGAGAGCTGTAGACAGCTTGTCTGTTGTGTATCTGAAGGTGTTAAGGAAATGCTGTGCGGCCTCTGTGTGAGAGAACTTTGCAGTCTTGGACAATGCTGCGCCTGATTCATCTTCCGCCCCATGTTCGATGAGCAAAAGGATTGAGTCCATGTCTCCACTGACAGCCGCCGAGATCAGAGGATCGCCAAGGTCCTCGGGCTCGAAAGAATAATTTTCCAGGAAGTACTGTAGAGGTTCGAACTGATGGTACTCGGCGGCGGTAGATAGAGCTTCGACTTTGTTTCCAGCACCAAGTCCGACGAAGTATCTGACAGAGCGCATATCACCAGCGGCACACGCTGCAAGTAGTCCGGCATCGACAGATTTGTCAAAATCGTCAATTCGGGTACGGAAGACTTTCAGAGCTTCTGCCGTCTCGCTACGACCCCTTCTAGTGGTGCCCACCAAGATTGAAGCAAGATCTCCACGCCATTTTCTGGACATGCCCGAAGTCGTCAGATGTGCTTTGATTGGTTCGAGCAGAAGCTGCAACATTGGCAGATCCCCTCCGAAGGCAGCTATGCGCAAAGCACCGGCATTGACAGGAGCGCCGCCTTGCTCGAGCAGGAAGCGCACCAAAGGGACAGATCCAGTCTTTGTCGCATGGTTCAAGCAATAATCCAGCTGGCCAGGAGGGCCTATGATTTTGTCGACTTGCGCATTCTGTTCTTGTATCAGAAGTTTAACCTGCGCCAAGTCTTCGGCGATGCAAGCTCGATACAGTGAGTCGTCCAGTTCTGTGGTATCCATGGAAAGGTTGAAGGTTCGTGAAGATTACGTTCAAGAAGCGTTGTGAAGAGAGAAATACACGATGCTAGCTAGGCATGTGCAATAATTGGCACTGCTTACCTCCATTGTGCAGAGCCGCGATCGAGAACATCCTGTTTCTCTCCCTTGTCAACCGATTTTGGAGTCTGGCCCAGATCCACGCACCCGCGGCAGCAAACCTCACTACCCCGGCCTGCATGAATCGAGGAAAGAAGCAAGTCTAGCCTACCTGCTGTTAAACGGGTATTCTACCGGTGTCTCTCATCTCGAAGCTATGAATCGACGCTCATAATGTTGGGCGTCAGTTTGGCCTCGTTTATGTGAGCTAAGAGCTTTGAAAGACTGGAGTTGGGGTTAGAGATTGGAAGAGTCTAAAAATTGACACTGTTCTGGTCCGGCAGTTGGTCGGCATGAAAATGTTGCCCTGTGCGTCCTTATTGCCGGGTCCATCACCTTGACCTCTCGTCCTTGGCTGTTGACAAAAGATCATCACTCTTCCAAGCCCTAACGTAGCCATGAGGGCATCCTCGCAGCAGCAGTGGCCCAGTGGGTAAGTACATGAAGCCACCATGACAGACCGGAACAATCGAACAAAGGAGGTGGCTGTCAAATGTATCACTGGAAACTCATGTCGCCGAACAGGCGGATAGGCGGCTCTGCGGAGAGGGTTGGTACCGGAAGCATAAGACCGAGGAGACGGTCTCGACTACCTGGGCAAATTAATACTACATGGTTCGACCACTGGCTACACACAAACAGTCATCAACCCTCAAGATCCCAGTCTGGGCTTCAGGTAGGAATTCAGCAGCTTCCCAATCACACGGCCTGAAAGAATGCCTTCTGGTTCCTCCCTTCCACCACACTCGATTTCCCCATCATCTCCCAGCTTCGTCCGAGCCGAGCACTTGAATGACACGCAGAAAATTCTACCAGATTTACACTTTTCGTGAGCCTTGAACACCTCCTTTGCACATTCGGCGATTTCGCGCAATGGCTTGTCATGAGTGATCAACCTGTGGCCCCAAAGTGTCGTGGCGGTTCCGGTGCGTGGGCCACGATCGCCATGGAAATTCTCCAGAATGTAACGACACTCACAATCGACCCAGGCCTTCCACTTGATAGTCTCCGGCATGTCAGGAAGCTTCATGTCTGCCCAGCTGCCTGCGATGTCGAAATCGTTAGGTCCATGGCCGTCATGACCAAAGTAGATGTCGATGAAGATGTGATGTGCAAGCTGCCCGGTATTACTGCGCCGACCGATCTCTTTGGTGATCAGCATGGGACATCCACGATTCTCTGGGAATGGAAGGCAGCATGTGTCTGCGCGGTGAAGCTCGCCGGCAGGCTCAAAGGGCAAGATTGAAAGATGCGCCTGAGCAGTTGGGGACGTTTGCACTGCACGGCGCAGCATTCGGGTGGCTTGCAAACAGCTCATGAGGTCTTTACGTCTGAGGTTGCCGAGAATTTTATCGGCCAGTTCGTTGATATGGAGGACACGACTCAGAGTAGTAATTGAAGGTAGGTCCCAGTGGTGAGGAGGATCCCAGTACGTGGCGAGCAGTTCCAGGAAGGTGGTCTTGGGGAGGATCTGGCAGACAGGTTCCTTGACTCGATCCCATAACCACTCAGGCTGGTACCGGTTGTGTTGCAATTGCCGGAATCTGTTTCGCATAGGCCGGTCGTTTTGTTCACGGGATAGATCGCCTCTTGAAACGACCTGTTTTCTTGCTGCTGTCTCGAAGCAGAGATCCACAGGACCAGGCGACATTGTGTCGGCTGTTACGTGGTCGTCTTTCGGCTGAGGGATTGAAGAAGATTTCTCGTCTGTAGAGGTAGACTCCGACATCCTCGCTGTGCACACAGATGGTCAGCTGGAGAGTCTTGAGCAAAAGCATGAGCTAGGTAAGGCCGGACGTTACCTACGTATACGCTGCTGACGATGAAGACGAGGGTGAGAGTATCGTGTGATGGATTGAGAATGAGGTTGGAAGGTTCAAGTTCAAAATTGTCGTTTCGTTTGTGAGAGCTCCCCCGTGCCAACACACAGAGGCTGCCTGCATATATGAGACAAGCATCATGTCACCCTCTCTCGTCTGTCTATACGATTCGATATCAAAGGACTCCACTGAACCGATTCGAACAATACACCAACAGGTCCATCCTTTTTACACCTCGTGTGAGCATGTACCTCTCCAACGAATGAAGCAATGTCCCTCAAAAGCTTCTTCCTGGTGACAATCTCAAAACCAAGGCAATCAAAATTCTCTCTTGCGTCCATCACCAAACACAAACCCACACTCACAATCAACCTAAACGCCCCATCTTATCTCCTCGGACTCTAATGTATCTGGCAGTCTCATATACGCCCAAGCACCCAGTGGCTCAAAGTCACCCGCAACATGCCCGTCAGCAGAAAGGAAACATCCATTACATACTCAAAACCCAAAGGCTTCGAGACGAATATACAGTTAGAGCCTTTATCAAACGCCATCTGAGCCGGTGAATACTGCCCATACCCAACGTACTTCGTAACGAGCATTGGACCAGGGCAGTTACTCGGAAAACAGATGATGCTGAGATTGTTGATTCCCAAGTAGCCCGCAGATCCGAAAGGAAGGGTGGAGAAACAGATTTTAGCGGCGACAGAGTGCTGTAGAGTATGGCGTAGAATACTGTTGACTCCTAGACAGATTTTGATCGATTGAACGAACGAACGCCGACTTCTGGATAACGGAAGCGGTCGCGTGCATGAGATGAAACCACCAAGGATAGAATCAACTCAAGATATGATCAGTTCGTGTCAACAAGGCAGTCTAGGTGCCTGCAGATTTCATCCGTCAATTCTACACTCTTAAGTCATTACTGAACGATATACGAAAGCCAGAGAAGTGGAAGAAGAAATATATCTTGTACAAATTTGGTGATTTACAGAACGGCCTGGTTGCTGATCCCTGGCCAAATTCTGGGCGACATCAGTCCAACCCAAACCCAGGTGTTCCCTTGTCATAAACTCACATGTCCAACAACAATAACCTAAGCATCGACACCACTCTCAACCTCGTCCAGCCCCTTTATCCTGAGCTCCTTGATCTTGAGAACAGTAAATCGGTGCTTGCTCTTGACAGTCTTGACCCTCCTTTGTCTACGCTTTGTCTTCTCCTTGATACGCATGGGCTCAGCCTCGGTGCCCATGACAGTGGCTCTGCACACAAACAGCCTGTCGTCGATGTAGATATGCTTGCCCTTTGCCAAGTGCGGCACAAAGTGGCCTCCCTCGGGCATCTTTCTACCCTCGCTGGTCAAAACACTGCCGGGTGTGGGGTCAACGACAGAGATGGTGGAGGCGGTGGGTGAGCGAGAAGAGCCAGGTTGGGCGCCGGCCTTGAGAGTCAGGTCCCGTGAGCCGAGTGATGAGGCGTGGGTCAAGCGCAAGATGTCGCCGGGTTGGACGCCGTGCATGAGAAAAGGTACGCGGAGGGTATCGCCCTCGGTGAGGAGGTAGGGGCGGTCATAGATGTGTGCGGTGATGTAGTGAGGACCTTGAGCGCGGAGGACGGGCAATAGTTCGCGGACGGAATCGCTCAAGGCTGGGGGCGATTGAGACGGTGTGGGTAGCTTGGGTGCTGATGCTGGAGCATTGCTGGCTGCAGGAGAAGCGGATGTGGTAGTTGTCGACTTGGGGGGAGTATCGACTTTTGCGGCGGAAGAGTTGAGTAGCACTTCGGGAGTGTTTGATGCGTCGGTAGTGTGTGAGACGCTGCTCAATTGCGCTGTGAAGGGGAGCAAGAAGGTCGGCGGCAGAAGGCGCGAGTCCAGACAGCAGGCCCGCTTGGCTGCGCGAGAGAGGAACATGATGACTTGTGTGTGGAATGGCTATCGCTATTCGGGAATGTCGTATCACGCTCCGCAGAAGAATATCGACTTCGGGCGTCTCCAATGCCAAGCCCTGGACTTTCGGCGCAGAGGCAGGGACTTTGCCTCTCGCGCTCCCCGCAAAAGTCCATCTTTTTTCTGGACTCAATCCTTCCCCATCACCAACTCACCCAATCCACGACATAATCAACCGCCGCCATGCCTCAGAATGAGTATATGGAACGCTTTGCCAAGCAGCATGGCAAGCGTCTCGATCACGATGAGCGCAAGCGCAAGAGACAGGCCAGAGAGGGCCACGCCGGTTCCGAGAAGGCTCAGAACTACCGCGGTCTGCGCGCAAAGCTGTACCAGGAGAAGCGCCGCAAGGAGAAGATCCAGATGAAGAAGCAGATCAGAGCCCACGAGGAGCGCAACGTCAAGTCCAGCGAGCCCGCAGAGCCCTCCAACACTCCCTTGCCCGCCTACCTGCTCGACCGCAGCAACGAGAAAAATGCAAAGGCTCTTTCCTCGGCCATCAAGAACAAGAGAGCCGAGAAGGCCGCCAAGTTCAGTGTGCCGCTGCCCAAGGTCAGAGGTATTGCCGAGGAGGAGATGTTCAAGGTCGTCAAGACCGGAAAGAAGACTGCAAAGAAGAGCTGGAAGAGAATGATCACCAAGCCCACTTTCGTCGGCCCCGACTTCACTCGTCGCCCTGTGAAATACGAGAGGTTTGTTTCTTCTCTGCCCTCCAATTCCCCTGGCACATTTGTACTCACACAATTCGCAGATTCATCCGTCCCATGGGTCTCCGTTACAAGAAGGCCAACGTCACCCACCCCGAACTCGGTGTCACCGTCCAACTCCCCATCATTTCCGTCAAGAAGAACCCTCAAAACCCCATGTACACCCAGCTCGGTGTTTTGACCAAGGGTACCATCATCGAAGTCAACGTTTCCGAGCTCGGTCTGGTCACAGCTGGTGGAAAGGTCGTCTGGGGTCGTTGGGCCCAGGTCACAAACAACCCCGAGAACGACGGATGCCTGAACGCTGTCTTGCTAGTTTAAGTGTGTTTCGACCTTCGGATGACTTTTTTGTGTTTCTTTGTGCATGGCGCCGGTGTTGGCGGAGTTGTATCAATCTGACTGGGAGAGACGGGGGAAATTTACTTGTGTTTTAATCGTTTTCGTCAGATGGCCCGGACAAGAGGAAAATGAGCAAAGGTCTGGCTGGCCTCAAGAATACCCTGGGATCAAGAAGAGAGAATCAAAAATAGAATAGCATAGTATTCAAAGCAAAATGATCGAAATCAGTCATGAGCAAATCAGATCTCAATCTCGAAAATGTGTATAATAGAAGAAGCTACCGACCAACGCCATGCCTTTTGGTATGCAAGAAATCAAAATATCTCGGAACGCAAGCCTACAATGCCTCAACAGCCGTTTGCAACAAGCCACCCAAATCATTCAAACCACCCTCCTCAACCGTGATGATCCTCTTGGGGATCTCAAACTCGACAACCGGCGTCTTCTTCATCTCCTTGCCCAACTCTGCATCAATCAGACCTTGGTAATTATGATCCAAGAAATCTTCCATGTTGTAATTCTTCTTTGTGAATTGCTCCTGGATGATCCTCGCCAATGTAGCGACGTTGGGGTGATAATGCGAGGCCAAAGTCTCAAGCTCCCAGAGCGAAGAGTCGATGGCGTTGGTTTCCATAGGGTCGAGTTGGTCCATGGAAAAGGGGTCGTCCATACCTTCGGCTTCGAGTTTCTTGAGTTGTGCGGCACCGCGGACTTCGCGGTGGATCATGAATGTGCAGGTGCGATGACGGAGTAGCATGTTGTAGACCCAGGGGATTACTACCACGATAGCGGCAGGAGGGGCGTGCAGCGCTAGTCTTGACAATCTCTTGATGAAACTAGCGACCATAGCTGAAGGTAAATGGGTTGAGCTCATGAAGGTTTCGAGGAGGCGGAAGAAGCGACTGCGGTGTTTGGAGTGCAGTAGTGTGTCGTCGAGCAGAGAGTAGAGTTTTGTGTAGAAGGCAGGGTAGTCGAGGTTCTTCTCGGCGATCAGATAGAAAAGACCAGATAGGGCGAGCAGAGAAGTGGCACCACCGGCATCGTAGCTGTCGGTAAGGAAATCCATGAGCGATTCGGGCTTGGTGAACCAGGGGACAATGCGGGTGGTCAAGTGGTGAAGGATAGATTTACGCTCATCCTTGGTCATGGCTGAGCGGAAGATTGCGAGCCATGCCTCTTGTGCTGTCTTGCGATGCGAGGACAGAGATAAGAGGGCGTGCTTGCGACCTTCGGGCGTTTGACCATACCAGTCTTCCAGTTGCGAGTCCGAGTCGGGAGCGTTCTCAATGAGCAGAAGTAGCGAGAGGGCGTTGGATACGAGTGTCTGGCGGTCGTAGCCTTCAGGCGAGCGAGCGAGGATGTTTGCAACAGCATAGAAGGTAAAGTAGCGGACATCGTCGTGCTCCTCGACAAAGTTCTCCATGAACTCCTCGCGCGCACCAGCAGCATCGGCTGATGCCACGAGTCCCAGAACCAAGTCGGCAAAGATACCAGTTCTCCAAGCTTGCTCAGCACGACGACCGTCCTGAGATGTCTCTTCCTTGACCAGGCGCATCAACAGAGTCAGGGAAGTGCTCTGAAGCTCCTCGCTTGCCAATAGACGACCCAACTGACGTCCGTATTCCTTGTATTGCGTCTTGAGCCAATCGACCTGCTCAATCTCCTCCTCGTCCATAGTCTTCTGCTTGACCATTCTCTCAGCAGCCATCAAGCGGCAGAAGACGCGGCATAGTGCCACAGCAGCCGTGACTTTTTGGGTTGCATCCTTGGACTTGAGGAATTTGAGTAGGCTGGTGATATTCGGGTAGTTGGACGGCGACTCGAGGATTTGTTGCTCTAGCAGCAGCATTTGCGCTTGGGGGTCGTTCTCGCCATCGTCCTTGCTGGCGGCCTTTACTTTTTTCGATTTTGTAGGTTTTGCGACGGCGGCGGCATCAGTGCGCTTGCGCTTCTTTTCGACGAGTCCTGGCATATTGAAGTCTTGTGTCTGACAAGAGCCGTATTTCACAGCTTTTGCGAGGTCGTAGAATGAAGCAGTTGTTCCTGCCTCGTACAAAATAAAATCTTTGGCAATTACGCAGTACCCGACTTTCTCTCGGCGTCGGAACAGCACTGAGCAGGACGCGGGCGGCAAATGCCGTTCTCAGAGAAGCTTGACGAAGCCTGTCCGACGACCAACGACAGCGCTATCGCAGGGTAGTCCAAAGAGTCCAGTCAATTGCTTCTAGCACATCTCTCCGCTCTCTCCACCACTCACACTCCAACACAATGGCCTCTCGTGTCGCTCGCAGTGTCATGGGTGCGCATTCTCCCCCTCCCGAGTCTTCAGTCTGGCATGCGAGAAACACAGACTAACCAGTACTTTCCCCCCAACAGGCGCCGCCCGCGCGCGTCCCACCGCCGCCGTCTCCTCCCTGCACAAGGCCGCCGTGCCCGCCGTCCAAGCGCGCCTGCAAAGCAACCAGCCCACACCCGAGAAGAAGGCCCAGAGCATCATCGACTCCCTCCCCGGCAGCAACCTCTTGAGCAAGACCGCCATCCTCTCCGCCGGCGCCGGTGTCTCGATCGCCGCCATCAGTAACGAGCTCTACGTCGTCAACGAGGAGTCTATTGTCATGCTGTGTCTGCTCTCCGTCTACACCGGTATCGCCGTCTACGGTGGCCCCGCTTACAAGGAGTGGGCCGAGAACCAGACCAACAAGATCAAGAACATCCTCAACGCCGCTCGCAAGGACCACACCGATGCCGTCCAGAAGCGCATCACCAGCGTCCAGGACCTCGGCGGTGTCGTTGACATCACCAAGTCCCTTTTCGCCGTTTCCAAGGTAACATTTACCCTACTTCCGACTCTCAATTCTACCCGGCCAAACAATGCCATAAACTCGTTTGCGGAACACAACTGACCACTCTCAACAACAGGAAACCGCCCAGCTCGAGGCCCAAGCCTACGAGCTCGAGCAAAAGGTCAACCTCGCCCACGAGGCAAAGACCGTCCTCGACTCCTGGGTCCGCTACGAGGGTGCCGTCAAGGCCCGCCAGCAAAAGGAGCTCGCCGACTCCATCATCTCCAAGATCGACAAGGAGCTCGAGAACCCCAAGGTCCTCAAGCAGATCCTCGACCAGGCCGTTGCCGACGTCGACCGCATCGTCTCCAAGGCTTAGATTTCCTTCAGACATCCCCACCAAAACTCATTGATTTGAGCTTTTGAGGGTGTTGTGTTTTTGTTGTAAGCTGAGAAGTCATGACGATGATGGAGAGGTGCAGGGAAGACGTAGTAGGATTCGAGGAAAAATCAAAAGATACTCAAAAAGCACACATTGAGACTTCCTCTTCTCGTCTTTTTTTCGCGAAGAAAGTTCTCCTCAGAGCCTGTGTAAATAGATCTATCTGTGCTATAGCGGAAACCACCATTTTCTTTTCTTTCTCCTGCTTCCTATTTCCCGATGCTGCTAAATCGTATTGCCAAGACCTTGTGTCACACGTGCTTGGAAAGATAATACGTTGGATACGTTGTATTCGTACGACCACGATGTATTACAAGACACTATCCACTACATACATGCAGACATGCGATGAACTCAAAACGGACAAAGGGGGTGGCCCAGAAGAAGAGTCAAGGAGACCATGACATACACCAAAAAGAAAAGGAGAAAATGAGATAAGATAAGAACGAAAGAAGACTATATACACACTCGCCCGGGCTTTGATCGACTCTTTATACTCAAAAAAAAACAATGAGCCTGATTAAAGTGAGTGATACCAATGAAAAGGCAACAAGGCCACGCTTGACCCACCCAACATGCTCCCCAAGACGCTTAACCTCTTCTCGACGCCCACGAATCCGACCTTGACCGATCCTAGAAGCCAAAGGGGTTTTGTGGTGTGGCCTTTGACAAGTTGGCCCTGCCAGTGGGTTGAGGTGTAAGTCTAGCAGCAGGCTGAACACCAAAGCGGACTGGTGGAGGAGGTCCAGTCTTTTGAGGGACCAGAGGCTGCAGACCAGTGGGTTGAGCGGGCATGGGGGGCATGGGAGGCATAGGCGGTGCCTGTTGTCCATATCCGCCGAAGCCAGTCTGTTGTTGTTGGGCATAGTTCTGACCAAATTGGCTCTGGGGTGTGAAGCCTGTGCGCTGGGGTTGGAGAGCCGGTGGGAGGCCGGTTTGTTGGGGTTGCATGGGAGGAGGCATGCCGAAGCCCGTTTGCTGGGGTTGCATGCCTGGGGTGTAAGATTGAGCCATGCCCGTGGGCTGGGACTGGAAGATGGGGCGAGGGGAAGGATCGGCGAAAGGTGAGCCTGTAGCTTGACCATTGAGGTAAGGTTGTTGCTGGCCAAAGCCTGTGGCCTGAGGCATCTGGTATTGCGCTGGGAAACCGCTCTGCTGTGGCGACTGCATATATCCTGTTGCTTGTGGCATGAGCCCTTGGAAGCCGGGTTGCTGGGGGAATCCGGTCATCTGCTGTTGCTGGAACTGCTGCTGTTGTTGCAAGTTCTGTAGGCTCTGGCCAGGAGGAGCTTGGTAGCCGGTCATCTGGGGCTGAAGTGCTGGGGGAGCAAAGCCCTGTTGGGGAAGACCAGGAGCTGAAGCCGCACGCTGCGGTGGAGGTGCGATCATGGAGTTGCCTGTCTGCATTTGTGTTGGAGCTGCGGGACGCTGTCTCATGCCTGTCATTTGTGACTGCAGAGGAGATGGGGCAGCAAGCTTGTCGAAGAAAGAAGGGTCAGCTCCAGTCCTTGCTGGTTGTTGTGGAGGTGCAGGGGGAGCCTGAGGTACGGCTTGAGGAGCAGGTGTTGGTTGTAATGCTGGCGAGAGCAATGACAAATCTGACATATTTTGTGTAAGCTTCGGTGGCTCGGGAGCAGCAGGAGCGGGTGGAGGCGATGGAGCCTTTGCGGGCGCCGGGGTAGGAGCCTCAGAAGCAGATACATTCTTCGATGGCTTGACATCCCAAGCATCATCATCAAATCCTGACGAGGCTGCAGCTCTGGCAGGTGCAGAGGCAAGAGGAGTCTCGACCTTGGGCGTCTCAGACTTTTGCTTGAAGGCATCAGGGTCGACCACGTCGTTGGTTTGAACAGCAGGAGCTGGTCTTCCCTTGCGTGTGTTGTTTCTCAATGCGCCACCAGGTCCAGAGAAGAGACCGCCTTCTCCGTTGGTTGCATCAGCATCGTCCTCGCCGAAGCTAACACTCTTTTTCTGGCCAGTGCGACCAAACTTGTTATCCAGATACTTCATGACACGAAGAATGTCTCCTTCCTTCAGCCCAAGTGTGCGCAGCAACTGTGTATCAACGTCAGGGAGAATCTCTTCACCCATTTGATCGCGACTGAAGGCAGCGGCATATCGCTCGCAAATCTGAGGGTTGACACCAGCTCCAAGGAAGAAATCGAACCAATCGTAGTCAGGCTTCTGTTCGACGACAGCACCTGATGACGCGCCAGATTGCTGTAGTCTCTCTGGTCGCTCCTTTCTCTTCTCGGTGCTTCTACGCTTGATTTCTGAAAGCGGCTTGTCTTCGTCGAGGGATACGCCGGTAGCTCTCTCAACATATTCCAGGTCTTCAATCGCCATCTTGTTAACGGGCACAGCGATCTTGACACCATTTTGCTTGTGAAGGTGAATCTTGCCATCCTTCAAGCCAATGAATTCAGCCTCGACCTTGAAAGAACCTGATCTGTCTGTCCAGGTGCGGACCTTCGCGGCGTTCGGTTCTATATGCTGTTAGAATTATGGACAATCAGCAAGACTCAATACACTTACTGGGCTTGTCACTCTTGTCGCTCTTGCTGTGTCTGCTCTTGCGGTGATCGTCCTTAGCCAGACTGCTGTGGCGCTCTGGTCTACTGCCATCATCTGAGTCTCGCACTGAAGATCTAGCCACTTCCCTCGTAAGGCGCTGTTCTTCAAGTCTGTTCTGCTCGACAGTGGAACGTGCAGCGTTGAGGCCAGTGTATGCTGATGATGGCTCAGGGAGAGTTCCAGTAATCTCGACGTAACTGCTGGGCACAACTCCTTCTTTGCCGTTCTTGAGACGTTTGACCATCCACCATTCCTCGCTCTTTGTGTCGTCTAGAATGACGACCTCGTCATCAATGGCAACCGTCACTTCGTCGTCACCTTGAGCCATGAAATCGTAAAGTATCGTACCCTTCTTCTTGCCACCAGCACCAGTGCCAGAGCTAGCTGCCCAGACCTCACGGAGGCCCTCGGCTTTGGAAGCACCGGCGAGCTCGCTAAGGATGCCAATAATTTCCTGGGCAGTGTCTTTTGCACCTGCGTGGAGATCCACACTCTTACTAGGACGGACCAGGTCAAGGAAGACATGTTTGCCCTCAATGGAATAGTTGGACAATCTATCCGCAGTCCATTCCTGGGAAGGGCCATCCTTTGCCTTGGCGGGAGAAAGCGATACTAGTCCCTTGGCGAGGTTAATACCCAAGGTGATGGGCATCTTCTTGTTCTTGCCCATGTGTGAAACAACCTCGGAAATGTTGTATAGACGGAAGCCACCAGGTGACCTAAGAGCAGCCTCCTCATCCTCGATATTCATTGCTCTGTTGTAGGGAAGAGAAGCGCTAACACCCTGGGGCTCGCGTTCGACGGGAGAGTACATGGGAGAGCGTACAGGCTCGCGAGAGACAGATGAGGTGGGTCGTGGAGGCATGCTGGGAGTGGGCTCATCTTCCGACTCGTCTGGGGTGTATTGTGGTCGCGAGGGCAGAGGTGGCGAAGCAAGACCGCGACTCATTGGTGCCTCATATGATCTGGGTTGAGTTTGTGATTGACCAGTCTTTTGCGCAATAATGCCAGCGAGAGCAGCGGCGGGATTCTGTACCGGACTCTCTGGTGGAGACTCGTTCCATTCCGCCTCTTCGGGCTCGGGTTCGGCGATTTGTGGTCGTGCAGGCATTGCAGGTGCAGCGGGAGCGGGAGCGACAGCTGAGGCGGCAGCTGCTGAAGCCTTCTCAATATAGATAGCAGGAGCAAAACCATACTCGCCGTTCAAGCCGACGAGCGTCCAATCTTCATCTGACGTGTCGTAGACATCCAGGCGCGCGTCTTCGGGAAACGAGAGCTCTTCGTCGGTCTGCTTGGTGTAATCGTACAAAGCTCTTGCTGAATATAATGGATGCGCCTGAGGAAAGGTCAGTAAGAGCTAGTGGAATAGACCAAGCATAGTGACAGACTTCTTCAATGTAGTTGTTCGGAATCAAGCCTTCTGGCTCGTCTTCCTCATCAGACATGGCCTTCTTCTTCGCTTTCCACCAATCATCATCCGAGTTGTTGTCCAAAACAAAAAGCAAGTCTCCTTCAGTCAAGGTCAATTCACCCTCGCTTTGGGGAACGTAGTCGTAGATGGCCCGGTATACACCTAGAAATGCCATGGTAGGTGATAGGCCACGATGGCGGAATAATTGGGAAAAGTGTTGGAACCAAGTCGCGGTAGCTTAAGAGGCGCAATGACTTGACGGCGTGTCAAGGAGCGATTAAGGGAGAGATTGGGGGAGTCCAGGACGCAGGACGACAAATAAGCGACGTGAATGTGAGATGAGTTTCGCGCGTCCGAAGCAATCGAGGGCGTCTGTAGGGAATGGGCAATCACGGCAAAGCCTCGTTCTGGCGTGGAAACAGAGATGTCGTAGAAGGTTGGCTAACCTGCAACTGCCACGACGTAATTAGACCTTCCGCGGCCGTCCACGAGAGTTCATAACAGCCGCACGGGCTTTCTCAAACAACACCTGCCAAGCATCCATCTACTCAGCACTTTGGCAAATGATCGTGATTATTGTTATGATACACCGGATGCGAGAGTAGAAAGACATATGGCATCATCGAAAGTGGACTAAGATCTTGAATGAACATTCGTATGCTCTATGCGTGGTTGAAGCTAACTCGACCATCCGAAGCATTGAAAGGTGGATGCGATGGATCAGAGAAGCCCAACGTTCTCTAGCACTGGCTCATCCGTGCACTGCCATCGTTACCGGCAGCTTCAACCGATCCTCGCGTGCTTCTGCTCGCTCTTTCCAATCCTTGATGTTAATCTTGAACACTTTCTGTGCCACACTGCATGTTAGAGGAGCCATCTGCAGCCCTGACGAATCTCTCGACTGTGCCATGTTCCTTTTCCAAACTTCCAATGCGAGCTTGAAATGTCGACAACGTATCGTCAACCCGAGCTGGTCTCGCCGGACGTCCATCCGATGAAGCTCACACCTCGCAACCAGCTCCTTGCTGAAACCATGTTGAGGACGACAAGATTATATGTCAGGCGCCGAATTCGACAATCTTTGCAGCAAGCCTCGAAAAAATCCACCTTGTGTTCGCTTGAACAGAAGAAACCTTGTGCAGCGGGGTCAGACTTTGTCCATGTCCAATCTGCCTGCGATCAAGTCTTTGCCATACAGGAGCTTGCGGACGCTATTCTCGCCCACCTCGGCGACTTTCACGATGTATCTTGTTGTTTGGCCGTCAATCGAACCTTCCGCCATGCCGTCCAACAATCAATCGCTTGTAAACTCACGGCACTGCCTTTCAAAGCGTGTGAGGACCCACATCTGTTCCATATGGAGAAACAGCTCGATCTTGTGCGCTCGGCATCCTACTGGTGGAGCCATGCGCAACGATTCTCTATGAACTCAGGGAATATCTTCTATCCTCGTAATGCTCCATGGCCAATGCTAGTCTCCGTATACGATGTATACAATTCCATTGGCGAACATCGAAAATCTCGTGTCACTGTCGACATGGGGTTCTCTTCTGATGGGCACACTCCCGGAGACTTCAGACTACATGGAAGCTGGCTCGAGCTATCCTTGCCGCTGCCCGATACCGTTGTCTGGGTAGTCAGTATAGCATGTGACTGTCACAGAACCAACTCCTTTCTCGACCGACTAGAAACTAGCGATCAAGTAGACCGGAACATCTACAACAAAGGCACACCGCTAGTCTTCCCCTACAAGATCATCACGCAACGCGGCGACCACTTGAAACAGATCGCTATATATGCAAGGAAAGCATATAGGATGCATCGCCATTGTCGGAACGATGCAGGCGATCGACCCGCCGGACTATCCTCGATTACTTTCAAGACGCTCGAAGAGAAAGAGTCGCGTTCTGATTTAGTAGCCCTGGATTTATTTTCAAGCTCTCGCGCATATTCAGCGTCTTACTCGACTTCTCCCTCACCTAAGTTCCGGTCAACGCCATCGAGCTCATGGGCTTCCTGGTCTCCAGCTGTGCCGCGAGAGAAGACGAGAGGAGAAGTCTTGGAAGAGATTATCCTAGAACTTGCTGATTTCTCGTCAAATGCAACATGGGATGAGGCTTCTGAAGATGTTTCGTCAGACGATGATGAAAATATTCTGCCTAGATCACAGAGTATTCCGTCTGAGGAGCTTGCTTACACGTTACGTAAACTCAGTCGACTATCGGCTTGGGACAAGTTGATGGGACGTACTGAGATGAGGCTAGGCTACTAAACATAGTTGCTAATGAGTCGACTTTCACGATCGATATTCAGCTTTACACACCTCGGACACAGACCTTTTCGGAACGAGCTCTACTCGCAGCTACTTGAGATAGCATTCAGAGTTTGTAGCTCTACAAGGACAATCGAGGGCAGTAATGATACCAGGCACGCACGATAGCTCCATACATACCCTTTGTCTCGTGCGGCCTCACCAAACATTCTTTTGCTCAAGATAGGCTCAAGCTCGATCAGATCACTTCTCCTCTTGGTGTACACATCATCCCTCCTCTCTTCTGGATCTCAGAAAAACTACTGTCGTCGTACTAACAAAGGTGGCCCGGTGAACAGGATAGACAACAACTCTCGTCCTTCCAGCCTGTTAACAGTAATCTCGAAAAAGTTGCTCCCGATTGAGCTAAGTAGAGGACAGCACGGGCACCGGTCTCTAGGCAGCAAGCCTATCAACCCACTCAGAATTCCCTCAATCAAGCTCAACTTCGTACAAATACCCTTGTCATCCTCTATGCTCATCAACCTTTATATTTCAAAATATTCTTGCCTCTTTTAACAAGCCATGGTGGTGTAGTGGTAGCATATCTGGTTACGTTTGGGCACGTGCGCATTCTTTCATTCAAGCGTGGTCCCGATAAATCAGGAGGTCGCAGGTTCGATCCCTGCCCATGGTGCTTTTCTTTTTGTCCATGATGTGGTATATGTATTCACGAAGACATAATCTCTTTTGCTCTTTCAATGCCGGAGGTTTGCAAAAAAGATTCGAACGACAAATGTACAAGATGAATATGCGATGACTGTAGTCATATTCAATTGCTCTGCAGCTATTAATCTAACCCAAAACTCCTGATACATGTTTTGCTACTACTGTACGACTTCCTCCTCGCTTTCCTGAGTTTTGGGCTCATCCTCCACACCCTTCCACCCAGTAGCTGCTTGAACAAGCACCATGAGCACTGCGAGACCAGCGGCGGCTAAGAACAAGCCTCTCAACGCATCCTCATATCCCGCAATAGCCTTGGTCTTGTTGGCTCCCTTCAACAGGCTGACCATGGCGGGACTGCCCAAAAGGCGACGCACAAGATCCGCGTCGCCTTTGTCAAACTTCTCCTCCAAGGACTTTCGTAGAAGACGAGTGAAAAGACCGCCGCCGATGGCTGAGCCGAAAGAGCCAGCGAAACCTCTGAATGTGGCGATGAGAGATGTGGCGATGTAGTGAGTGGAAGCCGGTGTAAGATGCAGCAGATGAGCAAGAGTATAGTTCATAGCTGCACCAACAGTAAGACCATTCAAGAACAGCAACAAGATGTACAACCACGAAGATGCTTTCGCAGTCGAGAGCATAGCGATGCCGACCAGTGTGATAGGGAACAGCATATACACAATCACACAGGCAATGTAGAAACTGCCCTGGCGGCGAATGTGGAAGACACCGACCAGGATGCCTCCGAGTGCAAAACCGCCGTTCGTGGCGATCAGAATGCTGCCGGCTGCTGCGGGCGCCCAGCCACGAACGGCGAGTGTGTAGGTTGGTGTGAAGAAGAGGACGCTCCAGCGTGCCATCATGAAGCCTACAGTGCCTAGGCAAGTGAAAGCCATACCGCGGGATTTGAGAAGGGTGACTGGGATGATAGGATCCTTGGCCAGATACATCTCATTGAGGATGAAAGTCGCCAACGCGACGATGCTGAAGATGATCGGAAGAATTGGAATGCGGCGAGGATTTGAGAGGGCTGCAAGTAGCAGGACAATGCCGACAGTCAAGGTAAAGGCGCCCAGATAGTCCAATGTCGACAGCTTCTTCCAGACACTCTCTTTGCTGTTGCCTCTAGCAGCGGAGAATTGAGTAGGGATAGCCAGATAGAGAGCTCCACCAGCTACAACAGCAAGTGGAGTCTGCATCCAGAACAGGGCTCTCCAGCCAACACTGTTGACCAATGCACCTGCCACAGTCGCTCCAACAGCTACACCAACTGTGAAGCCAGAGTTTAACAGACCAATGACAGCACCGCGTTTGGTAGGTCCGCTGAGCTCCAGCACAACAATGATCGAGACGGTAAAGACTCCAGCAGCTCCAATACCGGTGATTATACGTCCGAGGATGAAGCTGGCGAAAGTCTGGGCAAAACTGGTGAGGAGGGCTCCCAATCCCAGGATCATAGCACTCGCACTGATACAGTTTCGCGGGCTGAATAACTGGCTGAGCTTGCCAGTCAAGGGAGAAGTCGATGATACTGCAATGAGATATGCAGAGGTAAACCAGCTGGTCTTCTCGAAAGCATCAAGATCAGCTGCAATGGTAGATTGTGTCGTGGTTAGTAGTGAAATGTTTGTGGCTACGAGTAGTTCTTGTCAGTATGAACTTTCAGACTTCGAGCCAATGCTGGCCTTCGATATTGATTGCATACCTTGCAGGAAAATCAACGACCCCAATGCAACAACACATATCGCCGCCCTTGATACTGAGATGCGGCCCGAGTCATCCTCGATCTCGCTATCGGGCAAGTACTCATTGCCAGCATCTACGGTACTCGGCTGCGGTCCAAGCAGCGGCGCCCTTTCGTCCGCTACCTTCGTGTTTGGACTCATCCAGATTTGATGTCCTGGTGTTGTTCCTGATTATTGACGCGAGAGTTTGGCGAATATCGATGACGCAAGGCAACGTGGGAATTTATCCGCAAGCAGTTTCAAGCAATTGTGAGTAATCGATGCACAACTTGTAAATCAGTCAATCTTTTTGTGGTAGCCTCGACAATGGTCCGAGCAAGCAAGTAAAGCAGACAGTATCAAGTCAGGAGAGGTACCTGTGGCTAGATAGGCATGTCCTACAGGTTGATTTGTCAGATTAGGAAGGCGCTGGCGGAAGCGGAGGATTCGTCGGGCCGACGCAGCCGACACAGATCTGATTGACTTCACCTCACTTCTAGGTTCTTCCTGCCATCTTGCTTGATGGTTTCCATATCGTGATGTCCGCGTTTTCATTTCTGCAAATCGATGAGAGGCCGTCCATTATATTGCAATATACATTAGGTGAAAATGAGCGAGATGGATGTCCTTGACGGTCTCAGTCCTGATCCCGGGTGTCTGGACATATTGTTCAAAATGTGGGTGGATGTCTTGGTTTACTGTCAATGACCATTGGATGCCAATGTCTCTCCAACTCATTCCCTCCCATGTGTATTCAGATACGCCTCTCCCCTTCTTGATTCCATTCTCCCATTAGTCTGCCAACACCCGTAACTATCTCTCAATCGACCAAAGTACTGGTAACCAGAGCCTCCCGTGGTGACTGAACTGTAGTCCAGTATAAGAACGCCCTCTAGAGAACACTCATCTGGAATGGGAAATATTTTGATTGGATCACCGAGGCTGGGATCGTCCTGGAGAAGGTGTTAAAAACGGCAGACATTTTCCTCGTTGCTGACGACAGCCATAATGTCTAAGGTGACCTAAGCTTTGAGGACTGTGTCGCTAGTAAATTCCTCCAAGTTTCTGTAGGCGACGAGCTAGTCAAGCACGTGAAGATTAGTGCTGATGCGTGTGAAGTTTAGCTTAATTGCCGTCTTAGGTTACTAGACCTCGAACTTCTTGGCGAGAACATGGCGAGGTAGGTAAGTGTTTCCTTACGCTTAATTAAGTTAACGGAAGTATCCTAGCTTTCCTTTCTCTCCCTATTAAAGTCTGCATATCGAGCTCCTTAATCTCATTCTAAACGATTAAGACAGATCCCTACTTAAACGATAGTCGAAGATCGTAGGATAGTGTTAACATTGTAAGATGAAAACAAATGTAAAGTAAAGATTAAAAACAAATCACCAAATCCTTCACTTCTAAACTAACGCTTATAATAAATCAAACTCCGCTTAACTCTAAGAAGATAGGAGGCTTAGCCTAATGGGAACTAATGATTGCTTCTATTAACCTCTCTAAATCCGAGCATAAATAGAATCTAGAGGTTATAAGTTCGACTTATAGCCTTAGTTAGTCGCGTTAACAATTTGGTTAAAAAGATGT
Source organism: Aureobasidium pullulans EXF-150 (assembly GCF_000721785.1). NCBI lineage: Eukaryota > Fungi > Ascomycota > Dothideomycetes > Dothideales > Saccotheciaceae > Aureobasidium > Aureobasidium pullulans. The sequence goes on along the minus strand of NW_021941046.1, from coordinate 115,588 downwards.
TTCCTAAGAGATTAGTTTTTTTGCTGTTTTATTATGATAGATGTGCGTAGCTTGTTTTTGCCTCTATACTTTTGATCGTACTTAGGAGCCCTCTATAGAACTCGTCTCTATTATAAGTGCTTACGTAGGCTACGGAGGGTACTAGTACTGCCGTACTTAAGCAGGTCTAGAGCGGCAAGTTTCTTTATTATCGAAGGATCTTGTCGATAACCCCCGGCCCGATGTGCAGTCTAACTATAGTAATATTAACACGATTCCTAAGGCGGCTAAAATTAGACCTATAGTTATAGGAGCACGCTGCTAAAGGTGCAGGTAAAGTTAGTTAGGGATAGCCTATTTGATGTCGGAAGTTAATTTGCTTAGGTATGCTAACTTCTATAGACCGCTCTCGAGGCGCATAGAACAATACATTATACGTATAGTAGAAAATAGTTAGAGCTAAAAGTAGGCGATGCGGAAATTGTATATCATCTATAGCTACGAGGAATATTAAAGGAAGAAGATACTACTTCCTAAATGCTAAACAGTAATCTTTCCTTCGACTTAAAAGCGAGAAAAGACAGTCTTAGAATAACAAAAAATTGTATGTTCGATAAGAGAAAATGTATGTAGACTAAGGCAGCTAAAAGTTTAAGGTCTTTCGAGAAAGGAGAGCTAGACATATGCTTCCTTCGGTTATATATACGAACGCATAAAGGCTCTTCGACTCTCTGTTAAACTAGCACGTACTCCTCGAGTGTCTCTACGTTTAAATACCTCTACCCTATATTAGCAAGACGTGTGCTGCTAGCTCTAGAATTTCTTTAATCTAGCCTCTAAACCTGCCGCTAGTATGTTTTAGTTACCTATCCGTATTAACGTAAAGAGCATCGGTAGCGAAGCATCTCCTAGCGTTTATATCGGCGAGGATAGTAGCAAGTACGAGCTATAATCCTTAGACATCGAAGATTTCGTTATTAGGATTAGCATAGACGTAGCGGAGAGTCTAGTCGAAGTCGAAGCACATATAGTCGTATATAGTAGTGCTCTCGCCGAAGGCGTTAGCGATTAACTCGAAGAGCGTAGTAGCGTACTTCTTTAATTCGTCGATAAAGTACTTATCTACGATAGTATAGATTCGAGCTAAGAATAACAAGTCGTAGGCTTTCGGTGTTGTTTTAACCTTATTAATCTCTAAAAATTCTAGGTAGTAAAAGAAGTGTATCATTTCGCGCACGATCTCGGGATCGTTACCTTTATTAGGGTCGTAGTCTTTAGCCTAATATAGATTAGGATGCAGTATAAGCCGTCCGGTCTCGCCTTCCTAAATCGAGTTAGAAATGAATTAAGTAAGTGAAGTTAGTAAAGTGGCCTACTTTAAATGATATGTTGTCTATAGCTCGAGCAAGCGCGTCGGAATAGATGCGAAGGACTAGCTTATAGACCTTAAAGTTGTATGTACTACAGACGATCTCGAAGTCTACGTTAATGCGATTATGCTAGAGTCTAATAGAAATGTCAATATAGGACGGTTGCATCCATAAATTAAATACCTACGTCTTAAGCAATGTAGTAGAGGTTTTAAGCTTTAGATTAGTAGAAAGCATTGCTTGTATCGTACCGATGTCGTTATCCCGGCTCTTTAGATTTAGCGCGTATTAGTAGTATAGAGTCATAATGTAAGGTATAAAGATGTTCGCGCTAGTCGATGCTAATGTAAGATAGGACGCGTTAGTAGTCGGGATTACGGCGCTTACGTTTCTAGAAAGGGAAGATGCGCTTATCGAGGAAGGAGCGGATTAAGTTAGGGAAGTAAACAAGCTAATGCCGAATCTAAAGAGATACAAGATAGATCGCGCATGTATCATTTTTAGAGGCTTAACTAACTAATTATAGTAGGCAAGAAGAAGGGAAGATAAAACTTAATTAAGAATATAATAGGATAGTTCATTTCTATAGGATGCTCGACCGGCCGCGCTCTTCCTCTATAGAATATGTAAGTAAAAAAGCAGTATCATTTAACGACTTCCACTAAGGTACGAGCTAACTATACTAGGCTTAGCCTCCGAAAAACAAGCTAAGTGACATTAATTACTAGCTAGGACCCGGGGCCGTAGTCCGCAGTACTATAATATAGCCCTCTCCGAAGTAGTAGCTATAGCGGTAAGGAGAATCGAGGAGCTCTTTTAGCACTCGGAAAGCTAGCTCCGGTATTTCTTAAAGCAGCTTATCGTGCTCTCTAGATTTTTTGCTTATGCTCTAGTTACAGGCAAGGGCCTTTACTACTATAGTCCTTAATCCGTGCTTGCTAGCCGGTTCGATAGTCTTCTTATAGATAATGTAATAAGCCTCTACAAGCTCTAGATAAATAGGGTATCTTATTATGTAGGAGAAGTAATGTAGTACTTTTGCCTTTAATGCTTCGATAAAGTATTTCTTAGCGAGAACGTAGATTCTAGCTAAAAGAATGAGCGAGTGTCTAGAAAGCTCTTTATCTGTCGTATAGCGGTACATGCCGCGAGCTTTAGGGGATAGTTTAAGGTAGTAGAAGAAGTAGACTATCTCTTCGACTATGTTAGGATCGTCTCCGTTACCGAGGTTATTAAGGTTATTATTATAGGGATACGCCTTAAGATCGAGGATACCTAATAGCGCTTCCTAATTTTATATAAGCAAAGGCCTCTAGCTAGCTAACTAGGATATAAGGGACTTGCCTCGAATGAACGATTGTCGCATGCCTTAGTAAGCACATTAGAGTAAGCGCGAATGATCGTCTTATAGATCTTAAACTTCTTATTGCCGCATCGAATTTCGAAATTAGCATTGCTACGGTCGTCCTATATTCTAAAGAGTCAATTAGTAGCGTTATGCGCAAGCCGTTAAGGAAGACTTGCTCTTTAAGGACTAACATGCCGAAGTAGGCCTAGAATCTTTCGGACTCCTAGGATAACAGGTCGGCAGCTAATATATTAGACTGCTACTAGTTATCCGGTTAGGGAGATACGCTGCGAGAGCTCGGCGGTAAAGTGTTAGCTATAATAGTTGCTACTAGCAGTTAATACACAGTTATAGTTTGACGGAAGAGGTCTAAGCCTAGGAGACGGAGCGTAATGTATAGGAAGAGAAGCGGAGTACAATATAAAAGATAGAAGGTCGAGAGACTAAAGGGATAAAGGAGCAGATAAGAGTAAACAGAAAGCAAGAGCTAGACTAAGAAAGTGATGCTGTTTCTACTTACTAGTTACCTTAGAAATTGTCTTGTTGTCACACTAGTAGCTAATTTTAAGAACCCATGTTCACTTTCCTTCTACTAAGTCTAATCGGGTTTGCACTCGAAAAGCCATTAGGGTTAGTATAGCTATCTAACTACTGCTACGTTCGTAGTTAACTTCGAAGAGTTCCTATAGGATAGTAATCTAATCGTATAGGCGGGTAACTTTTGGTCGGTAGAGGGTCTTCTATGCGGAGGCCGCTAGGCCGAGTTATAACGCCTTACTTAGAAAGTGAAGCTCTTAAAACTCTTGCATCTGGTCGTAGGTCTTGCGCCCTCTTCGACTTAAACTTCTAAGCGAACTAAGATAATGTCTAGATCATTAGTTAATATGTCTTTTATGCTATCATCCTTATCTAAATCTTTAGAGGCTTTACCGGAAATGTGCGTTTTGTGATGGCCGTGGCGACCTATAGATCGAAGGGCAAATGACTAGTAGTCGTCGAGTAGGTTAAGACTTTTTCTGTCGGGTTAAGAGTAATAAGAGCCGAAAAAGGGGATAGACTTAACTAGAGGCTTAAGAGACGGGATAGAGCCGACGATGATCGTAATGCCGGTTTCAATAATTGACTATAGGACGACGTTAGAAACTTTAACTATAGACAGGTTAGTAAGAAGCATGATTTAGACCGGTCGAACTACTAACAAGTAAGGTCCTCGGTCGTAAAGTACGAGTCTAGATACTTAATGCGTACTATTATAGCAGCACTGGCCCTACATGACAGTTAATGAGAGTTCTTAATTACTAAGATAATACTTACAAGAAGCCTAGACTAAGCATAGTAGCCACTATAAACTTAAGTCTCCTTCTTATCTGTAGCTTCTATAATATGACAAACGGTATGACTACGTAAGCAAGATCGGTCGTAATTAAGCATGCCGTAACGAAGTATAAGATGTAAACGATAATTCCCTAGTTAGAATAGGTGCCTGCTAATGGTTCCTATGTCGCTCTAAGTAGTCTACATTGCAGCAAAACTGTCATTATGGCGATAAAACCGTAACTAGCGCTAAGAGCTAAGATAGCGTACAAGGTGTAGAGCAGGCGTCTAGTAACGATAAGTCGGATTAGAGCTACACAGATACTGCTCTTAATAAAGATTAGACTAGCGCAGTAGAGCACTTAGAATGTCATTAGAGCCTAGTCGAGTTAGCTCTATAGCAAAGTCATTGCTTAAGAAAATCATATACGCTTAATCTTCGAGTAATCGTCTCCGGAGAGGTTATAGTTATGCTAGCCTAATCCTGTTTTGCATCTACATAGGACGGTAATAAAAGTCATAATCCCGAAGACCTACACATGCGTTAGTAAGGATTAAACTAGTCTCTTCGAAGATATCTATACCGTTCTAATTAGCATAAGCTAATTATCGGACCTAAAACCTCTAATAGATATTCTTGTAAAACATCGCAGTGTAATTATAATGAAGCACAAGATATAGAAAAACATGGTAACAGCGAAAAGGATAAGGCATTAGCCCTCTAACGTGCTAGAAGCTATAGTTTGCCGTTAGAGATTACAAAAGGAGGAAAGAGTAGAAAAGACGACTACACATTAAGATTAGAAGCCCTACCTTAACTGTGTAGAGAGACCTATTCTTAATGGCGAACAAGTTTAAGGTTTCCCGCCAAGTGTCATGTCCTTTAGATCCTTAAAGCGTCGTAGACCTAACTTGTATATGGCGTACCGGATTAGACATACGAAGCTCTAGCGATTAATGTCATTAGTGTATTTAGTATGTTATCCATCTATAGTTGCAATTTAAGCATGAAAGCTAACAGTTTTTAATAGGCGTCATTACGACAGGACGCCGAATTAATGGAAGCTTCGAACGCTACTAGTCGTCGAGAAAGAAGACTAGTTACCTCTCGCGTAAGATCGGGAGAGTTTCGAGAACAACCTAAGCTTACATGTTAATGTTTCGAGAAGGCGGGTAGGTGCGTTCCACGATTTAGCGCGTTATAGAGAAGGAATAGTTAAAGTCTAGTTAAACGAAGCTCGGGAGGTTTGCCGGTCCTTGCAGCTACGAGGGTTAAACTAGGGGAAACCATAGGGCTTTAAGGCAACCTATTAAGCCGCGTTAGATGCGTTACGCAAGATTAAGCATGAGATGGTGCAGGTTATCTAGAGAAAAGCTTAAGACCTAGACTGCAATGAGATGGGATCCTAGCAAGACCGCAGGAAAATTTCTGATTGCAAAGGTCGAGCAATTCCCGTCACTCGTGGTGTCTAGTTAAAAGCATCACCCGCGTCGCACCTTAATCACTGAACGTCGGAAAGTTACATGCTCGCGACACCTAGGAGACAGCGCCAAACGACAACTCAGTTCCGATGTATTGCAAAGTTGAATCCGCACGAGTACCAGAGACCATTCGGTTGTTCTCTACGAGTGTTGGTGAGGAAGGAGCTCATACTCCTAGCTGGCTTATCGCTCCGGTATCGGAATTCCTGCTCGCCGGCGTCGCGCAATGTGACGAACTTCTTGGACCTTCCTTACTTCATGTTCCAAAGACAGAATATTGCTCGAACGGATCCTCAGGGGACGTTTTGTGACTATTGGCTCTTCGAGCAAAATGTCAATTCTCTCGGGTGATATCAGCAGCCTGTTGAGAGCAACTTTAACATATTGCCATTCTCAGCCGGTTCCTCCACACTTTGAGGAAGGTACAAGCGTCGCGCCGATCCACCTCGGGCAACTAAGCGGCGATGAGGTTTGTATATAGGCAGAACATCTCAACCGACACTGTGAACTCTTGACTCCATTCTAGACACATTTTCGCACATTCACAATGACACAAAAAGACCAGAAGATCTTGATCATCGGTACAGGCACTTTCGGAGCCAGTACTGCATATCACTTGGCAAAGAGAGGTTACACAAACATCACTTGCATCGACAAGTGGCCATATCCCAGTCTCGACTCTGCAGGCTACGACATTGTAAGCCTATTCGTGCTCTCCCATTTGGATAGATGCTCATTTTGAAGTAGAACAAAATCATCAGAACAGAATACGATGAACCTCTCTACGCAGAAATGGCCCTCGAAGCCATCCAAGCCTGGCGAACCCCAATGTACACCGACATATTCCACGAGACCGGCTGGATTTTAACCACCCTCGGCGACCCAAAAGCAACCGACCACCTCAAAAAGTCATACGAAAATCTCAAAAACAAAGGTCAAGCTCACAATATCGATTTCGTTAGTGGCAAAGACGAAATTGTCAGATATGTGCCACAGCTGAAGAACGCCCGCAATATCGATAATTGGAAGGGATTGTGGAATGAACAGGCTGGATGGGCGCATGCGGCGAATGCGATCAAGAAGGTTGCGGATGAGGCGGCGAAGATGGGTGTGAGGTTCATCTCTGGTCCGAGTGGTGAGATGGTCGGACTGGAGACTGAAGGCGATAAAGTCACTGGTATCAGGGTCAAGTCCGGTGAAATTCACCACGCGGACAAATACATTCTCTCCACTGGCGCCGCATCACCCGCCCTCCTCCCGGAACTCCACACCGAACTATGGTCGAAATGCTGGACTTATGGACTACTGGAATTGACAGAAGAAGAAGCCTCACAATTCAGAAACATGCCGGTCGTCTTGAACCACGAACTTGGTTTCTTCTTCGAACCCAGTCGCGAAGGCAGACTGATAAAAATCTGCAACGAGTTCCCCGGCTATCAATGGCGAAAAGGCGAATTTACCGATGCGAACGGCAAAACACACAAATATTCAGTACCGCGATACGCCAGCGAGTACCCCGGAGATGGGATTCCAGAGGAAGCCATGAACGCCATCAAGCACTTCATCTCAACAGTCATTCCGCAATTTGAGGGCAGAGAGATCAAAGGTGCGAAAGTGTGTTGGTGTACTGATTCGCCTGATGCGCATTATTTGATTGCCAATCATCCCAAGTATCCTGGAGGTGAGCTGTTGCTTGCGACGGGAGACAGTGGACATGCGTTCAAGATGCTACCGATCATTGGCAAGTACATCAGTAATGCTGTGGAGGGGGACTTCAAGCCAGAGTGGCGATATGGTAACCGCAAGCATTTGGACAGCGGCAGACCAGGAGACGAGGTGAAAGATCTCAAAGACGTCGGTATTGGTGGTCCTCAAGCAAGACTGTAGATTGTTGCTCAGCTCATTTAACAAGCCACGCATCAAACATTTTCCAACTGTCAACTAAACGACTCTACCCAACTCACATGAACACTCCTGCTCAAACTCTCCACCTGTACATCTACAAAGTGTACCGGAAATAAGGGTTCTCAAAATCCGTCTTGTCCTCCTCCCCCATCTTCTTCGCCCTCAAAGTTCTCTCCTCCTCGGTCAACCCATCGTTAGCAATAGCTTTATCCAACCGCCTATTTCTCAACACCAAAACAATCCTCCAGCAAACCAAGACCGCAAATTCAAGGCCGAAACAGATAGCGCAACCAATAACCCCAGGAATATAATATGGCGCATCTTTAGCCTTGAAGATCTGAGAGCCAGCCATATTGCCAACGCAATAACCTACAAAGGTGAAAGAAGAAGTGAACGTTCGCTTTGTGCGGCCGGCTGTGTTGGAGGGGATCAAGGACCAGGCGAGGAAGAGGGAGATGACGTATGGAACTGTCATGAAGTACATGCCCCATTTCGTCCACTTCATAGAAGGATTATTGGGGATGAACGCCATACCGAGGAACCCGACGAAAGGTGGGATGGTAGAGCCGATCATGAAAAACAGACGCAAGCCAGTTTTTCTGCTTGTGATGAGACCGACAGCGACAAAATAGAGGACGGAAAAGGCGCTGCGTGGGATATCGAGGAGGATGACTTGAAGATTGGTGAAGCCGAAGGAGGTGTTGATGATGTGGGCAAAAGTCGTAAGACCGCCGTTGGGGAGGGAGGAGAGGAAGGCATTGATGCCGGCGAACCAGAAGCAGGGGTCGATAAGGCATTCTCTGACTTGCTTCCATTGCCACTTCTTGACACCAGTACGGTCGTGTCCAGTATTGTTGCCAACGATGCGTGCATTGGCCATGCGCTTCTCCTCGGGCGATAGCCATTTGACCTCTGATGGCGTGCCAAGAAGGAACAAACATGCGACACCGACGAGGATGGTCATGGTACCGAGGAAGTAGCTCATCCATCTCCAAGGCTCCGAGTCTGGATTCTTTGCGCCACGCTTACCAATACCGTACAGTGCCAGACTCGAGATGATGCCGAAGCCGGCATTAGCGGATTGGAAGACAAGTGATCTTGAAGCGTGCTCTCTGGTCTTGTACCAGCTGCCGACCACCAAGATGAATCCCGGAGAGATACAGCACTCAAAGAGACCCTGAAGTGCACGGAGGACAACCAGATGTGTGAAGTTCTGAGCTGGACGTTGTTAGTAAAAAGCGATCGGAAGATGAAGATATTACTTACCAAACCCGATGCAAAGCACAACAACTCCCCAACAGATCATATAACAAGACAGAATCTTTCCCATCTTGTAGCGTTGCAGAACGATGTTGCTAGGGAACTCGAAGATCATGTAAACGAGATCTGCAGATTGTCAGATGTGCTCCTTCATAAGCTCAAACTGAACATACAAAAGACTGTGGTCAGCCAGCTGTACTGTTGACCATGGAGGCCAGTGTCTTCGCGTAGACCAAAGGTTGCCTGTGTGCCCAGAGCTGTTTTGTCGGTTTGTTGGATACCATAGCATAGCCACATGAGCGGAAGCAAGTATCGGTCGATCTTCCTTCGGAGCTGTTTATACTGCTCCTCAGTATACTCGCCCTCGGCAGCGACTGTCTACGTCAGTTATATACTCATCAGGCAGTGCCAGCGAGATTACCCACCAATGTCTTGCTCACTAATCTCTGAGACTTCGCCGACTTCGATGGAGTTCTGTTTCTCCATTGTCGCCATCTCCACGGCCGGAGACTTCTTGTCTTCGGCTTGGACTTGGTCTGTCGACATATCGATGTTGGTGAATGAGTTTACGAGATTCAGGATGGAGTCTTCGTCTGATGGAACATGTGGTGAGTTGGTGATCTATATGTAGTGGCCAAGACTGGTATCACGTCCATCTGTATCGGACGTTGCAATGAATGCGATAGATTGCTTTGGCCGAGACTCGAAAGGCATCGCAGTATGATAGGCCTATCATCGCGTTTCTTTGCCCGCTGCAGGTGATTTGAAGAGCATGTGCAATGTAGCGTGCCCAAATCACCATCAACCCTTCGGATCTGAGGTCTTATCGAAGACCGATAGGCAGACGAACATGCGACATCATGTTCTGCATATACCAAGACCCAAGCATGTAAGATATGGCATATTTCGCAGGCATGCCCTTATCTTATGCCACATCCTGGCCCTTTGAGTGGAACGTTACAGCTCTATCGTATATAGCGATTGGGTGCCTCTCTCTTGGCAGTCTTGGTATGACTGGGGTGCAGTAGGGTCGCTGAACTCCAGATAGCGCCTGCCGATAAGCAATGCCCGTCAATGTACACATTGTTTGTTGCATCTTCTGATTTCGTATGGCGACCACAACAGAATATTCCGCATTCGTCAGGGCTCGTCTTTCTCAGTTTTGACTTGCCTCAACAGCTGCTCTGCGTCTGCAAGCAACTTTGACAACCGGTCGGTGGGAGGTCGCCTTGACCGAAGTATGATACACATTCGAATGACCAGCTGATACAAGCTGAGAGATCCCATCATTTCCTTAAAATCGTGCGATTCGAGTCAGAACGGATCGTGGGTATCGTAAACTTCGTTTACATCTCGAGGAGTGGCAGCGGTCGCAGCGTCTGAACGGGCGGGACTGCTGGTCGAGAAGATGTCATGATCTTTGAGCCGCTGTGTCAATATGACTGTCCTTGGTATCGGAGAAGCGGGATCTAGACGGCCCTCCGCAGTCTTTTTGATTCTCGACACAATATCAGTCATCTCTACATCCTGGAGAGCAAGAGCGTACGAGTCTTCAAATATCGGAGTGCAGCCGAACTTGGAGGCCACCACGATGTCTAGCGCAGAGATTGCTTTTGTGACACGTTCACCGACAGCAGAAGCTTTCGCGATGGAATCCAAGCCACCGCGTGTATTGACCATCTGTCGCAGACCTGGTTGATGAATTGTTGCTGCAATTCGGTGATTCCCAGCCATACTCTCGCAGAATGAGATGAAGGTTACCGCGATCAAAGTGCCGTCGCTGCATGCGCGAGCCGGATTCGCGAGAGACTTATTCAGGTACTCGACACACTTGGATGAAAGCCATCGGAAGAAGAAAGAGTTGCTCTGAGGACTGAACTCATGCGTCTCGGGGAGATGAACGCATGACATAGCTAGAGCGGCGAAGAACAAGGCTGGATCATTCGTCTGCACAGACAAAGCCATGGGCCATTCAATGTCTTCCAGTGCTTCCTGCCGAGTTTTGCCTTCCGGCTCGAAGCTCTCTTCAACGATAGCTGGAGCTATGGCATACTTGACTAAAATTCGGTCAGATACAGCGAAATGACAGCCAGGCTTAAGAGCACTCACAATAGCTTGTGATGATTCCATATGGAGGCTTCCAAGGTACTGGGAGGGTTGAAAACGGGTCGCGCTGTGATCCGATAGACAATCGAAGTGGCGCGTCAGCGAGAAGGTAAGCATTCAATAGAGGAGCTCTAAGTTGTCTTTCGCCAGTCGATGTTATTCGATATAATTTTGATTCGCGATTGACCTCAGTCTCCTCATCATCCACAATACGTGTGCTTGGCTCTCCGCGGGATCCGGTTGGGCCTTGATTAGGGAACTCTTGAATCCATCTGATGGCCACACGTTGCTGTTGGTTCGCAGGCTTCTTGCGAACACCTCCAGGATTGTAGAAGACTGGAGGTGGAACTGATCGATTCATGGTACGGTACCCAGAGCGTGTGCGATATTAATGCGGGGATGTGGTTAGGTGGAGATCAGACCTGTCCTTCCATGTTCAACTGATGATCTGCTGTCCAGTCACTGCTCGTGTAGTACTCGTGTTGATGCCCTAGGGTTAATTTCGCGAAGGAGTCAGGATAGTAAGCAAGAGAAAGGGCGGTCATGACCGTGTTCCGCCACAAGTTTCTTGCTGGTCGGCAGATGGATTTGATTCAACGAACGCGAGCTGTGGGGTCCAGACTCGATTTGGCTAACGACAAATACAGTTTGATCTTGGCAGTCCTTCGGTGCATTTTGGAGCGAACTTATGATAGGAAGTAATGACTCCCTGGTTATGCTTGTCCGATCTACACACGAAGAGAAGTAATACTTCAGCCTTCATCTCGCACGACAGGAACCATGATCAAATGCTGAAGCTTGAGGAGTTGTTGAGTGCTCTCGGCCGGTCGGGCTTGCCGAGGAAAGTCTCACCACGACTTTTGTCCACGGGCCCAAGTACTTTGTCACACTGTCACGCGTTCTGCCATGCAGGTGTCAACGTCTCGAAGACATGGCGCGAACTTTCGTGCAGCTCCTCTTCTGACACGGCACGATTTCAATAATCGCATGCAGGCGCACCAGTTGTGGATTCGTGATAGGTAATGTTGATCTGACTGCGAATCCTGAGGCTATCAATCGCCTGCTGGCAGTGGTCAGATTGATGTCGCGGTCTTTCTTTCGCTTCTGTCAGGATGCCAGAAATAGAGCGCTTTTTCACGGCCCGCGACGTTATACTCGCCTGTACTCTCGAATACGAACTTTGGCTTTCTTCTTCGGAGCCTCGATTCTTTTCTGGACCCCACGTGCCTACGCCAAATACTTCGAACGTGCAAAGACATGTTCTTGAAAAAGAACTATTTTCGGTTCGAACTGCCACAAGACTGAACTCAGTTGAAGAAAATGCAGTGGCTTAAGCCCTTATGACGGCCCATTCTGTCTATTGGGATAAGTGGTATGCGGACAAGACCGAGCACCGCGCTCTGCTGCGCTTTGGGTCCACTGAGTACTCCGCTAGAGGCACGTTGATGCCTCTAGGTAAGGTTTCTGCGGGTCCCAGATCTGCTACTCAGAATAGCCACAAGATGGATCTGAGTCTTGGGATCCATCAAGAATGCAGTCCCCTCGGCCGAGGTCTCCAGATTTAAGACGCTGCTTCGCTCTTGGTGTAGGTATCAGATCACCTTCATCATTCCCAATATCTCCTTTACAACGGGTACTGTTACACCCTTACCACACCTATCTGACCATCAATTTCTTTCACGCCTCAACCTTACTCATTCGAAACACATATCAACATGATCGGATCTCGTATCACACCGGTGCTGCTTAGCCTTCTACCGTTCACCCTTGCGGCTCCTATGCGAACAACTGGCAACACTCATCCTACACAAGTCATCTCTGTCGACTTTGCGGATCCTGATCTTTTGCAAGATGGCAACCAATGGTGGGCTTTCGCGAGCAACAATCACAAGACTATCGCTGCCGTGGGTGGTAGTCTCATCAACGTTCAGATTGCTCGCTCTCCGGACTTTAACTCATGGACCGTGACCGGCAGCGATGCTTTGCCAACGGTCGGTGCTTGGGCCGACCCTAAGGCTGGCAATCAAGGTGCAGCCGTTTGGGCACCGAGCGTCAGCAAGAACAAGAAAGGGCAGTATGTTCTAACTTACTCCGCTGCTGTCAAGGGTAGCCCTGGCAAGCACTGCGTAGGTGCTGCTGTAGCTTCTCAGCCTCAGGGTCCTTACACCCCACAAGCTACACCTCTTGTATGCCCCCTTGACCAGGGCGGCGCTATTGATTCCGGTGCATTCAAGGATGCCGACGGAACACAATACGTTGTATACAAGATTGATGGCAACTCTATGGGCCACGGCGGCGTTTGCGGCAACACCAATGCTCCCATGGTCAACACGCCTATCATGATCCAACGTGTGGCAGATGATGGTTTCACTCCCGTCGGCAGCCCAGTCAAGCTCTTGGACCGCAGTGACCTTGACGGTCCTCTGATCGAAGCTCCTTCGCTTACGCGTACCTCTAATGGCAAATATGTGCTCTTTTTCAGCAGTAACTGCTTTGCGACCTCCAACTACGATGTCACCTACGCATTCGCCGATAACATCATGGGCCCGTATGTCAAGCGTGGCCCCATGATGGTCACTGGCACCAACAACCTCTACGCTCCTGGCGGTCAAGCCATAGCCGCCGACGGCAAGCACATGATGTTCCATGCTGGCGATGTTGGCTCTGCAAACATGGGCTGGAGAGGCGCATACACTCAAATCATCAACATTGACACCGGAAGTCAAGTTGTCTCGTCGTAGTAGACTGGTGGAACATTAATGTCTCTCTTTTGTTTTGCATGATCCTTCTTGTTCTAAAGCGAGGCGTTAAAGCGGTTGGGACTTTTATGTAGCGATCATCTGTCCATAAAATATAACGATTCCTATTTCAACGTCGTCTGTCTGATAAGCTTTTGTGAAGACCTGGAGAACCCGTGGGGTTTGTTTCAACATCTGCATTGTTGCATCAGAGGCGGCATAATCAGTCAAATATTGGGAGGAAGCATTGGATGCCAACTTGGCACCACGATCATACCGGGGTGAGGATGGACAAACAAGGAAGCGGCTGAATCAAGCCAATCACAAGCGCCAGTCCCGCCTTCAACCTCCATATCAAGAGTGACATCCTGCAAGTCACCGGGATCTTCAACCATTGTCCGAAACATATATCCCAGCGATGCGCATCTTGATACTTGAGCTTTTTCGCTTCAACTTCCACACACTCGCTACAATCTGTAAAGAAAAAACCAAAATGATAACGACGAGCACTCTTGTTGTTTTGCTCTTGGCTTTGTGGTCAGGGTTGGCTCTGGCGCAAACAGGACCTCAAAACGCGTCAATCCCAAATTGCGTACGAGCATGCGACACACAAGCGATAAAGGCATCCAACTGTACATCGGAAGACCAGTACTGTCATTGCATAAGATACACCACCATTCTCGACAGCATCGTACCTTGCGTGCAACATAATTCGACCTGTTCGAACGCGACTGCAGACTTGCTGAGTATGCGTCATCGCAGCTTTGATGATACCGATCCTTGCTGATTATTCTAGCTTTCGAGACATTGTTCGACGACGTCTGCCAGAAGTTCAACTTGTCTGTTCCGACGAATGTGACAGGAAACTCGACTTTTCTCCCAAAGCCTTCGCCGTCGCCTTACACGAGTCAAGCTTCGACAGACACGGCTTGGCCGCTCGAGACAACCTTTTCCATATACGCTTTTGTGCTTACCGCTCTTTACTTTGGTTTGTTCCTGTAGAGGCTGGAGGAGTTAAATGATAATGTATAATCTCCTTTATCCTGCATGTAAATGAGTTTCGAATAGTGGCACTGCGACAACAGAAACGCCAATGTTAGACATCAATGTCCAACATTGGCGTTGCCTGTGATTTATGGGGTCGAGACCGTGCCCGAAGCTTGCGACAACAGTCATCGTCCACATTGCCGATGTCCGCCCGGTGCTGTTGACCCCACCAAGCAGGGCTCCTTCCCTCTTCCACCCCTCTGTTTCTCACAAGGATTCAAGATTGATTGAGGAAATGCTACAACATTATTGGATGATTACATGATTAACCATGGTTGACTCATACTTATATGGCGTTAGAAAACAACGACGTTCGGAAAGCCGTCCGGTATCTCCTTCTCTTCGTTAATATGCGACAAGAGTCACAAGTATAGACTGGCCATGGACAAGTATAAGAGGTCGCACAGAAGGTGTACTTCCAATCCACCTTCTCTCGTTATTCCACTCGCATCTCATCATCTTCCACTTCATCACTTCATCACTTCACAAAACCTCATTCCTAAACATTCTTCGTACTCCAACACATCCATGGCTCAACCAGTCAGAGAAATCGCTCTAATTACCGGCGGCTCTCAAGGCATCGGCGCAGCAACTGCTCGTGTGCTAGTCGACAAAGGCTTCTTCGTCGTCATCAACTATTCGAACAACGTGCAGGCAGCTAAAAAGGTCATCGAGGACCTTGGGCGCGAAAATGCCACGAGCATCATGGCAGACGCCAGTCGTGTTGATGAGATCGAAAACATGGTCAATACCGTTGTGTCTATGTTCGGCAGGATAGATGCGCTCATCGCAAATGCTGCGAAGCTAGGATTGCAGGACATCTCCGAAACCACCGAGGAAGGCTTTGATGCTCTCTTCGCTATAAACGTCAAAGGGCCTTACTTCCTCGCTCAGGTAACACTATGATGCTTTGAGTGCGAAGCCACTTGCTGACAACATACAGAAAGCCGCTCCGCATATGCCACCAGGCTCACATATCGTGCTCCTCTCAACAACTCAATGCCACGCCAGCACCGTCACATCCAACTACCTCTTATACACCATGACTAAAGGCGCTATCGAACAAATGGCTCGCGTTCTCGCCAAAGGACTTGGTCCGAAGGGTATTTTCGTCAACGCAGTGGCTCCGGGACCGACCTCTACGGAGTTGTTCTTGAACGGTAAGTCAAAGCAGCTGCTCGACACTCTTGCTAGCCTCAGCCCGCATAATCGTTTTGGGCAGCCGAGGGATGTTGCAGAGGCAATAGGGTTCTTGACGCAGAATCAATGGGTATCTGGCCAGGTTGTGAAGGTCAATGGCGGTATGGCCTGAGTATGAATAGGCCTAGTAAGGGCGGTATATCGAGACAATTTCCTATGAGGTAAACGATCCCTCGTGAAAGCTTTCATAGCCTTCGATATATCATTATCCTTCATCATTTTCTACCACTTCTTTACTTGACGACTGGCAGTAAGAACTCACGCATAGGTAGGAGAGCATTCGCTCTGAAAATCCTGCCGAGCACCTGGGCATCTCTAAGATCATCCACGAATCACAGGAAGCCACTCTGCTGACAAGTCATGTTGCTCATGGAGCTTTCTCCAATCACAACATCGATTTGTACTGTAAGCGCCATGCAGACCCCGCTCCATGATAAAGTGCACCGCCCCCTTTCCTTCTCAAGATGAACTTGTCCCCTTTGAGCCTGCTTCTTTCCATTTCTGGCTTCTCTCCCGTCACGATCTTCTCTAAACAGCAACTAAATCTATCGTTTCTTCCCCAATTTGGCGATTTTTTCATCATGGCTTTCGAGATGGGCTTCGATCCTTTCAACTTCGCCATAGCAATCTTGACTTTGCTTGTTACAGCTGTACGGCTATACCACACAAGTCACTCACTTGTCTTCTCGCAACATCGCGGTTCGACCTTGGCTTCAACCGGTCTTCGCTCACTACCGTCTCCTGTCACAGCCCGAAAACGCCGGATTAAACAATACAGAAGGCTTTTACACTTACTTGAAGATCGAAGGCTACAAGAGTGATACCCAGCATACAGTAAAATGTTAGGGTCCATCGATCCTTAGGAGCAGCCCTATGATCGATCAGCTTCTTGCTCCAGAAGCGATGGGCTATCATAGAACGAAAGACCTTGTCAAAAGTGACGCACTGCGCGATCTTTGCGACCGATCAGCTACGTGTTCTTGCCGCTGCAAAGACGAACTCGTTGTTTCTTGAAAGATTGCTCCAAGCATGTCTTCGAGGAAAACAAAAACAATGGGTCAATTCAACGTGAAGCTTCAAGTGCGTCTTCCAAGCCTCTTTCTTGACTGCCCATGCTAACTTAAGTACGGGATAGTGCAGTTGCCGCTATTAGCAGGTGTAATTCTACATTGAATAGATTGTCGAGAGTAGTGAAGAAGTCGTGTTGTTAGTGCAAGATGTTGAGAAGCACTTGTGGTATCAACCAGAAATCCGCGAGAATAGATACTTCCTTCGACATCCTTCTTTCACAGCTATTGATGTTTGTAGGCATCCACTAGTTCACACTCGCAAAGCGTAACGTCGTTGTCTACCGTCACCAGCGATACGTGAACATTCTCGCCGACAGCGTTGTGCCATGGCGAGTTGGGGTTCGACCTGGTCACTCGACTGGCTCTCTTGGCTGCAGATGGAAATCCATGTTGAGACGCGGTACTGCGCCACGCCTCTGGTCGGGTTCACAGGATGGCGTGGCCTATTTTACTCCCGATTGGCGCATTGCCAACGATGGCTTTTTTACTGCTTCTTGATTGACTGGGCTCGCGGCTTTACACTTCCAAGAGGGAGGGGGCCAGCGGTGATGGTGAGATGCACCAAAGGTCGTTTGCACTACCACCTACGTAGGGCGAAGTGAAGTTTCCACTGGGCCCAGATTGACGTTTAGATATTTTGCAGAGCAGCACCGCCAAACGTCGAAACATTTCCACCGAGATTCCAAGACGGTTCTCACATTTTCAACCCTCTCTTTCGCTACATTTTCTGACCATCCTATATCGTCTCAACAACAAACACAAACCGTTGCAAGAAGATCATCTCATCAATCGCGCTCCCTCACAGTGCTGCCATGGATATCCAGATCGATCCCCTCGGGAGTTCCATCGCATTCTTGGCCCTCGCTCTCACTGTCGTGCAATTCTTTTGGAACACTACTCGAGCTCGAAACCAGGTTTTTTAATCCAGATATTGTACTCAAGACATCTCTGATAACATTCTCACAGAATGGCAACGGAGTATAGACTCCCGCTTCTGCTGATCTTCAGGCTTCGCTTGTATGTTACATCAGGCCATGCCCGTTACGGCTCCCATGCGTTCGTTTATCTGTTGGTGTGGTTTTGTCAGAAGGGCTGGGATGGGTGCAAGCATTGTGAAGTTCTCAAACATGTTCAGACACCCATGCGAAAGATGGACTTTGGCATTACCGTCACAACAGATTCCGGTGGCCGCCCGAAGCCTTGTCGCTACTTCACGCTAATGCAACGGACCTTGTTGACGGGCTTCCTTTCTTGTACCCCTCACGTTCTTGCGCCCTCACTTTTTGGTTACTTCTATGCAGCTTCCAGAATCTTACCAATTTTGTTCAAGAATAACAATAGTGACTTCAAAATCATGAGCACAAAATGTCGAGTCCCAAGTCATCAAGACATGCAACGAAACATAATCCGCTTACTTCTCGGTTCCAATCAGACTTCTCTACGGATTCTAAAAAACCCCAGACTCTCTGAATTCTGTGATACATTGAGTCGTACCAAGGCTGGTGAGTCGAGCATAGACAGTGTCGTTCGATCTTTGAGGATTAGAATGTGGATATGAGAATAGACGTTTCTGAGCAAGATAATCAGACAAAGACCTCGATGAACATGGTTCCCGAGGTCATCATATGGACAATAATATGATTGCTGTGCTCGGTATTGGTGGTAGCAGTGTCGATGGAGGAGAAGTTGTTGTCTTGACTCTTGAGCTGAGACCAAGCTTTGGGAAAGCGCGCTCGCGGCACGAACCGGAAGTTTGCTCGCACAGCGACTTCCCTCGTTCGTTCCTTTTGATCTCGATGTTTTCACCTTTCGATATGAACACCCATTCGAAAGGCACGGTTTCACTCTCTATGTCTATTTGACACTATGATCGTAGATTGCTCGATACATGTAGGTAAGCCAAGCGGGTGGTAGATTTGTGCAAGTCCCGCGACCAGACACGCTGGACAACTAGGCAACATCTTTTCTCGTCATCCATACTACCTGCAATCATGGAGAATGGTTCAAGAAAAAGGAGATTGCTTGTCGCGGCCAGTCCTCCAGACTGCCTTGTCCGACCTTGACTCGCAGTGCTGTGTCTGCAGGAAGTTTGCGCGGTTTGCCAAGGCTCAGCGTTGCTCACCAGACAGCCATCGAGGGTTGACACCGACTAACGCTCAAAAAATACGGGACGGTAATGCACGCTCAACTCAGCCTTGTCATATTTGTGTGAATCGGTCCCATCTTCGACATAGTTGTAAGTCAACGTCTTGCTACAAAGTCTGGACCATTTTCACATTTTCATTCCGTTCGTTTCCTCTTCACCATCTCTTCTTGTTCAACTCGCGATCTTCGAACCTTTCGTTTGCCAAAACAAAAGACTTGTGCCGGAAGATCAAATGGACATTCAATTCGACCCTTTCAGCTTCGGGGTTGCGACCTTTGCCCTCTGCGTCGCGATGGTTCAACTTTACTGGAATCGACCACAACACCGAGCTCAGGTACGCCACTGGCTTGCATATGTTGAATCGCAGAATATTCATGAACTCCAAGCAGATCGTGGAAGAGCTCTATATGTTTCATGGTCAAGCATAGAGATATATCTTACGAACGACGATCACCTTGAATACGCCAAGAGTCGCCAACGTCCATCCATGTCCGACACTTGTCTTGATTCGGCTACGATGCGCCTAGAGGATTGTTGCTACATCATCATGCATGTTTTCTAGAACATCGATTGTGTTGTGGGATATCTCTTCTGTTTCATTCGTTTTTCGTGTTCACTTCCTTCTCTTCTGTTCGATGTTCTCTTTTACTTCGCGCATCTTAAGATTTTAGATTGCTTCAAGCTGGCTCATACGAATGAAAACATATTTGTATTCATCAGCTGTTGCTCATCAGACGACCATGCTATACCGCCTTTTGGAGAAAAATGCTGGTGAGGTCCGTGTAGTCTTGTCCTCTGACACTACTATCATGAAATTCTCACGCTTTCCCTTGAGCCCAACACGTAGAATGTTCAAGTACTGCGTCGCCATGGACAAAAACGTGTTGCATTCGCTGTTCGAGCGGAGGTGTCCGCAATGTGAATACTCTACTCTGGGTTGTATGCAAGCCAAGACAAGGCAAACTTGTACTGACTGGTCACACGGTGAAGCATTTGCTTGTCGCGTCTATCGGATACTAACATCAATCTCGTCTGCATTATACTCTTCCAGCTTCTGACAGTCTCCGACCAAATCATCGCTTACCAAAGTCAGTCTCTGCACACAATCACTGTATCGACGTTAGATATACCTGCCCTACTTTATCCGTTTGAGTTCCTTCTCCATACCGACGCCTCGACCTTGATTCTTTTCCGAGATTTCAACACAACTGAAGTTTGCAATGATGCAGATCCAGTTTGACCCTGCCAGTTTCTCCATCGCAACATTGGCTCTTGCTATGGCAGCTGTTCAGCTTTACTGCAACAATTCCCGGCGTCGTACTGGGTATGAACTCAGTGTACTCGGTTCCCGTTTGGTACATTTCGACAGGAGTTTGAAGCGACTGGGACATCTTTATAGCTTCACACTTTTGGCCGCTAATGTGGAAGCTGTTGGGGGTTGGTTTGGAGTCTGATCTAAAGCCAAAGACTGTAGAAGAGGAAAGGTTTCAACCAATTGAATTCGATCTACTGTATTGTTGTCGGTCCAGTGTAAGGGGCCAAGTTTCGAAGCGTAAGAAAGGATGTTTGCAGAAGGGTAGGGAGCAGATACCAGACAAGGCAAGCAATTATTTTGACACCCCCACGGCATGTGGGGCAGAGACATTTACCAAGTTCATGGGTCAGCTTCCAGACATTCTCGGCGCTTAGATCACGAGCATCAGGAATTTTTTGATGCATAAATCGTTGTTCCCAATATGAGATCAGATGCAAAACCAGAACTCCCGCCATACGTCACTCTCCCTGATTCTAATCATGATCATGTCGCATCGGACTCCCATTCTCTTAGGTACATGCCACTGCAAAAATTCTGAATGAACCAACATCAGCATATTATACAGCCAGAGACTTGAAGAGTACCCAGAATATCTACCTCAAGGTTCATGGCGCACTATCCTGTTCTCAGGTAATCTTGATCCATACGAGCACCACATTTTCTTCGTCCTAGGCAACCACTAAGTTGGAACCCTTGACAGTTCGATCAGGGGTTCAGGATTGGTATGCTTACTCGATGCTGAGGCCGCGCCCATGTTCGAAACAACTGAATGGAGGCGACGACGACTGCAACGATTGCGACAATGGTTTGAATAGTGTCGAGAACAAGTCCAGGGTCCATGTTCGAAAGACTGGTATAGGGTGCACTCGGCTAATGTTGCTTGAGTAATGCAATACAAGAAGCACAGATCTCCGAGGGTTAACTTTGATGGGGAGTTCGATGTTCAGAGAAGTCTGAGAAGATGTTATATGAAGAAATAGGTATGGCACAAAAGACAGGTTGCTGCTGTTATCGCTGTCATTTAGAGAGAGAAAGTGCTTGCCTTTTGTCTTTCGCGACTCTTAGGTCACTTCCAGGCGCAGAGTACCTTCTTGCTTCTCGCCTAGTCGGCCCCAGCGAGATTGGAATTGACGTGCACACATTACTTTATTTTCTCTCGAGCGGGAACTGACGCAGCCGGCACAGCCATGCGCCTGGGCAATTGCTATTTGGCGCTGGTTCAAGTCCGATTTGATGCGCGCAGCAAGGGCGGCTGATCCTGCAGCTTAGATTAATTGACCAGCCCGACAACGGCACCAATAGTCGACTCCCAACAGCGGCAAAATCTCGAACCTCTCCGCAGACGTTCAGATTTGCCACAAATAACGGGCATATACGTGTCTGGAAGTGCATCACCGCGCGGTATGTCTATCGTTCGATATACTGTGACGAAACTGTTGCTTCTACGGTCATAGTAGTAAGACTCACTCCTTACAGCAGAGCAGCAGAATTGTAAGCATCGTTTGCTGCGCTTCTTCCTCATATGTCTCTCCGACATGACTTGCCGTGTGCGTGCAACATTGTTAGAGCCATCTACAGTGAATATCGGTGGATGTTTCATTGCTAGGACTTTGATAGTCAGCTTTAAGTCGTATCTGACTGGCAAATCTGTGTGCTTCCATGCATAACCACAGTTCTGAACAAATTGAATTTCACATCCATACCCTCATCATGTTGTGGTTTCATCACTCGTCGCCACTCACTGAACGGATGGATTAGTCCTATCAAAACAAAGATGCGTAAGAAATTTTCTACATATATTCAGTCCCTCAAGATTTGCCTTGATATCCTAGCGACCTTATGCTGAACGAGTTTGTCCTTCTTAGAGGATATCAGTATGAAGTCCGTGCAGCATGGCCGAAGAAAGAATCCATGCCTGAGGTTTGATGTTGGGCACGTGCTTGAAGAAGTTGAGCCGCGGCTATGCACAGCGATAAGGCGGCCATGATAAAGTTGATCGGATCAAAGCCGAGTTGGAGATCCATGGTCACCCGAAATTGGGTCGTCGAAACAGGACGAGTGTGTTCGGCGGTTCGTCGATTTCGTAGAGAACGCCGAAGTTATCCTGCGCTGGGATGGTAATGAGAAAGTAAGGGAGGATTGGTTTCGAGGATGGAAGTGGTAACGCTGCGGAGATAGTTGTCTTGACGGGTGTGAAGTGTCAATTGTCGAATATCGAGTGAGGAACTCTATCCTTTATGTGTCGTCTACCGATCTGTGAGACATGTAGCTGGAGAGACTCCGTGATGGAATCTGGTGTGAATTACACGGTTATGCAGGGCAAAAAATCGGGAATGGTATCGCTGCCCGCAGTAAATGATTGACACTAAGTCATGCACGGAGAGCGGATCAAGCCTCGCATCCATCCGGCAGCATACCACACTCATGCACTCATTGGTGTACGTTATGCCCAGTCATGCAGTAATTCCCGAACAGGTTAACTGTATTTCTCCATGATGTTGGAGCAACTTCTGGTGTGCCAGCTGTTACGCGGCGAGTAGCCCTACGACCATGTTCAAGCTCGTTCAGATCATGCGCCTGTTGTTTCGTTGTGGCCGCTGGCACTGCTGTTTTGCTCGGCCACACTTGTATCGGCCCAATGGGATCGTGGATTCTACTTCCATCCCGAAAATTCGTGGCGCAGCCTGCAAGATCGCAGTGGCCGGTTTGGCACAAGGGACAATGGTTGAGCCATGATGTTCGTCGAACGGTGTATTCCTCGTCTTCGGTTGAACATGTAGGCAATTTCCTGTCAATCGCAGTCCGCTCCGTTCTTTGTGGTTTATTCTGACGTTCACCTTCACGGTAGGATCAGAACATATGGTAGAGCGCTACAAAGATACTATGGCGGGAGCTTGAGCATGCATGCATGGTTTGTCGGCGTAGTCGGAAGAAGTGTGCCAAGAGAAATGTGTTGGTCAAATCTCGTCCGCACTTCCCTTCCACCGTTACTCAAGAGTCTGATAGCAAAGTTATGAGAAGCGGAGTTGACAAAGCAAAAGATACCCATGAATTGCACGAGCATAAAAATCTCCATCTAAAACTACACCTAGCTAATATTCTCATCGAAACCCTGTCATTCCCATGTACCAGAACTCCTTTTCGGTATGCATTGCTGTCTTCGCAGCAGAGTGTCGTTATTGAGAACCGAGAAACGCCGTTGAACATGCTCCCGAGATTTCCCCTTTGTTTTGTCTCCTCGCTATGCAGCAAACCCCCCTCAAAGCAATTCCGAACTCCCTAGAATGAAAAACAGAAAGAAAAAAAGAAAACATCCCTTCTCTCAGTGGTCGAATGTTCCACTTGTCGTGGTGCGTGCATTGCATCAGGTCACGTCTTCAAAGTCGTCTTCGTTGAGATCGCTCAGAGATCCATCAGATGCCATGGCTTGGTCGTTATCTGAGTCTTCGGCGGCGTCAGCTTTTGCTGGAAAGTCGAACAAGCATGGTCAGAATTGCTAAGACTCACCATCGACGAGTTCGTTGCTCGTGTATTCGTAGTCACGCTCGTGCTTCCATTCATCGATTCCAGTACGGCAAGCCTCGTGGCGCTCCACGAGGGCATCGATACTACCGACTTCGTCAAGCAACTCTTGCAGTGCCGTCTCGAGTTCGGTGTGCTCAGAGTCAGGTGCAGCGCTGTTCAGCCAAGTCTCCAGTTCGGCTTCGAGTTTGACTGCCATCTGTTTCAAGTAGGTGGTAGAGTCGTGGTATGCTTCGCGGGAGTACTTGAAAGCATGGTACGCTTGTCCCTTAGCAATAGCGGCCTGCATTTCTTCGCCAAGAATACCGAGCAGACTCTTAATCGCTCGCACCTTGAGGATGAGATAACTGACGTCTCCAAGGGTGTAGGGCTTTGAAAGCACATCCTGGACAAACACATGAAGCCGCAGCCAGTTTCTAACCTGCTCCTCAACCTGGGCGTTGTCGCATACCAATAGACAGCCTGTCAATACAGCCATGTGCCGGAGTATCAGCATCGGCTGAAGTGCGTATACTTCAGTAAGAACGAATTTCACCGAAGATACCGCTTCATCGCCATGTGCGCGCAAGAAGTTATGTTGCACAATCCTCTCCAGCTCCACAAGGATTTCTTCTTCAGTCTGCAACTTCATGGTGCGTCCGACTAGACACAGGGTAGCAGACTCTGCAACTTGGTCAAACGCCGTGGCGCATGACAGAGAGGTCAAAAGAGCTCTGGTAGCATCTTCATAAATATCAGGCGGGGCTTTTGCGGCATTGGTCAGCAATACGGTCAGCTTGTTTGGAAGCCAGTCAGTCCAATGACTGTTGAGTATGTTAGCTCTTCTCTGACAGTTTAGGAAGTCTTGTTAGTACTAACCTGTTGCCGGAACGTCTCAGTCCTTGAATGATATTCTCTACCAACCAATTGTTTCTTGTTTGAGACCGAAAGCGGAGACGATCATACTCGTCAGCATTCAACAACAGCACTCCAGGGTTGTAGCATCGTGCATCTCCGTCGTTGTTCAGTGCAATTCCTCCACGTAGGTCGACATATTTGTGCAGCAAGCTGTAAACACAGCCGACAATTGACGCAAAATCTACTGACCTAGCGCTGTTGGCAAAGTAGTACGCGATGCTTGAGTGTTTCTTGTGCAGAACTGTGTCTTCGTTGATGTGCAAAATCTCGAGGCACCATATGAGCAAGTCCTGGTCAAGCATGATGTAGGTTTCGTTGAACCCAAGTTCTGCAACCTGGCCTAGGAGCTCAAAGTATTCTTTCCAGACAGCGATTCGGCAGTCTAGAAGCGTCTCACTGAGACCCACCAGTCCGCAGACGTAGCTCCGCATCCTGCTGTCCTTTGAATAGCCTTCCTCTATGCCGTAGTAGATGGGATAATTGTTGCGAAGGAACTTCAGGCAAGCCAAGACCAAGCGGTTTGTGACGCTGCGAACCATCTGCTTCCTGTGCAGGATGAGGCTCCTTCTGGTGACTCTGGTAGTAGTGGTCTCGGGGTTGGTCTCGGGGGTGGTCTCGGGGAGCAACTGGTCCAGAATCCATCCTGCAAAGTTTTGGTCTGAGCATGCAAGCTTTTGAAGAACCAGAGACGTATAATCGATGGAATCTTGAGAGAAAGAACATGCAACGACACGAGTGTAATACTCGAAGAGTGTTGTCATGATCTTGCCTGCAATTCCTTTCCGTTCGGAAGGCTCTGCTCCCTTGATCATCTCAAGTCTACCGGGCAAGTCGCGGACAAAATTGACATGGCTGGAAGAAAAGAGATGGAGGAGGTAGATCGTCCGCTCATTCTCTTTGGCGATTGATGCCTCTAGATCTTGAGGCAAATGAGCCTTGGCTTGTGTC
This sequence comes from Aureobasidium pullulans EXF-150, assembly GCF_000721785.1. NCBI lineage: Eukaryota > Fungi > Ascomycota > Dothideomycetes > Dothideales > Saccotheciaceae > Aureobasidium > Aureobasidium pullulans. The sequence continues at coordinate 89,941 of NW_021941046.1, read as the reverse complement.
GTGCAGGGAGGCATTGGTATACCTGAAGCCACACATTGTGCAGCTTCAATAACGGAGGAAGCGCGCTGGTAAAACAACACATATGCATTGTCTGACCGAAGGACTGGAGATCGATCGCGTACCAGAGGCGTCATTGAGGGCGAGACAGGCCCGCCGCGAGTCTCACGCAGGACATCTTCGATGCTTGAGGAAGTGACCACACTGTCCTCAAGTCTGTACCAAGGCAGAGATCCGGAGGTGGCTCCACGCTCAGCAGCATACGACCAGTAATGACCGAATTGAAGAGTACCTTGATGAACCACCACACCGACGAGTTGGAAAACATCTGGTTCGCTTGGTCCGTCAACGCCTGCTAGACGATTAAGCTTGTACTTGCTCATGTCAATACGCTCGGGAAAATCAAACCGATCGTTGACTTTCGAGCCTCCGTCATACGTTTCGTATCTGAACCGTCTCAGTCCTAGGACCAAGTTGTCGGGGATGTGTTCCAGGGCAGTTCTCTGGACTGCATCGACTGAGACGCCTTCACCAGAGCCACAAGTGGTGCACCTGAACTTGTCACTTCCCTCGAGTGCAGCTCCCTTGGTGTATTCTTCCAAGCTCTCTTCAAGTGATGCTTTGTCCTTGACGACCAAAGACAGGTTGAAATACTCGTCGGTACTCTCGGAGACATGCTTGCAGCTGCCAATGGTCTGTGATTTGTTGACACCGCGGAAGAATTTTTTCAGTGCATTCTTTGCCTCATCATCAGGCATACTATCCTCGAGCTGCCCGACGAGAGTCATGAAGAAGATATGCGCATCATCCTGCATGGTATGATCAACATTCAAGGCTTTGACCAGCGCCTCGGGTCGATAAGAAACATCGTGGCTGTTCTGCATCCTGGCAAAAGCCAACTTAAACTCAGCGAGCACAGCTTGCTTCCGATCATCAGCAACAGGAGTGTCGAAGATGAACTTTCGGAATTGAATGTTCATAAAGAGCTGTTGGATCAGAGAATTGAGATAGCAAGTCTGGGCCAAATTTTCCAGACCTGCATAGCTTCCTTCCTGACGAACGAACTTTTCAGGGCCCAGAAAGTTGAACTCATCATCCTCGTCAGCATCACTGAGGACACGGTCACATTCAGCAGCCAGAGCTTCCACTGTCTGGACATCGTCGCACATGAGTCGAAGAAGTTCGTATATATTGTCGCGTGTGTTGAGTGCGATGACAGGCCTCGCCACTGAATCCACGTTAGAGACCGGAAAGAGCAGCTTTCTGAGAAGACGCGGTGCGAGGTCACTGAGGTTCAGTGGCTTTTCGAAAGATATGATGTTCTGAATGCAGCATTGGAGCAATAAAGTCAAACCCTGGACCCTCTGGTCAATGAAACGGTTTCCGTAATGTTCAAGGTGTTCTAGATCGAGCAGGTTTGTAGAGAACTTATCGATCAGGGATCTCAAGTACATCTCGTCACTGATTAGGCTTTGATCGGCAGACAATATTTCGAGCGCCACAAGAAATGTGCTATCGCAGAGAACTGGTTCATGCATGGCCGCAGGTATGAGGTGATCGATAAACAACCTGAAAAAGAATGCCTTGGTTTCAGAGGCCATCTTCTCGTCTCGCACAGCGTTTACGATGATGCTAGGAATCGTAGCTCGGAGATGGTCGTCATTGGTGAGAAGCAGGCGCGAATGGACCTCCTTGTTGGTCTGGGACGCAAAGAAAGCAGAACGTACGTGGGCACTCAGTAAGACCCCTTCCACCAAGCATTGATACAGTGCCCGTATCGCTGCAGACATCATGCCACTAGCCGCGATCCTGTGTTGGAGGTTTGACATGATACCGAGAATGACATCCGTAAACCTGGTAGCATCTTCGAAATATTCTTCCGCCACATTATTGACGGGCCGCTCTCTCAACAACGCCAGCAAGGTGTCCGCGGTCTTCAAGATATCACCAGCGTCTTGTAGAAGGTCGGGACGATACAACAGAGCAACCAATAGATGGACTCCTCGAATCAGAAACTTCTCGTCAGCGACGCCCAGTGAGACTTGTTCTCGCAATTGGACATTGAGCACCTCGATTGACGTTCGCAATCGCAATGACCTGCCCGAGGGGAAAATCTGATCGAAAGGTGTATCGGTAGAGGAAATCATAGCTCTGATGGGACCGGGAAACTTGAGAAGCGCGAGACTCTGCAAGACCGAATGTGCTTTGCCATTCGCCTCATCAAGCATGCTGTACAAGACGTCCAAGTGAGCCAGAACTTCCCTTTCAACGTCTGATCTTCCCACAGTGTTGTCAATGTCGTCCTGGATGCTTTGGAAGGTACTGCGTCTCTGCACGACAAGGACCTGGCCTTCTTGTACCCCCAAATGTGCGATGGGTTGCTCTGGCTCCTCAGTGAAATCAATCTTGTGCCCTGCTGATACAACCGTGTAACTCTCAAACCCAGTCTCCGAGACGATGGCAGCGTCCAACTCGGAGCAATTGGCTGTCTTGTTGATAGTCACCATCTTACTTTGGGATTGCGCACCGCCTTTGTGAACACGGATGGGGATTTGAATGCTGTCGTCGGGGAGTCCTGATTCGACAGTTGTGTCACTGGCGATAACACTCTTTTGCGACTGTCTCAAGGCTTTTTCGAACTCGATTGATCGGCTCAGGATCATCAGCAACATTTGTGGAGCTCTCGTGTTGTCGTCTTGCTGGACCATTCGAGAGATGCATTCCTTGACTACAGAAACCTGGTTCTTGATAGCCAAGTCTGGATATCTTAAAGCCTTGCCCTTAAAAAGACTTGTGAAGAGCAATGATCCAAACTGGTTAGCAACACTATCTGTTGGAACTGATAGTGCGAATCGAATCAATTGCTCGCCGAGCGGTAGCAGTGCAGTCTCATTATGCTCTTGACGTGCACACTGTAAAGCAAAGATTCTAGCAGTGCCAATCGTGACGAACTGGGGCGAAAGATCAGGAAGATACTGATTGATACACCGTTGATAGAAGGCTTCGAGTCCTGGCTGATTCGTTTGGAAGCGGGCAACGAGCATGTTCCAGGCAATCTCCCTGAACACTGGATCGAATGCATGTTCACCTACGGTATAATCCCAGATCTCTTTCTCCGTGGCTGTGGTGTCGAGGTAGGGACTCGATATCGAGAGAAGGTCGAAAACGAGGTCCAGACGACAAACTAGTGCTTGTGGCGCGAGCGCATACATCTCATTCTTGGCCTTCTTGAAGTAATGAAGCAGCTCATCGGCACACTGTTTGAATGACACATGAGAAAGAGTGTCCTGTGGCGAAATAGCGAAGTTCTTTTGGCGCATGATGCACGACATTGCCGAGACATAGCCAGTGGCCTTGCTGGACAGCGATGTGATGTGACCTGCGCAAAGCTCGATAAGAGCAATGGTCTCAGATTTTGCGTTTGGAGAATGGATGGCCATCAACAAATTTCTAATAGAAATCAACAAAGTGTTTTGCTTTCCAGTTGTTATTTCGGAATTCTCGAGCTTGCCCAACAAGCGGACACAAGTGACAATGGCATGACACTCACTGCCAGGCGACTTGTGAAGTAATTCCATGGTCAGATTGTGTAGGAGAATGTCTGCATCTTTGGTATACTGCGAGAGAGGCATGTCTCTGAATTTCTCGCAAAAGTACCTCAGCGTGAAGGGTGGTATGCGCTTCACAAGGTTGAGAAGGACTTGACCAGCGTTCTGAGCGTTGTCCGGTTGTTGGAGATTGGTAGCGACAGTCCAGATGGTATCGGCATCGCGCTTGGTCAAATTGCTTGTCTCGCCCAGAATCTGAACAATTGGATGGGTTCTAGCAATGAGAGTTGCATGGGTCTGAGGTCCATAGAGATAAGCCACAATGTCCTTGGCCGGGAGGAACCTGATTGCGAAATCCCTCAACAGTCGATCGAGACAGGTACCCACTGCATCTTCGTTCGTGAATATAGATATGAGTTCGATTCCAAGTTTGTCCACGCCTCTGTTTCGCAGATCTACGCTGCTGCTGCGGATAAGAGCATTGAAGAACTCCAGATTACAGGCGTGAATACCAGCTTGGAGTACGCCTTCCTTCATCAACGAGGACCCAAGACTGTCAACGGCTTCCATAAGTCCGATAGTGGAAAGTGTTTCGGTACTGGGGGCCTTGAGCAACTCGTCGCCGTTTATCTGGTATTCTGCAATGTCCTTGAGCGTAAGGAGATGGATGTCTTCGGGCAGGAGGTGCTTTGTACGAGACAGAGTCTTCAGAGCGTCGATCAAGAACAGTCGGAAGTTATCAACGACGGCCTGCGACTGGTCGTCGAGGTGCTGCTTGGGAAGCATTTCGGTTGCCATTATGTGGATCATCTTGAACAAGTGACACGACTTTCTGAAGAAGGTTTCCAGCTGGCCATCGGAGTTGCGTGGATCTACGCAAAACACACCTCGGCAGAGGGCTACGTAGTGACTGGCCGTACTGAACGGTGACTGGATATTATCCGGCTTTGAGACGATGTGTCCGAGAAGCTTGATGACAGCGTCCATAGGTCGGCCTTGGAAGTTCGAAATGGCTGTTCTCTGGACAGCCTTGGTGTTGAAGTGATACGTGGAAGACATTGGTTCGAGAAAGGTCTTGGAACGTACGGCAAGCATTGTGAAGGCATCTGCCCAGTAATGAAATAGCAGCTCGTGCTTTGGCGAAGTGGTCGAGCTGGGGGAGCTGGTCGAGTCGCGACGAGCTTCACGCTGTACCAAGACAGCCAAGTCGGTATACAGGAGCCTCTCTCCCAGTCCAAGAAGAACGTTAAGAATGTTCTCGAATACGCCGTATGCATCACTACTGCGAAGAGAGTCGTAGCCGGTACTTAAAGAGCTACAAAACATTAGAGGCTGGTAAAGGCGGTTAGAGATGAGCGACTCACGTGTGTCTGTGCAGTCCCGCAAAGCAGGCCACGACGTTGATCCAAAAGCCACTATCATCCGAGTACAACTCAAAGACCTCGGCGGAGCTGTGATCATCTCGAAGGGCGGCTTCGAAGTCGGCTTTCGTGTCGTTCAGATGGTTGGTGACCCATATGACAAGATTTTCTACGACCTGCAGAGATGGAGCTTTGCGCATTGTCAGCGGATATGGTCGATGTTTGAAAGACAGTGAACCTTACGTGTGCCCTTCTTCCACAAGAGATCCATCATTTTGTTGGCCGCACGGTGAGGGGTATCCCAGTCGACATGAGGTCTGATGAAAGGGAAGCTGCCGATGTGACGATTCTCGCCTTGCTCTTCTGCCGGCATGATGATGGAGATTTCAGATGGATCTGTCGATTCGTCTTGGGGAATTCCAATGATGATTGGGCTCTCGGGTGAGATGCTTTGAGAGTCGGACAGGTTGTCAGAGTGGCCGCTGGTAGCTGGCGGAGTGTCGAGCTCGTGGCTCAAACGCGGTCGCTTTCGAGCGTGAGTTGAGTCTGCATCAGCGATGTGATCTCTACCGTGGAGCGGCGTTGGTGAATGCTTGTGGTTAGAAGAATACGCCGGTGAGGCGGATGGCGGGTCCATTATCACCGAGTTAGATATGCTGACTGCCTGCCGTCATGAGCAAAATAAAGCTATACGGCTTTTTATGATTGCCGGGTGGTTGCCAGACGAGCAAAGCCGCATGAATCAAGCTTTGTGATAGTGAAGATCGGATCGATGTAGGGGAGACGTTGTACACAGGCTGAAAGAAGGCTCCAAGCGCACAGCAAACGCCAAAACGCTCTCAAGAAAGACGCGTTGGAATAAGCTCCCAGTTCCTCAGACAGTATATTGAATACACCTGTGGGAGTGTTTCAAGTGAGAGGATGGATAAGACTGTCTTTCTGCGAATTCTGGTGCAGATATAGCTGATAATGACCTTGTTTCTCAAGTCTGCTTCCAGCACTCTTCTCCAGCAGACGCGACTTTCGCAAAGTGGAAGTTACGAAAGCTTGGAATTACCTCATTGGTCCGCAGAATGGCATGTTTACGCGAAGCCCGGCCGGGTTCGCGTCGGGTATACCTGCCGATGGGAGTGATGCTTACTCTTCGAAGTTCAAACACAGTCTGCCCATCATTTCTTATCCTGCATATCAACAAAAGTTCATACATCAGAACATGGCCAGCAACAAGAGCAAGCCCGCAAGACCTGTCATCAAAGCAGATACATCGTACAAAAGCCCATCGATGTTTGTATACCTTTCTTCCTGCCGTATATTGTGAAACAAGCTGATGGATCTCAGTCCAGAGCTGAGCAAAGACAAGAATGAAATCATTCTCGGTCTTCTAAGCAGGTGAGACACGCGGTATACGTTGGTTTCTAGATCGAGATTGCTCATATCAAACAGTCTCCTCGAGCCGATAGGGAGACATCGAGCGGCGCATACTGTGAAATCTTCGGCCAAAAAATCGAACAAACGGAAGAGGACTTCTGAGCAGGATACAGATCCAGCCGTTAATCCACAACCTCAAGAACCGGAGATTCTGAAACACCTCACCGTGGGCTTGAATTCCACAAGCCGTCATCTTGAGGCTGAGGCGGCGTTCTCGAAGTCCGAACAGACATCTGTCCCGGACAAAGAAACGAAAGCAACAGAGCAAGCAGCCAGGAAACGTATGGGCGTCGTGTTCCTTACGAAGCCAAAGGACAATCTGGTATACGCCCATCTTCCTTTGTTGTGCTATGCATCTTCTGGAGCAGAGAAAGAGAAGTCACAGCACACTCGCCTTGTTCTTCTGGATCCTGCATGTGAACGCACTATTGCAACGGCCATGGGTCTTCCTCGGGCTGGTGTGGTTGGTTTGTTCGACGATGCTCCAGGTGCTGCACCTCTCCTGGAATACATACGAGACAATGTGGCTCTTGTTGAAGTTCCTTGGCTGGAGCAAGCACTCTCTGGGAAATGGATGGGGATCAACGTCGAGACCTACCTATCTGGTCAAGTTTGAGGATATTGGTTGTCTGATTGAGGTTGGACAGAGATATTCCAAGGCCGGCAAAGTTCTTGCATGTATGCACGCTCCGGTTCGAGTGTTCTGAATATGCGTCGACCTCTGAGCAGTCCGGATTACTCGACATGCATTCGCTACGCGTCATTTCGGGACGGCTCAAAAACTTTCGCACGAAGTGCTGGCTCTTGGGTGCGTGGTGATCAACGTCGAAACCCTTCTGAGAGCATTTTCCGTTCCAGCAAGTTCAGACAGAGGAGCGTCAGGGTAGGCAGCGGTCTTACATGAACACACGACCACGTCCGAATGGACCGCGTACGTATGGACTTGTGGGTAGTTCGGGCTCCTCGATCTCGACGCCTGGGAGGCGTCAGTCTGGATCGACGTACGGTACAACATCTGCGGCAAAGACTAGGCCTTGGACGCTCTGTGGTGCACATGCCGCTAGAGCATCGTGTTTTCTGGATGCGTCTTTCGTGGTTGATTCGTTGTGTGAAAAAGAGATGGATGAGAAGGCCAGAGATCTTGTTCTGCTTGATACTAAGGAGATGCTCTCGCACCCCGGGTTCCGCAAGATTCTACGAATGATCCGCCAGCGCTTCGTGGGAGCAAAGTCCAACAGAAAGCTTCAGAGGACGCTCTTTCATAGTCCTAACTTCTCGTGCCTCAGTTCGATTCACCTTGAATAGCTCTACATCGTGCCCTTCGCCTACAACCAACTCTCGACATCATCCGTTTCCTCAAGTCACGTCTCCAACCACCCTCTCATCCTACATACATACAAGCTCGCACGCAGCACCCATTTCCTGCTCGTCGCTCTCGGGTCAGTAACGGTTGCCATGGGCGCCTCCGTTTCTCTGCACACGCTAACAGACCTAGTCGGACCATGTCGGACAGCACGACCGAAGCCCAGGTGGTTGATATCATCATCAACCACACCATCTACATCTACTACCCCGTGATGTACCCCGAGGGCTACCTCGAGGGCTATCCTGAGGCCCCCGTCCTCCCCGAGCCCCTCCCCGAAGTCGACCATGGCGAGGTCGTCGCTCTCATCTACAACGCATGGGGCCTGGAGGTCCTGATCTACGTCAGTTTGGCAGTCATCATCTTCAGCACCATGATGACTATGGCTCTCTTCCGTTAAACTCTGCTTTCCAAAGATGTTTGTGCATTTTCACAGACGGATTGCACGATAGACCCGTGCCCTTGAGAACATAAGGGCTAGAAATACACTTATCTGACCCCGTATCATTGTGCCCCTTGCCTTTGTGATGTACATTATCGACTTGACTCTCGTACTGCCGACGACACCAAACTATACCTACATAAAAATGCACGATGTTTTTGGTAAAAAGCACTTTGTCCGAAGAGAGGGTGCAGCATGAGAGTCGAGGTGAGAACAAAGGATGTCCGACATGTCGAGGCGAGAGTCAAAATGTGGGGAAATACATGAGCTTTGACCAGATCGAAGTGGTGGAAGTGGGAGTCTCGCTGTCTCGATGCGACATCCGACATGACAAGTGGTGAACGACAAGGACCATCACACGACTACATCTAAACACACAATGGCAGCAACGTTAGCGTCGCTGCTGGGCCAGGCCTCCATCACCGACCACCATCAAGTGCTCAGCGCATGCGAAGCCGCTCTTTCCAAATCAAAGAACGACGTCCAAGCCCAACAGGTCAAGATTGTCGCGCTACTGAACCTGGACCGCTTCCAAGATGCCATTGCTGCTGTAGAGGCTGGTGGAGAGGAGATCAAGCAAAAGGCGCGCCTGGAGTATGCCTATGCGCTGTACAAGAACGGTCAACCCGGCAAGGCTGCAGAAGTCGCCAGACAAGACGCCAGCGAGTCTGACAGAGGTTTGAGACATGTGGAAGCCCAAGCCGTATGTTCTGGACGGTCCAATTCTTAAGAGGAAGGAGTCGCAACTAATTCCCAGGCAGAGCTACAGACACCAGGACTTTGAGCGAGCAGCCGAGCTATACCGCAAGCTTTCAGCGCAGAGAGGAGCAGTTCACAATGAAGACATGGATCTACGCATCAACACAGGCGCCACATATGCTCAACTCGAATGGGCGGGTCGCGCATCGGCAGACGCTCCCCAGAAGCCAGCAAGAGAGGACATGGAGGCATTTGAGACAGCATACAACGCTGCATGTCAGAGCATTGCGCGTGACGAGCTTGGCCAGGCCGAAGTTCTGCTGAGAAGAGCAAAGGAGTTGTGCGAGGCTTCGGAAATGGATCAGGAAGAGAAGGATGCCGAGATTGTGCCCATTTCCATCCAGCAGCTCTATGTCTTGATCCGTCAAGGCAGGCTGGAAGATGCTCAATCGCTCGCTGCCACCATCGACTCCAAGAAGTGCGTATCTCTCTGTCTCGACTCTATCAAGAAGTCGCTAACAAGGCTCGCAGCGTCCACGCCTTCCACGATTCGTCAACGCAATTCATCGCTCAAACAAACACAGCAGCCACTTCTACAGAAGCCAGCAACCCCTACCTGACACATCGCACCCTCTACAAGGACCCTTCGAGCATTCTCCCCGACAAGCCTTTCACTTACCAGAGCGCCGCCATCCAACGAAACAACTACACTCTCGATCTGCTCGCCAACAAGTACGACGGCATCATCAGATCTACCGCAAACCTTGCCGCTAAGCCCACCCTCGACTCTGCCACAAACTCCCTTTCTGCATTTGGCGCTGCCGCTCATGCCCGTAATCAGGCCGGCAAGGACGCCTTGAAGACTGTTTTGCCAGTGCTGGAACGCAAGCCTAATGACATTGGCCTCCTGCTCGTGTGCACACAACTCTACATCACCATCTCCAACCCTGCCGCCGCAATCTCGTTGCTCGAGAACTTCTTCGCTCGCCTTTCCTCATCCTCCGAGGCTTCAGCACAAGATGTTCGTTACGCACCTGGTCTGATCGGCGTCTTGGTTTCCCTCTATACCTCCCGCGGTCAACTCAGCCACGCACGATCGGAACTAGCAAAGGCAGCAAGATACTGGCGTCAACATTCCAATCCTCCGATTTCAGCAAGATCTTCGGGCCATCTCTACAAGTCAGCCGGCGCATTGTTGCTTGACTCCTCCGTACCAGCTGACCAACAACTTGCCGCCGAACTCTTTACCTTCTTGCACGAAAAAGACGCTTCAGACCGCTACGCAGCCGCCGGTCTTGTTGCCGCTCTCGCCCGCGCAAACCCCTCCGCCATTGATGCCGAAAAGCTGTCCACCCTGACACCATTAGACCGCCTCATCTCAAGCATCGACGTCTCCGCCCTCGAATCCGCCGGCGTCGCAAAATCCACACCCACCGTCACCTCCACATCCACGAAACGCGCAGCCCCTGATCCAACACCCACCACCAAGCCCAAAGCGAAGAAACTCAAGAAGAGCAAAACGCCAAAGGACTTTGACCCGAGCAAGAAGATGGATCCGGAGAGATGGTTGCCTATCAAGGATAGGAGCTCGTATAGACCAAAGGGTAAGAAGGGAAAAGCTAGACAGGCTATGTTTATGCAGGGAGGTGCTGTTGCTGAGGACAGCGGTGCTGGGTCTGGGGCCAGTACGCCTGCTGCTCAGGTTGTGGAAGCCAAAGGTGGTAAGAGTAAGGGAAAGAAGAAGGGCAAGGGTGGGAAGTGGTAGATATGACTTCTGCATGTTTTGAGAAAGAGTAAAAAACGGAAAGCAAGCGAAGAAAAACAGATTCAAAAGGGGGGCCTTTAGAGAACATGTGGTTTTTTATAGAGAACATGTGGTATGCAAATATCTCGAGATCTTTCCTCGAATATACATCCTCTTTCTCGTTTCTACTATTCTGCTCTGTTTCTTCTTCCTTCTTTCTCTCTCCTCTCTATCTTCTTATATAATAACCCTATTAGTTGTGACGGAAGCGATTATCTAAGCTAACATCTCTACTTAGTATTTAAAATTGCTATCGAAAGGTGTAAGGTAATGAGGCGCGGTTATATCTATTAAAAAGCAAATCTCATATAGCTCCCGAATCTAGTAATGATAGTCGTAAGAATTCAATGGTGGAAAAAGGTAGCAGTTCCTATCGGCTACTAGAGTGTAAACCCCTAGTAAAGACAAATTGTAAAAGTAAGCGTAGCTATAATAAAGTAACTGTCTTAGGTAAGTAGATAAGGTGTGTTATATAGAGAAGTGGTAGTCTTTTGCAATTCACAACTAGGAAATATATAGGCGATTTTTGTTGACCACATGTTCTCTATAAAAAACCACATGTTCTCTAAAGGCCCCCATTCAAAAGATGATGAAAGAGCCATGAGATAGGCTTTCTGTATAAAAGAGATATATCATGATATCCTCAATCCCAACATCCACCTTCTCTTCAATCCTTGTTCGACAGCGGTCCGTTCACACGTTGAACAACATATCTCAAACCCATACCTTTGACACTCAAGGCATCTCTTTGTGGAAACGACATTGGCTTTTTCCTGAATGCGAGAGCTCAGGATGTGTATTGTAGCGATGGTTCGCTTTGTGGTGTGTGGCGGACAGGACAGAAAGATTGGAGAAGTGATATGAACAAGAAAAAAAGATTCATGGTATTTGAGATGGTTTGTGGAACGGAAACATGCATGCAATCGACGAGAAGCCAAGGAACCCAAAGTAGAGAGATAAACCCCCCAACTTCAACTCCTCCTTCCTCCTCTTCTTAATGCCCCCATCCGCAAACAGATGCGAGAAAAAGAACTTTCAACTCCCTTATATTACAACCCTCGCTTTGTCCTCAAAACTTACGAGCTCTTCTCCTGCTCGTAGTAGAAGTTCTCCTCGGGGATACGGCCGCGCAGGAACTCGGGCTCGGAGCCACGGACGTAGATGTCCTCGTACAGGATCTTGGGGGTGGCGTCCGGTGGGGGCATGGCCTCGGCCTCCTTGACCTCGGCGTCGACGCTCTCGCGTGCTTGCTTGTCGATGGACTTGAGCTCGGATTCGGAAGCGACTTCCCAGTCGAGGATCTTTTGCTTGAGGCCGGCGATGGGGTCCTGGGTGCTGCGCATACGTTGGATCTCCTCGCGGGTCTGGAGAAACAGATGTTAGAGAGATGTGGGTGAACAGGGTGGGGAAAATCGAGGCAAAACTCACTCTGTAGGTGGTACCGGGGTCGGACATGGAGTGACCTCCGTATCTGTAGGTGACGAATTCGTAGACGAGGGGACCGTTGCCCTCAGCGGCCCACTGCTTGCCGAATGCGACGGCTTGCTTGCAGGCAAGGACGTCCATACCGTTGATCTTGAGACCAGGGATGTACTGACCACGCTTGTAGTACTCGGTCAAGGCGGAGGAGCGGTTGGCGGCAGTACCCATACCGTACTTGTTGTCTGAGATGGAAGTCAGTGATGTGTAGCAGGTGGCTGGATATTCATGTCAGGGCACTCACTCTCGCAAGCAAAGATGACGGGGAGGTTCCACAGCTTGGCCATGTTGTAGGCCTCGAAGACCTGACCCTGGTTGGAAGCACCGTCACCGTAAAGGGAGATGGAGACGTTCTTCTTGCCCTGGTACTGATCGGCAAAGGCGAGACCGGCACCGACGGGGACCTGAGCACCGACGATACCGTTACCGCCGTAGAAGCCCTTGGTGAACATGTGCATGGAACCACCCTTTCCGTAGGCGATACCCTCTCTTCTGCCGAGAAGCTCTCCAATGATGGACTTGACCGAGGCGCCGCGCATCATGGCGAAACCGTGGCAACGGTAGGCGGTGATGACAGAGTCCTCCTTGGTGATACCGTGCTCAATACCGACGGCGACGGCCTCCTGACCGGTCGACAAGTGGCAGAAACCGCGAATCTTCTTCTCCTTGTACAGTCTGTCGGCGGCCATCTCCATGCGGCGCATGGCGACCATGTCGTAGTACATTTGCTTCAGCTCCTTCTTGGTGGTCTTGAGGGTGAAGGAGGGAGGGTCGAGCATGTAGGTCTCGAAGCTCTCGTCGGACAGCTTGACCTCGAAGTCGGCGTCATCCTCCTGTACAATTGGTTAGTCCACTGCCAATTCTTCTTTCTCTGTCTCAAGATGTCCATACGCTGGGGACGTCAGCCTTCTCGGCGTGGGCGCTGGCGGCGTCGGTGGTGACGGTTCTCAGCACTTGAGGAGCGACACGGATGGGCTGGAAGGCAGCACGTCTGACCGACGAGGTGAAAGACCTCGGCGCGAATCTGGACAGCATGACTGGAGGTTGTGAGGAGAAGAGGGTCGAGGTGAAAGGAGCGGACAACTTCTAGTCAAGTCGTCTGTTGGGACTGAGAGCTGCAACAATCCACGAAGTTTCTACGGACTCCGATTTCTTGCCGCCGAGACTTGATACGGAACATTTGGTTCCTGTGTTATGCAGCACATGCCAAGCACTTGCATCTCTCTTCTACCGTGCTCACTGGGGTGCACGCAGATAGACTTGCACTGATAAAGCAGATACAGATGGATTGAATGTATCAAGAGCTCATGGGCAGTATGTATATCGAGATTTGAAGGTGTTATGCCGCAGCTACAATCCGGCGTGCTCATCTCGGGGATGGCTTCACGCTGCATAAGATATCGGTACGCTCGTTAGCCACTTCCCCTACTCGGGCCGCACCCATGGCCAAGACTTCCGTCCCGATAAACATCTTACCACCGCCCTCACCCCTTCCAATCTCACCATTGAACATGTCGGACAATCTTGTTAGGAGTGATATTCTTTGCTGTGTCATCTATACTGCTCTATTTTCCGTGTATGACACTAACATTGTCGGCCAATTTTCCCTCTGAAATCGCTCGAGCAGTATCCGTATTGTACCATCCTTGTGTATTCTCGCTCCTTCGAGAGCCCCTCGTTGCATCCACATAATTATCTCTCTTCCATCTTCCTCACAAAATCCTCAACGCGCATTCCCTCTGTAACTCATGTACCCTAGGATCCCTCGGGAGATATAGTACTGCAACCTTCAACAGCCTTCTCGCCTCATATTTATCGTCCAACTCTTTATACGCCATCGCGACACGATAGTAAATCTTGCCCATCTCAGGCCCTGCCAGCCATTGCTGGCCAAAAGCTTCCTCTTCAGGTTCTAGATTCTCCTCTCCTCGGCGCATAATACTGATCGTTCTCATGCCAACATGAATAACCGTATCCCAGTCCTCGAGTTTGAGATATGCAAGTAAAGTGTTGGCGACGAGTCGTATGCGGAGAACAGTGCGAACCATGCTACCATGTTGATTCTCAAATGGAGGTTCCGTGAGTACGTGTTCAAAGTATCTTTCTCCATAGACTCGGCGGGTGCGGCCTTTAACGATGATGAAGAGTGACTCCCAGGCTTTGCGATAATGTTCCAATGCCTCGAGTGGTTGATTGGCCATCAAAGCCGTGTTTCCAGCATCCTTATGAGCCGTAGCGTCTCTCAAGCGTTGGACTGGTGAACCCAGTGGTATAGCCATGAGTCTCTTCATCTCCGCAACAACTGACTCTTGTGGTTCTGGAATACCAGTAACATTCACTCGCATGAGGTTCTTAACTCTGCCGAATGGGTATAGAAGTCTTTCCTGCAGTGACTTGAGAACATTCTTCTCCGCCGGTGTGTCGTCTAGGGGTGTTGCAGACAACGGATCCCGCAATGTGAGTTTGAGCGTCAAGTTCTCATTAAGCTCTGGGTAGTCTGCGGCCGAATAAAACCACGAGTCACAGAACTTGTGCAAGTCGTCGATGTGTATAACAAACGTGTCTTCTCTTGTACGCATGCCCGTCAACGGGAAAGCGATCAGGACCGAGAGCCTATGCTGGGTGAACTTGGCTGCGCTCAAGTCGGCTGCGACGATTGGAACACCATCCTCGGCGACTTGGTGTTTGGACTCGGGGAATGGTGTGGTTATCTTGACGAAAGTGTTTAGTTCGAGGAAGATACGGCGGGCTTCGTGATAGACTTGTCGATTGACGCTGAGGAGGTTCTTGTGCGAGTAATTGTATACTGTGCTTCCATCGTCGGCGGTGTATCTGTTGGCATTAGGGGCCAGGAGAGTGCTGTAGATGTGATCACGAATCTCACGAGGGAGCTCCAGGAGGTTCATATTCACGATAGGTATTTGGGGTGTCTCTGAGAGGAAGGAACCAACCTCGATTTGCTCCTTCTCTTTATTGCTTGCTAAGTGACGACACGGGCTTAATGTGCCGAGGTCCATAAACTCCGGCTGGTGGTATGACCCGGCTCATACCTTTTCAACAGCGTATCGCTCCACCACTGCCATTTATGTGATTTTTTTTCTGGCAGTACACCTTCGATAGGAGGTAACGAGAGCCGTGAACTATGGTGGAGAGCTTTCTATCCATTACTCGGGTGTATGGGAAGCACAGAGAGTATTTCTCAGGCTTCGCGCGAAGATGAACAAAAACTCGATGCATGGACACACAAGTATCGGAAACTCTGGCAGACATTGCAATAGAGAGCAAGACTAACAGTTGTCTTCCGACCATGAGACTATTAGAAGACTGTTCAACCCGATGAGAATATGATAGCAGGTATGTGATAGAGCGCTCATTGATTTGCCAATCTTCGTAGCTTCACGGTCCCAGAACCACAACCGCACAACTCCGCTGTAGTTCACTTTCAAACTCGATTGTGAGCAGACACAGCCATGTAAAATTGATGAGGTATCAGAGAATATGCATTCTTTTTGAAAATATACAAAATACCATCCCCAAAACTAAACATAAACTTTCGTACAAGAAATTTCCCCAGAATGTACAGGTATCATTAGAATATTAAACAGAAGCGAATGCTCTCGAGCAGGTGTCATTCGAGACGTCACTGCTTTACAGAGCAAGGGCACCAAGGGCCAAAAGACCGAAAGGAATGGCAGAGGCCATGGCACCACCAGTAGAGGTAGGGGCAGCTGAGCTGCTCGATGAGGCAGCACGGCTGGAGGCAGAGGAAGTCATCGAGCGGGATGCCGATGAGGCAGAAGATGAAGCCGAGCCGGAAGCCGAGGAGGCCGATGAGGACATCGAACCAGATGCTGAAGAAGCGGACGAGCTCATTGATCCAGAAGCACTCGAGCGAGAAGCAGAGGCGCTTGAAGAGATTGATGAGGCGACAGAAGAGGCCGAGGAGCTGGCAGATTGGCCAATGTATGAGGTGCTAGAGGCGACGGTGTTGGTGCTCTCAATGACGAACTGGCCGGTGTAGTTGACGTTGTCGGGGTCGGTGTCGTCGACGATCTCGAGAGCGTAGTCGGTACCACGGGTGATGTCGCTGGGGACAGACCAGGTGTAAGTACCAGAGTTGGTGAGGCCCTCTGCGAAATTATATCAGTATTTGCTAAATGTCCGTCCTCAAAGCAGCGAGCAACACTTACGGGCAACGTAGACTCCAGGGGTCAAGTTGTTGTTGGCACCAGAGCGGAGGATAAGGGAGACAGTGCCAGAGGTGGTGGGAGTCCAGGTCAAGTCAACGGTCTTGCCAGCAGTGGCAGCAAGGTTCATGTTGGTGAAGGGGTTTGCGTTGGCAGCAAAGGCCAACAGAGGAGAGGCCAGGAGGGCAGCGAGGGTCTGAGTAGAGAAACGCATCTTGATGGTTGTGTGGTTTGGTTATGAGAAAGAGTGGTATGTGTTTTGAGGAAAAAGATGGTATGCAAGCTGTAGCGATCGTACAAAGGGTATGAGCAGAAGAAGAGGGAAGGCAGGATACGAGAATAGGCCAGCCCTTCTCTTTATTTAAAATGACGGTGGTCCACAATCTGGAGTCAAGTCCAGAGCTATGCTCAGAATAGGGAGAAGGGCAGCCTGGGCAGGCAGGCGAACATCCACACCATCTAAACATGGCGCCGTTTGATACAAACGACGGCGCGCGGGTGCTCCCAAAAGTTTCCTACCATACAAACGCCTCCCGCGCTAGTCGAGCTTGCCACTTACCTTGTATGTAGCTGTCGTTTGTCCCTTTTCCCACATGGAGACAGTCCACTTGGCTCGGTTGCCACGGCGGTTCCAAAACCCAATACCAATTACACTCGCATCGCCACGCCTGAACTGCTGCGAAAAGAGGTAGGTATTCAAGTACCTACTTGTCAAAGTCACTTTGCGGCTGGTTGGATTGGAAGGGCAGAAGCAAGCGAGATTTCCCGCCCAGCCGGGCCTCTTTGCGAAAGAGTTCGTGACTCGGTGCTCTAGGAAGGCGGCGGAAATTATGGGCGTGATGATGGCTCCGATCTGCCCACGCTCCGGGGAAACCAAAAGACGATCATCGTCCGGTGGCTATCGGTGTCGGTCGGTGAGTCTTTTTTGCTTCGCTGTTTGTCCAGAACCCGTTGCAAGCGTGTTTGGGACAAGAACCAGAAAAGACCCCTGGATGCTTAGCATTTCCTTCGTTTTGTTTGCAAGGGGCATGCAAGATGAACATCAGCAGCTTCCACACATCTGCGCCTTTCACGCATCTCAGCTCGAGCATGCACTGCACATGTCACTGCAAGATCGCACAAGCAGCGACAAGCGAGCACTGAATCGCGCAAACATCGCCCAGAGAACGCATTTGAGCCTTTGGGAGTTCTGGGCATTGGGGTGCACAGATCACACGGTCCGGCTGCTGCAGGAACAAGAGTCTAAAATAGAGTGTTGGGTAATTTTACTCCCCTTCTTCGCCGCGACCCGCGGGAAATCTGTTCACGTGCTGCTTCTGCTATTAGAACGTGCTGCAGGAGGCGTGTGCGATCATCATGCTTGGAAATCCTTCAGACATCATCGATGGCTTTGAAGTTTTCTGTGGTTCACCGGTTGCTTCATGAGGAAGGCCAGAGTCGCCGTGCCGAGGTCATGTGTGGACTGGCGATCTGCTAATAGCAAGACATATTATTGTGTAGGTGTCAGTCAATGGCCAAAACGAATGTGGTAAGGAAATACATTTCGAAGGTATTGTAGGCATTAAACATTTGTACGTAAGGTGTTTGTTTACCCTGATTCCATATTATCGTCGAGACCGTCCCAGTGCAAGAGAAAAGAAAGAGCTTCGTCTTGGGTGTATTTACTGGAAGAAGAAGACAGCTGCGACGGCGAACAGTGCAAGAACAGGAGTGCTGGCTTGGGCCAAAGTTGCTGCAGCGCCAGTACTTGAAGCGCTTGCTGCTGCTGAGGTCGATGAGCCGCGAGTTGATGTTCCCGAGCTCGATGTTGCACGAGAGCTGCCACTGCTGCTCGAACTTCCGGAAGAAGAAGTCAAAGTTGGCGAGACGATGGTCGTGTTACGGTGAATAGGCGAGCCAGTTCCGACGCTAGGTGCGACAACCACTACGGTAGTGTTGGCAGGAGGTGTAGGGGGCGAGGTCTGGATGGAGACGATCGCAGTCAGGTTGGTCAAAGACGAGTTGTAGCTTGCAATGACAGACTCGATGCTGGAAATGGCAGAGGCGGTCAAGGACGATGCAGCGGCTTTGGCAGATGAGCTTGCTGACTTTGCTGATGACACAGCGGCGGCATTACCACCAGTCAGGGTGATCTGTCCAGAGTAGTTGACCTGGTAGCCCTGTGCGATCTGAAGAGCATAGTCGCTGGCATTTGCGAGAGACTTGCTCGGGATCCATGTGTAGGTTCCGTTGATAGCGTTGTCTTTGGGATGTCAGTATAGATCGTGAGCTGTGTTTTGCAAACCTGAACGACTTACTGGTCAAAGTAGTGACATCCTGCAGGTCGGATGGGTCACCCTTTCTGAGTACGATAGTGGCAGGCTTTTGCTGGTCAGCACGTGTCTTGACGTCTCAATCATATCTCACTACTTACTGCGGTCAGGATTTGCGAGGTGTATTGAATCGTGACAGGCTGCCCAGCAGTGACCTCAGTGGGTACACTGGTGAACGACAGACGAGGAGTCTGGGCGACGACAAGGCTCGCAAGTGCAAAGGCACCAAAGGCGGCGGTCTTGAGGAAGTGCATGGCTGTTCCAGGTACTGCCTTTTGTGATGAATAGGATCAAGATTTGGGGTGAGAACAATGGTCGTTACGCAGGCGTGCGAAAAGGAAAATTGACTTGAGACGAAAACACGAGAACCCAAACAGATGAGAAAGCTTCAAAAGCTTGAGTGGCAGATGGAAAGAGCGGTGGAAGCACTTGCCTATTATACGAACAGCGTTGTAGAGGACAACCCGACGTTTACTGTGCAGGAACTGTCCTTCTTATAGGTAAACACCTCGCGATCGACCGAACAACAAGCTCACTCATCACCTCACAGACGGCACTATCGATTCACCATCCACCCTGCATATAATCACGCGATCTCGAAAAATAATTGCTGCATCAGAGCAAGGAAGAATTTGACCTGCGCCATGGCTTGAGGAAGGCGGAAGATTGACACTGCGAACAAAAGACGCCTACTCCAAAGAAGCAAGTCGTACAGTTTCATACTTTCAACTAAAGTTGTGTCACGGACGGGAGAGGCTGCAGGCAGGGGTCGATGGGATGCGGAGATTGCAAAGAGGAGGATAGACGCAGCCAAGCTCGGCTATCCAGCCTGTCAGGTTGCTCATATTGGCAGAAGACAAGTACCTAACGTTGACAGGTTCTGTGCATGCCGGAATACGAGAGGTCGCACAAGACTACTGACCGTCGGTTCCTTCTCGTGACCTGTCGAGTCTCGAGATGAGTCTCTTGACTCCATACCAGTCTTCACCCTTGTTATTGCTTTCCAGCCCACCAAGATCATTACCAACTTCAAAGACGGTCGCAATGCCGTCGAGACCACCTACAGCAACCCTCTTGCCTTCATTGTGTTCCCAAGCAAGTCGATTCAAGCTCTTGACACCGAACACGTCACCTTGGGTATGACTTGGCTGAGCACGTGCAACAGGCACCTCAACATCAACGTTGATATCAAAGACCTCCAATCTGCCTGCACCATCAACGCAACCAAAGACACCAGGTTTCGTGGGCGACCACTTGACATCGTAAATGACGTCCTCGCGCATGATTTCAAGTAAAGGCTTTTCGGGAGCTCCAGAAGCTACACCGACTCCAGCAGTGGTGACGGCTGTGCTTGGAGGCTTGACACGCCAGATCTTGACACTCCAATCCAGAGAAGAGCTGATAGCCAGATCACCGAGATCGACCTTTCCTTTACTCGGATGGAAGTCCAGTCCAGTGACAGGCGCAGCGTGGCCGGTGTAGTACACACGCGGGTCGACGCCGGCCTTTGCGCCAGCACGGTCATATCTGTGGACTGGTACAATGGCACCCTCCTCAGTACCAGCCAGGAAATACGTGGGATCGGCCTTGGGGAAACTGATGCACGAAGGCGCAATATCTTCAGTACGATTTCGGCCCGGCGGTGAAGTCAACTCAAGGTATTCCTGAGGCTTTGATAGCATGTCAAATGACCAAGCACATGTGGTACCATCGGTGCTGACACTGACAATACTGCTGGCATTTTGGGTGCCAACCACAGCGACACTGTAGATAGGATGGGCGTGACCACCCTTCTCGCCAGCCAGGGGGGTACGTTGTACCGGTGCACCGTCATGAGAACGTTGGCGAATGTCCCATAGACAGACTTGTCCAGAGTATGTTCCACCTAGTACAAGACTCGGATGGTAGGGAGAGAAGCGAGCAGTCAGGATGTCACTCGTCGCAGTGAAGACATACTCGGGCTGCGAGGGCATATGTGCATTCCAGACCAAAGCCAAGCCAGGGGCACTTTGCGAAGAGTTTGAAGCTTTGGTGTAGGAGGCTAGCAAGAGTTCTGGGTACTAGAGTCATCTGTTAGAACGTGCAGCCCAAAGCACAACCAACAGGAGCACTTACCTTGACGGAATAGTCGAGGTCACTGATCATGCGGCGTTTCGTCCAGCGATCGTCTTGGAACTGCATCAATTCGCGCACACGACGGCCTCTTGTAGTACGAGTCTGTCCGCCCTCTTCATCGTCATCCAAGCCATTGGCACCACGCATAGCATAATCTGCAAGCACATCATATTCCTCGTCCAGCGCTCTTTCGATGACCTTTGTTGAACGATCGATAAAGTCCAGAAAGTCGTCTGAAGCAGTCACTGCACCCAGTTCCTCATGGGTCAGGGTACGCGCAGGGAAGTTCTGCTTGCCGTTGGTGATGGCAGCGTCCTCGGACACTTTCAAGGCTTGCAACTCGTCCTCGATCTCTTTACGAATGTTCTGCCTCAGCTCTTCATCTCTTTCACGTTCTCGTCTGCTCAATCGCTTCCTCGTTCTTGTAGGCGAGTAACTCGACTCATCGTCGGAAGGTTGGCGATTATGCGTTGGTGACCAGGGCTCAGTAGTCTGTACGCCCTTGCTGTAGGTGATGACATCTGGCTTGGGATCTGAGGGCTGGTTGAGGACAGTGGAGACGGCGGTGAAGGAGAGAGTTTGGTTGGGCACCGAAAGAGGAGCAGGAGTTGAAGCGGCAGAGGGACTGTCAAGCGAGATGGAATTGGGACGGCTTACACCGAGGTGTGCAGAGGTAGTCGGCGAGTCCTGGTCGCGAGGAGTGGAGCGTCCAGGGCGGTCGACAAGAGTAGAGATGAGCTGGTCCAGGTCTGCGCGGCTGTTAGCACGCGAGGGAGAGGGAGAGATGAGCTGCGTGTGTCAGTTTGGGACGTACCTTGGTGTAGCCTTCTTCAACGTACCTCTGCTGCATCTCCACTCTGTCGCGTTGATGTAAACTCCTTTTGTCGCTGAGCACGCTGTCTCTTAAGCTCGGCGAGTTTTGCGCGCTTGGCTAGAATCTCCTGCTTGCGAGCTTCGAGGGATGAGGACGAAGACATGATTGCGTGTAGTAATTAGGCGGTCAATCGGTTGGTTGTCCAGGAGCTGGTTTGGGCGTGATGAGCGGGTGCGACAGACCAGCTGAGCGCAGGATAGCTGAAGTCTGGCACAGGTAATCCAGAAACCAAAAAGACGGCCAGGAGCGAATGTGATATCGACCGAGAGATGGGTGTTATTAATTGTTGCAGCAGCGGATAGATAGTTTAGAGTGTTTAGATTGGCATGCGATGGACCGGGGGACGGAAGAAACCGCGTCGTGGCCGACGTTCGCTCATCGCAGCTCTTCGCAAGCAGCGACAGCATCGACACTCGACGACAAGTTCAATTGCCCGTGCTCCACCCGTCTCCAAAGTCGCCCCGGTCCTCTCTCGAGCCTTTGATATTTCGCTCTCCATATACAACTCCGTCACAATGGCTTCATCCGGTGTCAACGTACGCGCGCCCATGGCCCAACTTCTTTTCCTTCCTGTCCCGGACGCTGATGGCTGCTCTCACAGGTCCTCCGCTTCTCAGCACTCGGCCTTGGTGTCGCATACGGTTTCTACCACCAATCCGCCATCACTGCTGCCGACAAGCTCCGCGAGAACCAGAAGTTGTACGAGCACAAGCAGTCCCTCATCAACCAGGCCCGTCAAGAGTACCAGAAGAAGACTGCTCCCCCGAGCAAGTCTGGTGGTATGTTGCCTCTTGTGTCTCATCACCTTGTACCAACCAATCGCTTACACGAACAACCAGTTGTTTCCGACCCCAGCGACCCCAAGTTCGACCTGGAATCTTGGCTCAAGTCGGTCCAATAGACAATTCACCCTGCATATTCTCCCCTATAGACCCGGCGATACTTCCTTACCACGAGCACACGAGGAGGATGCCTGTTTTTTAATTCCGACAACAAAAATGCGATCTTCAAAATATCCTCGAGACTCGACATGATCACATCCACGTGCCACCCGAACGACCATCACACGAACGATTTGAAAGACAGAAGAAACAGAAAGCTCTCATCTTTACAGCCACCTCCGCCTCGTCCATGCCGACTTTTCGCCCGCCTGTCTCAGAACTTCACTACAAGCGGTTTCTTCATCTTGTTTCCGTACTCCCTGTTTCCTTCCTCCAAAGTGTATCTACTCTGTAAAAATAGGCCGCGCTTTTGCTCCATGCGCCACTTTCTAGCGGGTATAGACGAAAGTTTTTGTTTCTCCGTCTCCAGTGTCTTTGCATAATCGAAGCTTGGTAAGCCGAGACAACCGCGTCACTAACTCGTGCCTGCCAGATCTCCATGTTTGAGCATTGAACGAAGACTAGCCATGCCAAGAGATAAGTTGAACTCGAAGAAGGTACCTCCGTTTCATGAACGGAAAGAGCACCTGGAGTACGATTACACAGTAAACTCATTCTCTGTTGCTCCGTCCTCATCACACATACTCGTACAACGACTCCAATTGCATACACTTTCAGAGCACTTTTACCACATTTTGCTTCCAATCCATCCACACACCTGCATCAAATTCTCCATCTCAAGCATTCCCAATTCAACATGATCTCATCCATCTTTCTGCCTCTGGCTTTTGCTGTCTGTCAGGTCTCGTCGAGTCCCATTCATCAAAGAAGAGCACTTTCCCAAAACGACATCATCGGCCTGCAATTGGCTGGCTACCTCGAGAACCTGGAACTAAGCTTGTACACCGGTGGCTGTGAAGGCTTCACCGATGTAGAATGGATCGCAGCTGGCTTTCCTTCAACCTTTCAACAAGACATATGCGCTATCGCAGAAGTAATATTGCCGGATCTGTCCTTTACACAATTACTGACATGACTGTGTAGCAGCAACAGAATCAGACAAGCTTCATCGCCTCTTCTCTCGAGTCCAACGGGATTTCCGCCCCTCAGGCATGCAGCTACAACTTGTCGTACGACTCACCCACAAGTTTTGTTCTCCTCGCGAACCAAATCACGTCCATAAGCCTCGGCTTCTATCTCGGAAGTCTGAATGACTTCTCACCAGCGCTTCAAACAGTTGCTGCTTCAATTCTTTCGGTAGAAGCTCGTCACGATGCTATTGTCAGAAACGGAATGGGTGCATCTCCTTTTCCCACCAACCTCGATGTACCATTGAGCTCCGTCTGGGCATACAGTTTGGCACAGAAATACATCTCGTCTTGTCCACGACAGTTGCCCATCGATCTTCTACCACCACTCGGCTTCAATGGCATGTCAGGCAGCAGTCTTAGCTTTGGCTAGAGTCCAAATGCCAACAACTTCTCAGCCCCGACTGAAGCGGGTCAAGCTCTTTATCTTGCAATCGTCCACGCCAACGCCACTGATCCGAGCTATCAACAGGTATTGACAACGGGGCAAGGTCAAGGTACAGCACAACTTCCAGAAGGTCTTGGAGGAGTGGTTTATGCTGCTCTTACAGCTTCCTCGGGAGACTTGACATTTCACGAGCTCACAACTACTGGCACTTTGGCTGGCCCGGCGCAGCTTGTACTTTCATGAGATGACAGATTCTCGCAGCCAACGACCATGTCCTGAGGTTCTGAATCAAGCAAGAGGATTGCCAGATTCGCAAGCTAGAGCATGAGGTGCCAGGAAGTCGATCAGGGCAATTTTCGAAGCATGAAGCCTAGAAAGGAGCGGCGGGCCCCGGAGGTAGGCTGGTCATACGTGGCTAGAGTGAGGACATGATTCTTCTTGTATGATAGAAAGCAGTAATAGTGAATCACAAGACTTGATCATCAGACGTGTTGAGTTCGTTCACGGAATGCAGCAACCTGGGGTTCGGGAGTTCAAGGAGAAAGAAGGTGAAAGCAACGCCAAGCGCGGTGACGAAGGGCTTTTGGGGGAGGGCGTGGAGATCGGAAAGTTGGTTTGGCTTCTGAACAACGGGCACAGTCGCAAAAACAGCTACATCGACCCCCTCAACTCGTAAAGTGTTGGTTTTCTATCCTTGCGCTCATTCTATCATCCCTCTGCCGGATATCCCCCTTTCGCATCTTAGCTCTCGCTCTCGAGTAGCACTTTGCAGCCTCGCATCAACACACGACTCGGTTGGCAGGCCAAACAAGCTTTCTCAAACACAGAGCCTCGTTCAGGACAGAACACACCAACACCACCACCACCACCATGGCCTCTCTCGGTGAAGACTTGCTCGGAGTCGTCAACAAGCTCCAGGACCTCGTCTTCAACACGATAGGAAATGACTCGCTGGACTTGCCACAGATTGTATGCACACTTCTCCAAACCTCGGTACAAGAGGCTGACAGGTACAGGTTGTTGTAGGTTCGCAATCTTCAGGAAAGTCGTCGGTACTGGAAAACATCGTCGGTCGCGACTTTCTTCCTCGAGGAAGCGGCATCGTCACCCGTCGACCTCTTATCCTGCAACTCATCAACGTCCCCAGCAATGCCGATAGACCGGAGGGCGATGAGATCCACGTGCCACACACCCCAGCCTCTGTCGCTGGCCAAGACGAGTGGGGAGAGTTCAACCACATTCCTGGCCGTCGCTTCTACGACTTTGGCGAGGTCAAGAGAGAGATTGAGAACGAGACTGCTAGAATCGCTGGAAACAACAAGGGCATCAACCGCCAGCCCATCAACTTGAAGATCTACTCGCCCCATGTTCTTAGTTTGACTTTGGTCGATCTGCCTGGTCTCACAAAGGTGCACTTGTTTGCGTTTCTGAGTGGAGGCTTCAACTAACTGTCGTCTAGGTTCCGATTGGCGACCAACCTGGTGATATTGAGAAGCAGACACGCAACCTGATCACCGAGTACATCGCAAAGCCCAACAGTATCATCCTCGCAGTGTCTCCCGCAAACGTCGATCTGGTGAACTCGGAAGCTCTCAAGCTGGCCCGCCATGTCGACCCTATGGGAAGACGCACAATCGGTGTCCTGACAAAGCTGGATTTGATGGACCACGGTACCAACGCTATGGACATTCTCTCAGGTCGTGTATACCCTCTGAAGCTGGGCTTTATTGGTGTCGTCAACCGTTCGCAGCAAGATATCCAGGGCAACAAGTTGCTCTCTGATGCCCTCTCTGCTGAGAGAGACTTCTTCCGCACTCACCCCGCCTACCGCAACATGGCCACTCGCTGCGGTACTCAATACCTGGCAAAAAGCCTCAATACTACCCTGATGGGTCACATCCGCGAACGCTTGCCCGATATCAAGGCCCGCTTGAACACCCTGATGGGCCAGACGCAACAAGAGCTGGCCAGCTACGGAGACGTCGCTTTTGCTGGAAAGGAACACCGCGGCTCTCTGGTTTTGCAGCTCATGACTCGTTTCGCTACTTCGTTCATGTCATCCATTGACGGTACGTCTTCCGAGATCTCGACCAAGGAACTCTGCGGTGGTGCCAGGATTTACTACATTTTCAACTCCGTCTTCGGCAACTCTCTGGAGACCATTGATCCTACAACGAACCTTTCTGTCCTCGATATTCGTACTGCCATCCGTAACTCGACCGGTCCTCGTCCCAGTCTCTTCGTCCCCGAACTCGCATTCGACCTTCTGGTGAAGCCTCAGATCAAGCTGCTGGAGATCCCCAGTCAACGTTGTGTTGAGTTGGTTTACGAGGAACTGATCAAGATCTGCCACAGCTGCGGCTCTTACGAATTGTCAAGATACCCACGTTTACAAGCGAAGCTGATTGAGGTTGTCTCGGATCTGCTAAGGGAGAGATTGGGCCCATGCTCGCACTACGTCGAGTCGCTCATCTCTATTCAGCGCGCATATATCAATACCAATCACCCCAACTTCCTCGGCGCAGCAGCTGCTATGAACTCGGTCATCAACGACAAGCAGGAGAAGGAGAAGGCTATTGCAGCCGCAGAAGAGAAGAGAAAGAAGGACGAGAAGCGCCAGAAAGCTCTCAGCGGTGCCAACGGTACTGGAGAGCCTGAGGACGATCAAGAGAATGACGCCGCTGCTGGAGGCAAGGCAGCAACACTCCCTATTCGCAGCCACCTCAGCAAGGCCAGCCGTAGCATGTCACCTGCTGTTGGTCGTGCTGGAATGAGCACAAACGGTACAAGAGCTGGCTCACCGCCAAGATTCGCAGGAGCAGGAGGCACTGCTAGAGACAGTTTCCTCAACTACTTCTTCGGCAAGGACGGTGGCCTGCCGCCGTCAAACGGTTTCTCTGGAAACCACATGTCCCCTTCAAACATGCCTGCTGGTAGCAGACATGTTAGCGCAAACATCGAGCCCAGTTTCGCAGGCAGCATTCGCAGAGGCGACACCAGACTGCCCGATCGTCCTGTATCATCGCACGTTTCTGTGCCCGGCGAGTACGACTCGGAAGAGGCAGACAGTGGCTACGTAAGTCTGGCCAACCCTCTTAACCAGTTTCTATTGCTAACATCAATCCACAGCCGCTAGCAGACGAAGGCCCGGCGCTCACTGAGCGAGAAGCACTCGAGACCGAACTGATCCGTCGCTTGATATCATCATACTTCAACATTGTACGAGAGACGATTGCCGACCAAGTCCCCAAAGCAGTCATGCACCTTTTGGTCAACCACTCCAAGGACGTTGTCCAGAACAGACTGGTCAGCGAGCTGTACAAGGAAGAATTGTTCGGCGAACTCCTTTACGAAGACGACGCCATCAAGAGCGAGCGCGAAAAGTGCGAGAAGTTGCTTTCCACCTACAAGGAAGCTGCCAAGATTATCGGAGAGGTCTTGTAAAGGGGGAAATAAATGATGGGTGCAAAAAGAATGCTTTTATTACGATCTCTACTTTCTCTTGTTTGATTTTTTGTCCACCCTCTCTCTCCTTTTCGTTTTCCAGCTTGCGCGGTCTGGTTGTATTGTAACTCTAGAGGGAGGCAAGGAAGGGATAGGACAGAACAGACCTGTGTTTCCTTGTTTGACGGAGATTTGAAACTCTGTCCAAGCTTTTTGTATAACACGAATTTGTACCAAAAAGACATAAGTCTATCAGCACAAACGCTAATCGAGTATATGTGTATCCTTCACAGGAGACAAGTTGTGAAGCCGTCAGTGGATTGAAAGTCTAAGCAAGACCACTAGATCAATGTTCCAGGATGCATCACGAATTGTCTCCTAACAGATATCGCTGTGAAGGTGGGTAACCCTGTCCGGGATCTCTGATGTGAAATCAAGAAACCATCTCGCGACTCGCGAGGGTACGGATTCTGAAAATGCCGGTGTGCGAAAGTGACAATTATCTTTCGTACCTCGTAGCCTTCTTGTAACTTCTGTAATCCACCCGTCATGATCGGGGACACGGAAGCAACAAGCAAGGCGAATCAAAAAATGCAGGTGCCTGAGAAGAAGCTTCCCCCGCACTCTTGAAGCGACCAACAGAAAGTGGCGAGTCCGCAACGACAGTCCACGATTCATTGATCATCTTCTTTGAGCTTCTCGCGTCTCTTTTCTTTTGCTTACGAGACAAGGCGGCAAGAATTGAAACACAATGATGAGTCAATGGCAGCAAACAACCGCCTCTGCTGCAGGGCAAACAAGTGAGAGACATGGAGGGTTTGTAAGTGAAAGCTCATAGGTAGAGACGTCGACGGTGCGGTGTCCGAATAATGACCACCTTTTTCTCTTCACACTCGAATTCCCTCCTTTCTCCACCAAGACCAGACACCCCGATTCCGAATTTGCCCTTGAAGTGATTTCCGGCGACGGCTTGGCTTTATTCAAAGTTTGACTCCCGGGACAGTCGTGTGCTTCTCGACCCTGGCTGACGTTGAGGAGGCCGAGCTTGGCTGTTGTCTTCTTTTTGTCGTTATCTTCACTTGCGACCTTATCTTCACAACTCCCAATCTCTCCCTTGCCGCAACCTCCAACTCTCCTTCACACCTTGACCACGCGACTCGAACACGCGACACACACCTCGACCTCACCAACAACCTTCAAAATTCCCTTCCTCGACTCTTCAATCGGCCCACTCTCGGCCGGCTACATGGCACCAAGCGCAATCGAAGTCGAAGAAATCAACGAGCTTGCTCACACGATCAACGACCCGCCTGTCGAACACAACCTCGAGGATCACGTCGCATTCGGCGGAGACGATCAATGGTTCTACCACATCCCCTCCAGACGCTTCGATCTCTCTCGTGGCTCCAAGCGCAAGCTCATCATCGACGCTGATGATGGTATCCGTAACCATCGGTGAGGCTACATTGCGCCCTAGAGTCCTCCAACCCTGTAACCCTTCATGGACGAAAGGCTAACTTGCTGCTTCTTCAGAGGCGTGGCAATCGATCCTTCCAGCACCGTCTTGGTCATCATTGACATGCAGAACTTCTTCGTTCACCCCATGTATCACGACCACACCAGTGGTATCGCCACCATCGAGCCTCTCCTGAAGGTTATCGACAAGTGCAAGGGTCTCGGAATCCAGCGCTGCTGGCTGAACTGGGGCATCTCCGACTACGACCTGAAAGTCATGCCTGCAGCTGTTACAAGAGGTTTCAACAGAAACTTGGCTCAGGACAAGGGCCACGGCTGGCACGTCGGCTTGGGCGCAAACATCAAGGATGACAAGGGCAACACCGAGCGTTGTCTCTTTAGCGGCACCTGGAACGCCGACATCTACGACCCTCTCAAGGAGGTCATGACTCCCGAGGACGTCCGCTTCGACAAGGCCCGTATGAGTGGCATGTGGAACCCGGACTTGCCTATGAACAAGTGGCTCCGCGAGAGTGGAAAGAAGACGCTGCTGTTCGCTGGTGTCAACACCGACCAGTGCTTGCTGGGCACGGTCACAGATGCCTACAACTGGGGATGGTACGTCAGCAAGCTTGCGCTGGCTCAACCGGACAATCGACTAACATGCGCTCGACAGGGACTGCGTTCTCGTTGGCGACTGCGCTGCCACCATGACTGGACTCAACGCTCAGGAAGTCTGCGACTACAACATCGCAACCAACATGGGCTTCGTCACCGACAGCAAGGCCTTCTTGGAGTCCGAGGTCGTGTACGGCCCCTTGAAGTGAATCCATGATCAACAAGAGTCCTACTTTCTTCCGTTTACGACAATTTCCTTCGCTTTGTTCATCAATGATGCTTCCGTGGTCGTTTCAGCAGCAGGTACACATGGAAAGCGTTGCCGTCTTTCGTTTTTCTGGGACAGAGGGTCATCCTCTCATCAACGGCGTTTATCACTGCAGCACAACAGGGGATTCTTTGCTTTTAGATCCATGGCTTATGTATCACGAGATACCCTAGACGTTTTGTCTTTCTTAGCTTCGTCTTTTAACATACAAACAAATCAAATGCAGGAACAGATGCAGGTCTTCTGTTCTCTTCAACCAATGACTTTTTCCGTATCATCCATTTCACATGTGACACCTCGATATCTGACACTGCAGGAACAGCTTTGCAGCAGATAAGGAGCCCCTCTCTAACTGACTTTGCACTCGCTTACTGGGAGCATGTAAATATTCCCGAGAAGCAAAAGAAACCAATCTTCAATCAATACGAGGCTCCCATGGGGGATCTCCTCAAACAATCAATCTCATTAATTTCTTCGTAAAGTGATTTTGGTGTCGCATGTCAAAAAGAACCGAGGCGAAGGATCCAAAGCACATCCCAAAACACCGACGATCAATAATATCACACACGGCCAAGTCGCATCAAACGGAAAAGACAAGCCTTTTTGCTGTCTGTCCAATGTCCCTCGGGTTCTTTTTCAGGCAGGAAGAGAAACTCAGGCCAACCTCTAGTCCTTGAGCAAAGGAAGATCGAAGTGTCTGGACCGTTGCTGTCTAAATTTCCTCGGAGCACCATGTTCACACAGACGGTCAAAGTATCATGTTAAGCAGCAAGACAAAACAACACGCACATAGAGAGAAAAACAACATCGGAAAGAGTTCACAGACATGTCGGGCCGGACGGTATTCTTTTCTCTCCTTCACATGCCATTCCCGAGGTTTCGATCTCGAGGGTAAGCACAACAAAACCACATGCATCGGAATCGTTCGCGTACACCGACTGTTCTTTTAATGCATGCCCTGAGTGAGGAGGAGTCAGGATCCGCGACGCCCAAACAAACTTCGCGAGTCTACGAGAGTCAAGACCCGCAACCACATCAACGCCGCTGTCGCCATTCCTAAACTCCACCGCGAGCGCTCTGGTCGAATCAATGAGCAGTAATAAACATCGGGCTCGTGATGATCACACTGCCGTCAACGTGTCGCATCGGCCGGCGCGGCAAGGGCCCTGAACGGATCCCTGTGCAGCCGAGCCTCCCTCAACTGCAGGGGAGTGGAGCTGCAAGCAAGCCTCAAAAAAACGCCACCGAGTCGCGCGACAGCAAAAGCTGTGCTTCCTGTTCCTCGCAAGCCCGTTTCAGCCTTTGCTGCCATGCTGCAGGTAAATGGGTGCCTTTTCCGTTGAGCACGCACAACGAAAAACATGTGAACAACGTCCATGCAAGGTACGGAAGAGATAAAATAGCTACACACCTGTCAAAAGGCACGAAAAGATTGCGACAAGAGGGCGCAGCAGCTGGAGTTCTATTGCTTTTTAGAAGCTCGCGAACCCTTGCTCGATCTCAATCTGCTGCCATCCCACCTTCTCCAGTTGAACGCGAGATAGGCTGTACCGTAAATAGAAAGGATCATACCCAAACACAGCAGAGAGAACGCGCACCAGGGGATGGCGGTTCCACCTGGCGGTTGAAGATGATGCAAGTTGAAGACTTGGCAGTCTCAATGCTTTCGCATCCAGCACAGCTCCCCTTGCCAATCGCTTGGTCGGGAAGCGTCTCATGTCTGCATCTGCACATCTTTTTAATTATCAATTCGCAGCTCTTCCTTGTTCCTGGATCCTGTGCTGATCTGATTAATTAGTCCAACGACTCTGCTTACTCTCTTTCTTGTCCTTTTTCTCTTCCTCCTCCCATCATCCAATACCACTCGGACAAGGCCTACACTCGTTGTCCGAAAGCATCCTTCAGTCGTTACCACATCGTGATTTCCTGGTACGGCCTTCCGGAGACCGGCCGAGCTTGCGTGGTAGACGCACGTTTCGAACAAAAGCTAAACTCGAACACCACACACGTCATTGAATGAGCGAACTTTTAACTGTCTGGCACTGCTCTACCGCTGTTTTCTGAACATTTCGCCAAAGGAGAGATTTACACCATGTCGACGCCAAATGACGAAAGGCCAGAGCCTACATATCACCAACCATCATACCACCTACCCTCGTATAACGTCAACCCCCACGGCGAGCGATCTTCGGATGAAGAAGGCACAGTCGTCGGAGACCACGGAGAACACAGAGACCACAGCAACCACAGCAATCACAGAGATGATTATGGCGATCGATACCACGACGACGAGCACGAGGGACCTATTGATCCCCGCGTACACCGCATGGGCAGCCACCTTACCGTCGACACTGCCAACGACCCTCACTACCACCCTCGACTCCACGACATGACCTCGCCCTCGCAATCGCGCGAAATGGCCAACAGACTTGATGACGACCTGGAGTTGCTCAAGATTGAAAGACAGATTTCGCACGACAACGACGTCGCGACTCGGGATGGTGCTTCCCACATGGGTCGTCAGCGTTCCAGAAGAGATGACATGATCGACGAGTTCGACATTGCTACAAACCCCATCCATGAGCAAACGCAAATGTACAAGCCGCCTCAAGATCCGGTCGGCAAGTTCTCCAAGTTGATCAAGAAGATCCACCACTCGAGTTTCTTGGTCCGCTATCTCACATATATCCTTCCCGTGGTGTTGATTCTCCTCATCCCGCTGTTGATCGGCGCACTTGTCAGCCCTGCACAGAGTGCTAAGGTTGGAGGTGTTGAGCTCATGTGGTTCATGATCTGGTTGGAGATTGTCTGGCTTACACTGTGGGCTGGTAGAGTAAGTTCAATCGCGACCAATACTGCTTTCATACTTGCTAACGTGAACAGCTTCTCGCAAAATGCCTTCCCTACCCGATCGGTCTTATATCTACTATCTTCACCAACAACAGCAAGAAATGGCGTGACATGGGCAAGCAGCTCGAACTTCCTGCTACTCTGTTCTTCTGGTGGCTTGGTGTCGAGGTTTCTTTCTTGCCGACCATGAAGAACCACCAAGCCAATGGCAGTCGTGCAACTCAGCCCTGGATGGGAACCATGAACAAGGTTCTTGTAGCCCTTTTCGTCGGAATGATTCTTAACTTTGTCGAAAAGATCATTATCCAGCTCATCGCCATCAGCTTCCATTTGCGTACATATGCCGACCGTATTGAACTGAACAAGTTCCAAATCGGCAGTCTTGTCAAACTTTACACTTTCTCCAAAGCAAAGATCGCCATGGAGGACTCCGAATTTGAACAACCTTCTGGAGTAGATTCTGGTGCCCGTACTCCTGGTCGCTACCTTCAGGAAGCTCAGAAGCAGACAAAAGAAATCTTCAACAAGGTCGGTGATGTTGCTGGCAAGATGGCTGGTGACTTTACTGGAAAGTCTGTTACTAAGAGCACTCACCCTCACCAAGTGGTTCTGACGCTTCTGGGTTCAACAAACGGCAGCCAAGTCCTTGCTCGTCGTCTTTATCGTACTTTCGCCAGACCTGAGACTGAGACGGTTTACAACGATGACCTGAAGAACGCTTTCGATAACGACGAAGAGGCTGAGGCTGCTTTCTCCATGTTCGACAAGGACATGAACGGTGACATTTCTATGGAAGAGCTGGAAGCTGTCTGTGTTGAGATTGGTCGCGAGCGCAAGTCTATCACTGCCTCCTTGAAGGATCTCGACTCCGTTGTTGGCAAGCTTGATGACATGTTCATGTTCCTTGTTGCTGTCATAACCATTCTGGTTTTCATCTCACTGATCTCAACTTCCGCTGCTGGTGTTCTTACTTCTGCCGGTTCCACCGTCCTCGGTCTCTCTTGGCTTTTCTCGGCTACTGCAACCGAGATCTTGCAGTCCATTATCTTCGTCTTTGTCAAGCATCCTTTCGATGTCGGTGACCGTGTTACCATCTACGGATCTACTGGTGCCACTCTGACTGGTGATGACTACTTTGTCAAGGAAATCGCACTCCTTTACACCGAATTCAAGAAGATGGAGGGACACGTGGTGCAGGCACCCAACAGCTATCTCAACACTCTTTTCATTCTCAACCAGCGTCGTTCCGGCGGTCTCGCCGAAGCCGTTCCGGTCGTCATCAAGTTCGGTACCACCCTCGAACAGATTGAAAGTTTGCGCAACCGCCTGCTTGATTTCGTCAAACAGGAGAACCGCGAATACCAGGGCAATATTCTTACCGAACTCCGTTCAGTCACCGAAGTCCACTCTCTCACTCTCAACGTCGTCTTCTTCTACAAGTCCAACTGGCAAAACGAAGGTCTTCGTCTCGCACGCAGAAACAAGTTCATTTGCGCTCTCATGGTCACCATGCAAGAATGTGGTATCGAAGGTCCCCGTATGCGCTTCCCTGGTCAGAAGGAGTCCTTCCCTGTCTACATGCAGAACATTCCTCACCAAGCTACACCTGGTATGGGCCGCAACGGCCACCCCGACAACCCGACTGGCTGGCAAGAAGGCGAAAGCCAGGATCCTCCCTTCGTCGCTCCCGCTGAGGGTCCTATCGGCGGTCGCGCCCGTCAAGGCTCAATCCTCCGCACTGGCTCTACCGCACGCCGCGGTCACGAAACTCTGGCTCAAATGAACAAGCGTGTTGACTTCTCTCTCGGCATGAGCGCCGAGGCAGCAACAAACTACAGCGGTGATGTCTTTGAAGACCGCAAACCTCGTCTACCCATCAGTGTTACCTCACCATCGCCCGACAATCGCAACAGAACGTCCAACGACACGCATAGATCTACTGATACCGGCCGCTCGACCTCCCGCGATATCGGACCTGGTCGCCTAGCCCGTCGCTCCACTGATGCTTCCACAACCTCTCGTGTCACACACCGTAACCGATTCTTCGGCCGCGCCCGCGGCAACACCATTGATGAGCAAGCGATGATGGAGAAGGGTATGGCAGACATCCCCGAAGACTCGCCTGGTGGTGCCGGCACTATCGACCCACGCAGTGGTCTTGTCTCTGGCGCAGCATGGAGAACACGCACGAACGAGAGTAACGTCGTGAGGAAGAGTCAAGAAAGACCCAGAACCGGACATACCGCCGACACAGCAGGTCATTCGGTCGCTTCTGGCGGCCTGGATGGCCCACCTCAATTACACCCCGGAGACCCTTCGACCGAAGATTTCGAGATGAAGAGGTTCCACTAAACAGAAAAACACAAAAACTAAATAGACTAGAGGTTGGGGATCTTTTTACTTTCTTGCTTTGCGATTTTAGCGATGTTTCGACTAGATGGGTTTTGCCGTCCTTTTTTGGGTGCATAGAAGAGGACTTGGACGTTCCTTTTGGAGTCTTCTTACTTTATCTCTGGATGAGAAGAGATCTTGCCTGTTTTCGATGTTCGAGTTTTACACTCTCCTTGTCGGGGTTGACATGTCAAATTCTACTTTTTCGTATTTCTGAACCATCAATTCCCATGTTCCAGCGCGGTGACCGGTTGCATTGGCTTGTCAATGTCCAAGTGGCCAGCCAAGCTGTGTTGTTCGTCCCATGACTGCGTGCAACTCCGCAATTCTCCATCTCCGCATCTTCTTCTTCCGACATATGCTCGTAGAACAGCTGACCGGTAGGTTTGGGAGCCTCTGCGAGTTTGTCAATCAGGGCAAGGTCATCCTCCTTGCACCATTTTCCCAAAGCGAGTCGCCATTAATTCCGGTGCCTTACAAAAACCACTTTCAACCCTGTGTTTTCTTGCGACATCGCAGCGTACGTTGAAAAGCAAGAAGGACAGTTAATTTAGTTGCCTTGTGGACTCTGCAAGGAGAAGAGAATGAATCCGGGTGCCTTGGAGAGTGCAGCTGCAAGCCACAAAACCGGGGGAGCCGCAACTTCCTCTCATGCCTTTGACGAATCACAGCACAGCTATCTTTGATGCCTGAGTCACTGCATCTGCAGACCAATTGTGAAGCCTGAAATCCACTGCTTGTAGAAGTTTTATTTTGATGCCTTGACTTCTCATGAGTTTGGGCAGCTGTTATTGGTTGCGTGGGCAGCAGTCAGGGAGTCAACACACAAACGTCAGATGTGGCTGGCTGGGTTTTGCGGTGTCTGGTTTGGTGTGTGCGGGAGGATCCATATTCGCAGGTGAGCGGTTTTTGGGTGACCTACTCCTCCATGCATTGCGTTGTTTATGTTGCGGCCTTGTGACGAGGGGAGCTTGAGGCAGAAAGATAATGCGTAAGCTGCGAGTATAAGTATTACTTTCCTTCCCTTTCCTTTCTCCAAAAGTCAATTCAGTGCACCATTCTTCATCACAAGCAATTGCATCTACAGCAAGATTCATTACAAGACTACATCTACAACACTCTAAACTGCTTCAAATCATCTCTGTCTACCATATCAACATCAGTATCCATCGTCATTGCATCTCCATTCGCAATCAACATGACTTCCTCATCACCAAACCACTTCGATCTCTCCGATCCAACGACTATCTACCACCTCTCCCAAACCAGCAAGACCGATACGAGAAACCCACGCCACGCAGCTCTGGCCTCGCAATTCCCTGAACAATTCTTCGGCAAGAATGTCGCTGCTTCCAAGGCCACCTCGCCATCTGCTTCTTCCCAGCAAACCACACCGACCAAGACAACAAAAGCACCATCGCCACGACCAACCACCAAACCTCGTTCCTCCTCAACCTCTTCCTCCGACATTGACATTTTCGAGAGTTTGGTCCACGGCTATCTCTCTCACCCTCGTAAACCCACAAACCCCACCACGATCACGGAAAAGGAAATCAAACCCACCTTCCACCAAACCCGCAGATCTTCCATCTCCAGTCAAGCGACCACAGCAACCTCCTCTAGTATCTCCAGTACGGCATCCACACTTGCCGCCTCCAAACAGCACCACCCAAATTCTGCAAGAACCGACAACAGAAAAAGTGGCGAGATTGATATATTCGAATATCAAGCGGCTGGTTACCTCTCCATGCCTATGAACGATTCTTCTCAACCTTACCTCCGTAAACCCTCTGCCTCTGCCTCTTCTTCTTCTTCCCGCCGCACCTCTTCCTCTGCTTCTTCAACCTCATCGTTGTGGACAAAGGCGAAAGGCAAATTGTCGAGAAAGGGCAGTGCTGGGAGTGGAAGTGAGACGGAAAAGGAAAAGGAGGAGAAGAAACAGAGGAGGGAGAGGCAGTATAAAGAATTGGGATTGGAAGAAAAGACGAAATTTGGACAGAAGGGGGGGATGAATGTGGTTGGTTGAGATGATAGAAAAACAATTTCCTCTTGTTCAATTTCTTAAAAACATATTAAAGCAACCAGGAAATGGGAGTTTCAAGGATTATATAGCAAAGCTCGATATTTACGTGCAGTCTTTTTTTCTCTTCTCACTTTCCGACATGTGTGGTTTTTTTTTTTTTTTTTGGTTCATAAACACCCTTCTTGTTTCCTATGAAGATTTTATCTACCCAGTATCTCTGTTGAAGTGGGATTACATGCATTATTTGTATCTTTCTTTCGTCGATGAGAGAATTATTCTTCCGTCGACGATGACACTCCATAACCCAATCCACACAAAATAAACGTAACATAAATAACCTCCCTCCCTCCCTTCCCTCCCTCTCGTCTCGTCTCCACAAGAGCTTCTACGAAATCGACGCGCGACGAGCACCCGGATAACGATCTAATCCACCTAGAACAGAAACAACAGATGTCCAAGACGGGATGACCGTCTTTCTCCTCATTTCTAATCTCTCACTGCCTGGTATCTCGAAAAATGTGCCAACTCAATAATAGAAGGTGTACAAAAACCAGGTTTTGCGAAAGAGGCGAGTTCTGTATATCATGTTCTGGTGGAAAGAGAAAGGGAGATGAGTGAAAGTGCGAGATTTAGTTGTATAAAACTAAAGAAAAGGAGAGTTGTACATGAAAATGGGGGCTTCCGAAGTAATGAATCGTCACTTGTTGACACGAATTTGAAAAGTAAAAGTGTGAATAGCTCTCCCGGCTTTGATGAGAGGAGGCTGGAAATAGCTTGGGCAAATGCAAAATTGTTTTCTGTCGGGGTGGGTGCAAGGTTCAAAGAGAGTGGCATAGGGGTACTTGCTTTCGGTGGTTGTCTTTGATGGTTGGTTCATAGAGAGCTCTCGGCAGGCTGAGAGCTTGAAGGAACACTTGCTCTCAATAGACACGCACTCAGTGCTGAGAATCATTGTCTTTTTACGGCTGATTCTCGACACACATTTGAAGTCCCGAACAGACACAATTTGAATGTGATAGGTAGATGCGTTTTGAAGTCTTTTTGTACAACTTGGAGTTTCTCTGTACTGAAGAAGTACTTCCCACTCTCTTTCGATGGCTTGATATATGCCTGATATCCATTGAACTCCCAAGAACGCCCCTTCGTGATGTGGCAGAAGCCATGATCCCATGCTCTTTTTCGCTGCTTCCATCTCCAGTGTGTGATGTGTATTTGTACAAGCTTCCGCCTCGCCGGTGGTTGTAAGGGGAGAAAGAGAAGATATAGAGGTTCGCTTGGTGCGAATCGTTTACCTCTTCTTCTTGCCGAACTTCTTTGATTCTGTGGATCACGAAATGTCAGCGTGCGGTTCTCAGAGACATCCCCTTCCTCTTGATCTTCCTGCTCGTCCCCATGACCTCGCACAATCCATCTGTTCGTCTTCCTCAGTCTTGCCTTCCTCCTCTTTCTCATCCTCTCCCATCTTCTCTTTCGCAAACACTCACCAGCAGCCGTCCTCTTCTTCTTAGGAGCACCCTTTCCTCTCGACTTTGAGATCTGGACATGTTCCACACGATCCTCCTCGTCGTCATCGAAAGTCTCAAAGCCAGGATAAGCCTTTTGCAAGTCCTGGAATCTGACGACGCGGCGGGGGTAGTATGCAGCCATTGCGGGACCGCGAAGACGTTGACGCAGCACACTGTTACCGGTGCGGAAGGCGGAGGGGTTGTAGGTTGTGTTGAAGATTGCGCATTGTGTCTGGAAAGGTGGGAAGTCAGATGGTGTGTTTTGCGATTGGTGATGCTGGTGCGAGGAGGGAGGGGATAGAATACCTCCATGAGCTTGAGAGCTAGCGTTCTGGGGACTGCCATGCTGAGATGTGTGGTCGCGACGGCAGCGATATACAGAAACCCTCGACTCTGGTGCTGGTGATGTTCAAGATGCGCCTGCGTTGCGGCGCGCTGCGGGAGACGGGAATTGCCGCTCCTGCGCAACCATAAATATTTTTCTGCTGGAGAGCTACAAACTTCGCAGCCAACATCGCGAACACAGGAAAGAGCTATCACGCTACTCTCTCCTTGTTCTACGCGTTGACAGCGCATTCGTTCATCGACACTTCCTCGAGAGACCGGTGTGATCTATACTCAAGGATACCCGGTCTCTCACCAAACAGTAAGGTAAGCTTCATCCTCTTCACTCCATCACAACTCCTTCTCTCTATCGGATGATTATACGCTTTACACATGCATGGCTTTCTTACGCACCTTGACCGGTGCATTCATGGTGAAACGGCACCAGATATATGACACGAATCACACAAGAACACCTTTTCCATCGCATCTCAAATCTGTCTAGAGTATAATGCTTACTTTGTGTTTACAGTCCAATTCACGACGGATTGTCACATGTCCGACTACGTGCGAGCAGGGGATAGAATGCGAAAGGATAGCTTGGATGATGGTGTTATTGTTGATATTTATATACACATCTGCGAATCCGTACTCATATCATTTCTCCCTCGTGCCTCAAGGGACAAAAGTCTTCGCACCTTCATCACCCGTCCCATGCTTGCTCCATAGGAACGATCATGCCTACCGTAAAACCCCATTCCGGCAGTTGAAGCAACCATGATCCCACCACACCCTCCCACGCCTAGACTGTCACCCAATCTACCGTCCATCGTCGCAGATAGCACAATCAATCTAGCCCACAACCAGCCATTGCACCACGCTCCAAAATAGCAGCAGCAAAGATCTAGAAACCCCCGGCTAAAGCATTATGCATACAGCACTGACTAGACACTCAAACCAAATCCTCGGGAAACCACAGATCTCTTGGACAATATCCGAGATCGATGTGAAGCGTTCGTGGTATGCATGGGCAAAACGTTTGCGCAGGAGGTATTGCAGTATGCATACAAGCACTGACTGAACAGCTGAGTAAAACCTGGTTAGCGGGATCTTTGATGCGAGAGGATGCCACACACATACCCTTGATGCCAAATTCTTGCTTCCGTATGGGAATGCCGAAGGATGGTGGTTAGTGTTCTCGTGTGGTAGGTATATGGGAGGCCTGAGAAACGTCGTTGCAGGGTCGTGCATACAGCACTGATATTCCACCATGAACCTGGCTGCCGGAACATGTATCCCCGAGACTTAGATGCAATCTCTACGATGTAGTTGTGATGGGATCAAACAGACACTGGCTGTACTACTGTCCGTCTTCCACCCTCTTACCACACCACCCCTCCTACACCGGCACCCAAATTCTCCATCACATCTCTTCCAACGCATTCTCCACCACATCTCCAACCAGCGATGCCGCAATCCCGTGCTGCCATGCTATACGAAACAGACCCTACAACCGTCCCTACACACAGCAAATCACCCACAACCCAATCGTACCCAAAAAGCGCAAAACCTCGTTACCCCAGGAGGTTCGCCATGCACCTCCCAAAACGGCATTGCATGAGAACACAAACCCTACCTCTTACTCTATCCACTGCTGCGCGATAAATTGCGGGCAAGGTTTTGATACGGGCAAATCGAAATAACACACCCGCGATCATCACGAAAAGATCCACTGTATTTCCAGCCTTTTGGTTCTGCCTTTGGTGAACCAGATATACTAAGATAATGAAGAAACTCAAGTTGCAGCTGTTATCATAACATGAGGAGTGTTGCACCGAGAAGAGAGAAAAGTCAAAAATCAAAGACTCAGGTCTGCTGACGTGCGTGCGATCGAGAAGGGGACCGGATTAAACGGGCGCGCAGAGGGCGTCTGGAATCTCAAATATCGATTGACGCAGAGCGTTTTGACTGTTCGTCAGCTCTGGACATTTGTTCGCAACGGCTTTGCGCGCAAGGAGGAAATTTGAAGTGCGTAAGTGCAAAAACAGTACAATCAAGGCTGAGTCGAGGCGAAGGATATCACAACAGAGGAGAAGGAAGAATTGGGTTGTTTGAAGTGTTTTGAAATATGTGGTAAAAATGTTCGTAGATACAGAAGAGGGTGATTAAAAAAAAAGAGATCATCTTCGAGAAATGTTGTAAAACGCCGCATTGTAATCCCCCTGTCCATTTTGCCCATGGAAATGTTTGAACAAAAGAAATGTTGATGAGAAAAGGAAAAGAGATGGAAGAAAGAAAAATGTGTCGGATCGAACTCGTCTTCAAGCGAGTGATCCATTAGTGTCGAGAAAGGCTGAAGTCCAGCAGTAACCCCTCGCGCCATGATGTGCCAGTCTATAATGCTCCTGAGATGTTGGAAAAGGAAAAGAAATCTTTTTGGTCGCAGAAAAGACGAAGAGATGAGATGCGCTTAACATGTCAACTCGACGACGGCAACGGTAGAGTCTCCCTTGGTAGGGTTGAGCTCGGGACTGGCCTTTGCTGAGTCGACTTGGCTCTCGGTGACGGGATCCTCCATAATAGTGTCGGCTGGTGAGCGAGGAGCAGAGGCAATGGAGAAAGTACCACCGCGAGGAGAGACAAGATCGCTGGCAGAGTCGTCGATTTCGCAAGCGCCCTCCATGCTGTGCAGACCGTGGGAGGCAGGGGCGGAGACAAAAGTGAGAGGAGCGGGCTTGTGGGCTCTTGAGGGAGAAGCCATAGACATAGATCTGAAGGCGACAGTGGGAACAGGAACAGCCTGGTCTGCAACACTGGCTCTGCGGCAAACCTCCGCCTTCTCATCGGCACTCAGAGGAGTAGTAGTGCGGAGGAAGCTGGAAGCAGCGTTGCGAGGAACATAGCTTGGGCGGCGAGAGGTAGTAGGCGAAGCCATGGGGGAGGTGTTCTCGACGTCTGAGTCGGGGTTGTGGCTGCCGAACAGAGAGAACTTGCGGTCAATGGCAGGAACGGCAGGGACCTCAGAGTCCATGTCGGGGTTAGCGCTTCTGAACCAGCTGGGACGTCTGCTGCTGCTCTTGGAAGTGCGGCGGCTGGAGATGCTGAAAGCGCGGGTCTTGGAAGGCGAACCTTCGGAGCAGCTGCGAGTGTCCTTGACCATCTGGGTAGAGACTGAGGGCTTGCGGTTGTAGGCCTCGTTCTTCTGGTCAATGGCAGTCGAGACTGAAGCCATTCTGGTCTTCTGGATGGAGATAGTAGGGCTGAGAAGGCCAGAGTCTCCGACAGGCACGATCTCCTTGCCCATCTTGAAGTTGCCAAACATCTTCTCCCACATGGAGGCTCTTCTGACGGGAGGAAGAACAGGAGTAGGGGCGAGGACAGTGACGCTCATTGTGAATGTGTCGTGTTGTGAAGAGATATTACTCGAGATTAGGTATTAGTTGTCGTGGTGAGATGAAAGACCTGTTGTTGGAATGCTGTTTATCTTGGAATGGAAGTCGTGTAGAAGAGTCGACGAAGAAATGCGAAGATGATGAAACGAGCGCTGCTGAACAAGGTACTGACCCAGGATGCGTGGCCTTACTTATATCAAAGCACAACGTGCAAAAACGCCCGTA
Organism: Aureobasidium pullulans EXF-150; assembly: GCF_000721785.1. Classification (NCBI taxonomy): domain Eukaryota; kingdom Fungi; phylum Ascomycota; class Dothideomycetes; order Dothideales; family Saccotheciaceae; genus Aureobasidium; species Aureobasidium pullulans. The sequence continues at coordinate 47,480 of NW_021941046.1, read as the reverse complement.
TCATCAGGCTTGCCGGTTTCCTGGACGTTGAATTCCAGCAAGCCCGTGAAAAGCATCTCGAAGCACAGGCGGAGCGTTTGGTGTGGAACATGTCTATCAGACATAGGTCGTTGTACTATTAGCAAATCCCACAAACGGTCAAACAACGACTGGGCATCGTTCAAGTTCTCCCAGTCGACACGGCTCTGGACGCCTAGAGACACAACCTACCCGCGTCGTCCTCCGCATCCGGAAGTGTACACGAGGAGATCTGCGCTGTCCATTGTGCAAACAGGTCGTGGGTCTATCCCTTAGTTCCTTCCCTCGTGTTGGAGGATCTCATACCTGCCGAATCAGATTACGGAATTCTCAAGCTACGCAGCAGGAGTCAGTGACGACGTGGCCCAGTCCTACCCGTAGACATGCGAATAGCAACGGTTGACTATCGAGCGAATAAATGAAAGCCGTTGCCAAATCCCAAATCCCCGAGCAAGAGCGAGTGAGGGTGTGAGGGAAACCGTTGCAGGCGAGGCTTCCAGGAAAGGGCAGGGTTGCAGCGGCCATGTGTTTTGACCCCCTCGGGTGCGTCCGATCGCAAGTTATGACAACGAGTTTGCAGCCGTTTCCCCCATTCTCGACCACCACGACCACCCCCTTGGCTCCCTTCCCCAGACATTTGTTTACAACTGCCGTCCCATTTGCTGTTGCAGAGGATATCGCGATACAGGAGAAGACGTTGCAGTACACCATCAGTTTCAGCCCAGTGGCTCCTTCCATCTACATATTCAGGGATGCATGTACAGACTGCTATGTATCATTAGGCAAAAGTAAGCAGCGTGCGTCGGGCAACGCGATAATGTACATTTCGCATGGAGCTGAGCGCAATCGCTGCCTCATCATCACGTGGAGTTCCAGGCCCTTCGTACAGTACAATGTCCGTGTAGCCTATTGATAGAAGCCTACGAGTACGCACACGAAGACTTGCGGATCACAAGCGCTGTCGCCGTGCTCATAGCATGCACGTCTGCCTTCTGCGTCTCGGCAAGTATTCAATGTTGAACGTCTCCCTGGAAGTGACCTCTCCTGAGTCAGATCAATACTCGAATCTGGCTCTTCTTGATGGCCTCCGGTTTATGCGGCTGATATCTCGACGCGTCTTTGTTTGCCGTTTCTGTTTTGCTTGCCAGCTTCTATCAGTGCTCTTTGGCCCGTTAGAGTGCTCCGTCTGAAGGCCCTCAGACATTCGCAATATTTCAACGTCATAAGTCTCAAATCCTTCCCTGTTCGAAGCTTCAGGGTAAAGGGCTTTCTACAAGAGCGGCCAGTATACTCCGCTGAAAATGGAGGGCCGTTGCAACGGGTGTTATCGAGTCCCTATCCGGTAACCGGTCGAGGTCGGCCATTCTTCAGTCCGACGTTGACGAGCTGGAGACCGCCGGAGTTCTGCAGACAGAAGTTTGTCCAGACAAGATCTGAGATCCACGTGTACGGCCGCAGTGTGATACTGTGACAGCTCCGCCACCATCTAGAGCTGCGAGTGTCTCTCTGACCCTTTTTCTAGACTCGGCAACTTCTTGCTGATCATACGGAGGCAAGATAGGGATGTAGACAGTCCCGAACATATCTCATACTTCGGCGAGATATGCCTCATCTGTTTGCTCCGCGTCCTCTGTGTCAAAGTTCTTCTCCATGGTCTGTGTCACTGACATCGATATGTCAACGGGTGGTTGTGGCTGGAAATATCTGGACGACCGAGCTTCGTGTCCATCAACAATACACGAACATAGCAAGACATGCATTCTGGTCGACCACTGTGAAACTCGTCTTCGATGAGAAATCTCGGCTCTTTTGTCTAGAACACTGCATCATGTTCACGAGAGACAATTCACAGGGCTGTAGGGATAGACAAGACAGTACAATTGATCTAGGGTATTTTGAGGTTTCCTGACTATAGAAACGCTAATGATTTTAAGCACTGCGGGCCGAATGGTAGGCGCCGTTTGACTCCACTTGTAGTGAAGGCTATCTACAAGATCTCTCGTGGCTTTGAGACAGTATGTTGAATATTGCCAAAAGCGAATAAGGTCCTGTTACTTCGATAGATCTGTCGGCAATCTTTGTTGACATTGTGTGCTAATATTTCTCCCGAGAACACCGGCTGTGCCCTCAACCGTTGAGCTGAAGGCAGTTGCTATGATGCTCTCAGTACAGGAGTTGCTGTATTGGATAATATATGAGAAGCCACAGAATCATGATATACAGCCATGACCCAAGTATTGGAGCAGCCAGCCAATGAACAACGAAGCGAAAGCGAACAAGGTGGATGCACCTATAGCTGATGTCGCTTGACTGCACTGATTCGGACGTTTCTTCGCATTCACTTCAGATGGCTAAGTTCGCAAGCATGTCATCAAACTTTTGTGGTCGGAAAAAGTTAGTCGATACCTTCACCCTTTCCGACTCGTCAAATCATCAAACTTCGGGCATACACCATGCTTTGCGCTGGAGATGTCTAAATGTCGCGCCGTCGGACCGCTTTGAGAAGCAGATCTACCGGGGTCTGTTATGCTCCCTCTACTTCGACCACTGCCCCGACGATCGCGATTCTATCTCTAGAATACGACGAAGGTACTCGGACCAGCTTCAATCGTAGCTCTAGCCAAGAAAGTCCTTCTCTTTCATGCAAGCAATGCACGTATCATTCTCCGATGACATAGGTCGCACCGTCCTTGCCAACCCAGACCTCGTGTCGTCTATTTGCATCGACATCGAATCTATCGCCAACACGGCAGAGCTCTTTCTTTGGACTTGGATCATCAGGATAGCTCAGTTCAAGGCTGCCTCGTAGAACCAGGTGTGTGGTGATGCCGGAATGCGTATGAGGCGGATAATGGGCGCCGCTTTCGACAGGTCAGTCGTGCCACGCACCAAACGTCCAGGGCGACTTACGGCCGGTCCGTCCACGTAAATACGTGGTTGAACCCCCACCCTCTGACCTCAGCTTCTGCTTCCTTCTGCGTTTTTGGTGCCATCTTCGACTTGTCTTCTCTTGGTTGATGGACTGAAGTCGAAAAAGTGCTGACCTTTCTTCCGGCGACGAACTGACATGACAGACAATGACGTAGAATCTCCAGCTTCTTGGCAGTCGAGACCCTGGAAGATCGGCCCGCTTTGACCATCTGTCATCCAACCTGTTTCAAGATGGATTGAAACAGGACTTCGTGCGGAAGGAGGCACTTGACACGCCATGACATTCATTATTCCCAGCTTCAACCATCTGGCGACTTGAGCTTCTGAGCAAACCTCATACCTGGTCTTTCGGCTCTTCCTACAACCATCCTTCCACCACATCATTCATCCTATCGCATCGTAACGTGAATATTACACAACGACCACCCCCTGAAAGCCATCCTTCACTTGCAGCATGACTACCACGAACCCTCCATCTTGGTCTCCAGCCGTTCTGAACCAAGTGAGATCTCTCACGAATGAGTTTAATCAAATAGAAAACATCGAGGGCGACAATGTCGACTTTCCCGGCTCCCAGAGTTTCGACACATCTACCAACCGTCTACTGAACTATCTTGCTTCAGAAGAGAGTAATGCCATGGCACCAGTGGCCTTAGATGCTACGCACCCCATCTCGGACTACTATATTTCAAGCAGTCACAATACTTATCTGTGGGGTAACCAGCTCTACGGCAAAGCCACCACCAAAGCTTATCAGAAAGTCTTGGAGAGAGGCTGTCGTTGTGTTGAGGTTGACGTTTGGGATGGAGATGATTCTGATTCTGACACATCGGACTCTTCGGGTGAAAGTGGCAGTGACAATGAGAAGGAAGGTGGCATCAAGAAACTGAGCAGACGCTTCAAGAACAAGATCGGCTTATCAAAGTCCAAGGTTGAACCCCAACCAAAGGATACCCCGGTGTCTTCTTCCAGTCCACCAAAGGGTGAAGGTGTGGGACCGTCGGGACTTCGCAGGACTGTGTCCAAGACCGAGCCACGCGTTCTTCACGGGCATACAGCAACAAAAGAGGTCTCCTTCAGGGCTGTCTGCAGCACCATCCGAGACTATGCGTTCGTTACAAGGTACTTCAGATATACCATGCCTCTAGACACTCATTTGCTCACCATTGGACAGTGATCTTCCTTTGATTGTCAGTCTCGAGATTCACACCTGTCCTGCCCAGCAAGAGATCATGGTTGATATCATAAGAGATTTGTGGGCTCCATACCTGGTCGACTTGAATGCAGCAACTGGTCATGACGTGTCTTTGCCGACTTTGGAGTCCTTGCGCAAGAAGATACTCATTAAGGTTAAGTACACTGCACCAGAAGCAGCAAAGGGTACAGGACCGGTCGTGGTTTCGTCCAACGCAGATCCCGAGTCTGGTTCAGAAGATGAGTCTCAAGAAACTGCCGTCAAGAAAAGTCACATCATCACAGCGCTTGCCTCTATGGGCGTCTACACCCGTGGCTGTCATTTCAAAGACTTTGATCAACCCGAGGCCAAGCTTCCCAACCACATATTCTCTCTATCCGAGTCAAAGATTATCGATGTGCACAAGCGTGATCACTCGGCGCTATTCAGACACAACAAGGTATTTACATGTCGTCCATACGACCGGAAATAACAGCAACTAATATGACATGTCAGCGCTTTATGATGAGAGTTTATCCTAAAGGCATTCGCGTATCCTCGAGCAATCTGGACCCTGCACCTTTCTGGCGGATGGGTGCGCAAATTGTTGCCCTCAATTGGCAGTATATCAACGCGGCAACCATGCTCAACCAAGCCATGTTTCACGCAACGGGCGGTTGGGTGCTCAAGCCTGAAGGCTACCGGAGCTTCCACAAAGCTCAATCTCAGATTACGGCACTTGACCGAGGTACACTTGACTTGTCAATCGAGCTGCTGGCTGGTCAAGATATCGGTCCGGCGGACAAAAAGCTCAACCTGTATGTCCGTTCTGAACTGCATATCGAGGACATGGAGGAGATCACAGGCGGGTCGCTGCCTGAGGGAGGCAGCACTAAAGAAGGTCAAATCAAGGCAGCCAGTGAAGTTGGATCGGCTGGCAGGTCTCCCAGCTTTGGTCGCCAAGTGCTCCAATTCAGAGCCGTGCCTGGTGTGTCCGAGGAACTAACATTCGTGAGGTACGTGGTCATTTGCGCATCCTTCCTGAAAAAGACATGTCCTACACTCAGCACTGCTTGTATCCGTCTCTTTCATATCACTAGCTTCACCGCCATTTTGCAAGCCGAAAGAGAGCCGTGGATCGAGGTCATTGTGTCCTGTGGCGAGAGTGTGGCATTGCCCAAAGCGCTCAGATACTTGACTCTTTGAGAGCCGCACGCGCTCTACGGTTATATGCATTCTCAATACGCTACCATGGTGGTATCATCCAGGCGTCTGGGCTCACACCAGCTGCGTGGTACCGGGCGCCACACAAAACTTCTGAACCCGTCAGCCAGGTTCTTCGATGCATTCCCGCCCTGTCATCTTTACCCGATTTGATCATTTTGACGTTTGTTACTCATACCGCTCATTTTTGCTGACCTGTCTGTTTTCACAGGTTCAAAATCATGGACGACGATACATTCAGTCGCGATAATCTTGTGGCATGGGCATGCTATAGACTCTCCAGATTACAAACCGGTATCAGGACGATGCGTCTGTATGACTGTGAAGGTCAGCCGACCAGCGGGATGCTGCTGGTGCGCATAAGCAAGAACCTCGAGATTCAGTAAGAGATGCAGACGATCCACAATCGACAACTTCGTGTTGAGATGTGAGTCGGAACATCTACACACTTCCTAACTGTAGCAATCCGATATGAAATGAGGACCACCTGTGCCAATCCAATAATTCATCAACGCAAACTGCCTCTGCCCGTAGGGTTTGTGCATTGAGTGTACAAGAAGATTTCTCGCCCATGGATACCATTGCAGCGCCACGTCATCTCGATTCTCGTATACCGTATACTGACGATTAGGAAAACATGACCTACGGAGGTTAAGACCACAGAGTCGAAAGTGGACAACGCTATCTGTGTTGTATCATGAAAGGTCTGAGCGTACGTATGGCATGTTTCATGGTGCAGGCGTTCGTATGCGAACACCGTGACAGATCGCAAAGAAAATTCCAGGCATTGGTGCATCTCACGAGAAAAAATCCCGAGCATCTGGAACCGATTGACCGGGGATGAGGGGAGCACAATCGAAAAATGGCACGCACACATGACGAGCGAGACGGAATGAATTGCCGGCATACGACCACCTCTTACACAACGTGCTCTTTCTCACATGTCACAGGAAGAAAACATTCGATGCAGGCTTCCAGAGGCGCTTCTTTCGCATATATTGATTGACATCGAAAAACAGAGTCGCCAGATAAAGATGATCTACTGGCAGTGCTGCAGTTATTGAGACTTGACCAGAACAGATGGAGAAACATGCTTGGAGAGAAGAGTTGATACATCAGTTTTCTCGTCTTGCACAATCAGTCGGTGAAGCTCATGCCATGGCACCTCGAGAAGTTCAACAGCAAGGGCGATACCGTTACTGGTGACATGACTCGAAGGTCAAGTTGTCAAACCGGATGTATCTCTCAGAACCAGGCCCTTGGGTCAGCGCACTGATGTTAATATACCGACCTCAACACAGCAATTCGGGGATTAGCATGACACTAAACCTGATCACTTTTTCCGCCTTTTCTCTTGTTTCCACTTTCTCGAGTATAAATCTTTCGGCGATATAGATCTGGTTGTGGCAGGTGACGGAAGGGACGGGGCGCACGCCGGGCGGGCGTACCACATTGTCGGGACAGGAAATCTGTTCCTGGATGACCAAAACCAGGATTTGTAAGGTGCACGGAGGGAAAGCTTCGGCGGGCGATTGAACGAATGAAGATCTGGGTTTCCTTTGATGCCCTCACTCTCAATCGACCAGGAATGTCAAGCTGCATGTAGTGTAATGGCTGTCAATGTATGGCTAGCGTGGAGCGATGCCGAGTGGGCATAATTCTTCGTCGCACGTTCGACCCTCGAGGGTTCCGCAAGCTGCTAGCCGTGAGGACAAATTCGTTTCTCCTGCTCAACCGCTTGCACACATCTTCTTCATTTAAATTTCCGACTTTGTTACTCGTCGTCTCCCTCTCGTTACCGAAGAACCCGAATGGCACCCACTTGAGTGAGAAGCCGGACCCGCTTTGGCTTCGCAAATTGCCCAGATGGAAGTTCCTGGTCGTCTGCGGATGTGAGTGCGAAACGCTGCAGGGTTACCTATGCGAGGTGCTTTATCAGTCGAAAAAAAAGTCTATCACAAAGTCAGGTCATGGAGTGGTGCATTGTGGTGCACTGAAGGATATATAAGGAGGGTGTTGTCCTCCGGTCTGAGGCACCTCTCCATCCATCAGCATCACAAGCACTCAACCTCCATCTTCTTCACCTCTTTAAAAAGGACACCTCTTCTTCAATACCTCCATTCAGCAACCATGCCTTCCAACACTAGCCACATCCAGAAGCGCGACCAGCTCAACCAGCACCCTGATCTTGTCCTCGGTACCAATGATTGGCAAGAGCCTGACCAGCACCTGGGCTTCCCTACCGACTTCGAAACGAGACCTGCCCCAGTAAGAGAGAGAGCTGTTAGCACACCCCATTCCTCATTCCAAAATCCTGACAACTAAACGAAGGTCCAGAGTCGCCAATGCCTTTGTGGTCGCCTTGTCATCGCTGGAAAGAGATGCGGCGGTTGTGGAAGACAGAACTAGCAACTCAAGCGAGGTATGTGCTTCTTTGATATCGAGAATCTCGGTCAAGTCACTGACATGGTTGTTGCCAGAGCGTCGTCAAAGGTCGTCGGATTCGCTGGAGAAGCAGCAGAAACCACCCAAACAGCCAAAGATCGACTTCGAGCACCTCCGACAACGGTTCAAGAAACTTACAACTTCGACGACTGAGACGGTGCCTCGCGGAATGGCAGCTGAGAACACCCTGCCCCGATTCCGTCCTGAGCGTGTCTACTACACCGGATGCCGACCTTTCCTTGAAGGCTAATCTGGAGTCCTGGACCGCGACTTGTCCTTTCCTTGTCTCATTTGCATTCATTGATTTCTATCGTTTCTTTTGAGCGTGATGCATCATTGCTGGCGTTCTTCCCTTTCCCTCAGGAGCATTTGAGAAGAAAATTTCCGAAAATTGTTGACAAAAAAAAGCGGAGGCCCGAAGAAGAAGAAGAAAGTCTCCTTTGTCTCTAACTCCAGCATTTTTTCTTACCAGAGCATTTGGTGTTATTTGATCGACCGAGGAGTTTGAAAAGCATGCAAGAGACCACAGAATCTTACCTATTGTATATGCAGTTCGCACACATATCAGAATTTACATTACGTTCTCTTCAATCACTACTTGTCTGATTTTGTCCCGTTTTGGATGTCTATGATGACTTGAAGTGAAGAGAATGTTGAAAATACTTGAGGGTTGTAGGCAAAATAGCGAGATCTCGATCGGCAGAGGCTCTTGGCTCGATCTCGAGAGGCTCTTGAGCGTCACCACCTTCCTAAATTCTGGGGCAACGTCCATCCTCAACTTCTGACAGACGTCATGTTGAAATCAGAATACCCATATATTGCCTGCGTAAGTCTCGGTGTTTCTGTAGGTAAAAATCGAGAAAGAAGTACCCACGTCGTCCCTGCCACCTATAAGAATATTCCCAGACAATCAGCACAGCTTTTCTTCCTCTTCACCATGTCCATTCAATCTATCAAGAACTCTTTCCGTTTCATCAACACCACTTCAAGACCTTCATCTCTTTTCGCTCGTCAATTCCACGCAAGAACAACAATGTCTGCTCAGGTCCCCTCTTCCCACGACATCTCAGCCGTCGCCAAGGACGAGAATGGTCCCGTTAAGGGATCTCAGTCCGCTCAGATGCAGAGCGAGGTTGGCAAGACCCAGGTTCGTTCAAACGCCTATGTATATGCTCGGCAAACGCTAACATTTCCTTCAGAACTTCGAGAGTGCCGCCCAGGATGTCCTCAGCAAGATGCAGAAGGACCCCAGCTCCATCACACCGGAAGACGCCAACTACCTGAAGTCTCGCGAGGCTCGCGCTACCGGTCAGGCCCAGCCTCCTAAGGATAGTGTTTCTGCCGATGCTCAGCGTCTTGCTTCTGCCAACGAGCGCGGTACTGCCCCCAAGACTGGTCCCTTGGACCCCGCCGAGCAGTCCCAGGTCACAAGAGAGCGCAACTTTGAGGAAGCTGTCAACCAGGTCGGTTCCAAGGACCCTACTCAGGTCACTCAGGACGATGCAAACCTCCTCCACAGCCGTGAGCAACGTGCTCACGGTCACACTGAGAAGGGCGGCGCTGCCTCCCAGGCCCAGTCCATCGCCACTGAAAACCAGCGCTCGTAAGCGTCAGCAGGTTTACGACCACGACTCTTTCCATTCGCATTCACGATTTGCATGAGCATCGCAGCCTGGTTGCTGCAGGGCTCACAGGGGAAATCTTACGACCACACAAAAGCATAATTGTACAATAGCATAATGTATGAATATATTCCAGATGGCTCTCGAGACTTGCCTTACCTTCGTCTTTTGATCCATCTTCTTCCGTGTGTTGTTCTCAAATGGTCCGTTGTCAATGGCGTGATGGCTGCCTTATCGACAACCACTGTCCAAGCTCGGTCAAGTGCGGGGAAACAGCTATATGCATGATGATCATGACATCGGTCAGGCACGCGAGTTGATATACTCTACATGCAGCACTTCTCTTCACCATATCGTCTCATTGTTCTCGCCATCACGCCTCAAGATGTTAATCCACATGTTGATTCGTTGCTTCGTTTTCTCAGTGCTCGCCGAGTTTGTAATCAGCTTCATTGTCCCAGACCAAGAAGTACTCACCTCTCTACCAACAAACAAAGACCCAAATGCAATTCTCGCAGCGTAAGCAACACATCCCTACCAAAAAACAAACCCTCTCATCACTGACCTCTCCACAGCCTCCGCAATGCAGATATCATTCCAGACGTGCTCAACACTTTCTCCCCCCTGCTTTCCCTAACACTCAACTGGTCCTCCACCGCCCACACAAACCTAGGCAACACACTTCCCCCTTCCTCCCTGCAGCAACCCCCTTCCGTCATAATCAACAAGATCCCCTCTGCCTATCTCCCGTATAACACTCAACTCGTCCTCGCCCTCACGGACCCGGATGCTCCTTCCCGTGACGACCCAAAATGGAGTCAAGTGTGCCATTGGCTGGTCACCGCGAAATCTGGACGCGTGAAGGAGCTGGTGGAGTATAAGGCGCCGGCGCCGCCTGAGGGGACGGGAAGCCATAGATATGTGGTTGTGGTGATGGTTGCGAAGAATGGGACCACGGAGGGGTTGGAATTGACGGTGCCGAAGGAACGGAGGCATTGGGGTTACGAGGGAGAGAGGAGTGGGGTTAGGGAGTGGGCTAAGGATAATGGGTTGAAGGTTGTTGGTAAGTCTTTTTGTTTTCTGTTTTCCCTTATTGTTTGGGTTTCTTCGTGATTGGGAGATGGGAGTTGCTTGCCAGATGTCAGAGGGAGAAGATGACATGCTAGCATCTTGCGTAGAGATGACACTTGGGGTATCGCTTGCTGACTTCTTTTATAGGTGCCAACTTCATCTACGCACAGAATGACAAGCAGTAGAGCAGATCTACGCATCCAGAGTCTGTTAGATGACCTTGTGCGTCGAGAGCTTAGCTCCACCCAACACCTTTCTTTATACCTTTCTATATCAAGCATGTTATACCTACACTTTTCTAGATCTCCACATGGTCCAAAAACAGTGTGCTCGTTGTTTCGAAAGGATGGTCGTTTTGCTCGTGGATTTTGGTGGCTACATGTGACAGGGTCATACCCCCAGCCACGGTTTTTTGCCATCAGACGATGATATGAGCCGACACGGTGATCAAAATGTCCTCAAAATCTGCCATATCGTATTCAGTACTAATAAACGGTGCCCATAGATATTGTGAGCTGGTATGTGTATATTTGCGGTCGCGGTAGAGAAATATCTGTTTGCACAAGGTCCAAATTCACAAGTCCGTCAAGTTCCCGATGTTCTTGTTCGTCAAACCAGAGGCATTGAGATAACGACATACTCGATAGTGGGGTTTCGATGGTCAAGGCAGAGAGAGCATATCAAGTCTTCAATACACGCATACCGTCTTCCCAATAAATATCCGAAGCTGAGATGCCACAGGCGAATGAATCCAAGTCGCGATTCCACTCAACGGCTTTCCGCACAAGAAGCACAGTACTTCTGCAAAACATATCGCGATCTTCAGCTACTTCAAACGCACAAAAGAGATTGTTCGGAAAATATGGTTCAGAGATATTGTAGAGCCCGACGATAGATCACACTCCGAATCGAATTCGACCACGCTCGAGGATTCGAAATATGTCTAAAGAGAAGAGCAAGGCAAATGATTTTTCAGGGGCATTGTGACACAACGACAGTATAGATACCGCGTGAGATATCAAGATGCGTCCGTCCCATAGGCATCTTGTTTCGCAATCTCCAACCACCATTATCAGAAACCGGCAGCTGCAATGATGTAGTCGGATCGGAGTAAGAAGGAATCAAGCGCTGCACACGGAGTATATCAGAAAAGTGGAAAGCGCTTTGAGGAAGAAGGAGTGAGTTCGCAGAGAAAGTATGAACGCTCACATAGAGTAGAAACAAAACAGTTGAAGAAGATGAGAAGCAGAAGAGATTGACCCGGAAAAAGATACTGTGTCTCCGTATACGCTCTGTGAAGATGTTTGTTTACTCAAAGCTTGCCTGTAGACAAGAACAACCGATACAAGAGAGATGACGAAGTGATATTGGCGAGTTGCTATACCATTGTTGCAAGGAACACGCGTTCGACCTTACAACTGCCGCAAAGCAATGACTGCAAGCTCGAGAAGATGTCACCGGGATCAGCAGTGGGACGAGAGAAAGCTGTTATGTACACTCTGATATTATCAAATGTCTGAAAGCTTCAGCAGAGGTTAAGTGTCTGAACGTGATTTGAGAGTGATGTATCTCTCGCGACCTTTAGAGAACTGCTATCAGGGCAGGATGGACTAAGGCATCATGACAGGGAGAAGCAAGACCTGACAAATGTACTCTTTCCAGGCGGTGGATGGTCCGCCATCAGAGTGGAGTTGAATGTGTGTTGCAGTCACGATCCGGTGTTCTCTGCATCCAGATTCGGGTCTCCGGTGGCATGGCTTTCTGTGGCCGCATTGTGGTCTCAGCCGTGGAAAGCCATGTTGACAGATCAATTGGAAGACTGTCAGTATTGCGGCCGAGAAATGGCTTGAAACAAGCTGGGTGGCATGTCGTTGAGGTACGCAGCCAAGGAATATGCATCCTGCTGGTGAGAAGCCATGGCTGACGGTGGCTGCCTCGCGCAAGGATGTGAAGGAGTGAGCTCCTGCTTAGCTTGTGCTCGCGAAGGATGCGGCGGCAATCAACGGATAGAAAGTCCGCTTGCATGTATCTTCAAGATCTGACCACCATGAGCGGAGGTTCTCGGTAGCACACCCTTTTGCCTTTGTTTCGGGACCACCTCCGCCTCCGCAAAGTTTCGCAATTCGTCTGCTTGGCCGGGGACTTCTGGGGTACAAATTGACCTACTCTCTTGGCGTACATCTTGAAGAAAAGGTACGTGTAAGCCGCAATCTCGGTATTGGAGCTTGATGCTGTGAGAGTAGCTCAAGATTGGGCGTGTAACACCTTCGGCTTCAGTAAGATGTCTGTGGACGTGTAGTGTCAGCAGTATAAAGCTCGACAGAGCTGTCCTTCTGATCTGACAGACGCTTTACCTACGCACGTATGGAACTTTCCTCTCCTCGACAGCACATCTACAAAGGATTCTTTGGCGCTTTGTTTGCATTGTTGCGCTGGAACTCTTTTGACAAGTCACATGTGTGATACTGGCAAGTCCCACACTGACCGACCACACATGCCACGACGAGCGCTGACCTTTGCAACCCAAACAGCCAAACGTTGCTGTCGAGAGACGTACACGCAGCTTGCCAGGAGAGTGGGTGGTGATGAGGCATGCTGCAACTCGAGCGGGGCTGCGTCCGGCGGGGCTGTCGAACATGTCCAGCATCGGATACAGCGTGATGCTTGTAGAGCGTTGCCTCTTCCACCCACATTCCACTCTGCTGACGCACCGTCTACGTCGACAGATATGGGATTGGCGGAGGTCACATTGCGATGCTCTGGCCATGGGCAAAAGTCGTTGGGTTGGAAATCGGCTTGATCCTTCGTATCGAGGTTGGACATGAGCCATCGTGGTGCAAGTCAGCGATTAGATACCGGCCGTAGAACTTGGAGAGTCCACAAACTTGGGAGTCTCGAACAGATTCTCGATTCCGATGGATTCGCTGCATGCGTAAACCTTTGCGGATGATAAGATTCAACAACGGCAGAGCCTCAGCCAAGCTGTCGATGTCAGATCCTTGAGAGCTTCGGGAGTTGATAAGGTACTCCGGCTGTGCCTTGACACCGCAGTGACGCCAGCGACAGTAGCGCACATGGATCAGCATGGAAGGCAGATGTTGTTACCCGAGTCCTGCGTCACATAGGAATAACGGTGTGATGGATAGTCCTTGAGAATGAGGTGATTCGCATTCACATCATTCAATGTCGATGTGTCTCAAAGACCCTGTACTCTTCCGTTAAAACTTTGAATCAGGAGTGAATTGATAAGTGCATCACCCCAATGGTTGGACGGAAGGACGAGGTGGATTTGACAGCTCCAGCGTGTTGTATGTTTAGCATGTCCTTGCAGTTTCCGAAGATGGATCGCGCAAACCCAACAACTCGTAGCGATGCGGTAACTGTGACGTTATGCGACATTAGCGGGTCGGCTTTACTTTCACTGATCCTAATCGATCAAACTGCACCCGATCAGTCGATGGGAAAGCTTCCTATTCCCTACTTTGCAGCATCGAATTGCTAAAAGAGCTTGAGTTAGTCTACATGTCCTGAATAAGCGAGGTCATTTTCTGGGCAACTCGAGGCTGAGTTGAGTTCCACGTTTGACTGGAGTGAATCCCGAAATTCAGTTCTGATACATGATATGGGCACCAAGCTGGTAGGCTTGTCATTCAGCTCCCAGTCAAAAGACTGCATCCTGCTACAGGGAAGAGAGGCAAGCAGAATCTTGTACAACAAGTATGAATTATTCACAGACTGCTGGGATTCGTGCAAAGTCACTCACAGTGCCATTGGAGCGGATTAGCGATATCGCACATGCCATGGACAACCGAGTTGTAGGTTTTGGGGAGGGGCAGGCAGCTGAGATGACCATCTGGTACCGCATTGGTTTGACTTTAAAGATATCAGCTCAAAGGTCGACAGACCATTCGTCGCGAGTCACGAAGCAGATGAATGAATGACTTGTGTTATTCGGTGAGCAAGAGGATATGATCATGTGAATCTGGTGCGTGGTAATTGATCACTCAATATAGACTTGGGAGCATGCAATCTGTATGGCGGCAGTCAAAAAGTTGTGGTTGAACAACAGGAAGCATCCAGGAATGCAGGACGATTCGGGGATATCTTTTAGATCAAAGTTAATGTTGTGGATGCATGCCCAGAGGCGCGTGTCGAATAGAATGACGGCCTTGTTCCTTAGGCGCGTGGACATTGGATCGTTGGATTTCGGGGGAAGGAGCATACGGAGAGTACGAGGTCCTTTTTAATCAAGGGAGTCAAGGATTTCGAGTTTATGCAATTGGGCAAGCCACTGATGCCATTGGCGACGCGGGAGGTTGTGACTTGTCGCGTGGCATGCTTCATTTCATGCAGCTGGTCACTGTTGGAGCACCACCGTCTGTGATTGATGATTGTCGTTTCACATCGATCGCGAAAAGCAGGTGGTGAAGAGTTCGTGCTGTGGAACAATTTAGAGAAAGTCCGAACGGGAAATGAGGTTGGACTGGCAGGCCAAGTCGTCTTGTGGATACTTTTGCAGAGGCTCTGGCAGGTGGAGCCCGTCTGCACCCCAGTCTGCCAGACATGGACTCGGAAGCAGAGCTGTGTCATAGTGTGGGTGTAAGACAAGGTGATGGGTCAGGAAACGGGACACTTATCGGATGCCACATCGTCGATGTTTCGACAGCGACCCGCCATCACTCGTCTGCCATTCGCTACTGCGGTTCGCATCGCGAGCGCGCGCGCAAACGACGATGAGAGGTCTGTCTGTCCACGGAATGCGATCGGAGGCAGCATTAGCGCCTGGTTTGGGCGATGGTACTCAACCGCGAAAACCGCAAAACGCACGTCGTCCGCGCAGCACCCGGAACAGTGGTAACAGGTAGGCGGGCACCGTCTAGCCGCGATAAGCTAGGGAGCCTCCTCTGCCGTCTTGGTCGCTCCTCCCTGGCCCTCGCTCGCCTGTGTGTCTGTTTCGATAGGGCCGGATGGGATTGGTTGGCCTTGCAGATCGGTCACCCTGACATCATGCCCCCATCGTTCCCCGCCAGACACCGGGCTTCTGCTAACTTCTGCCGCTAACATCTCGATCTACTCACTCTGCAGCTATCCCTCTGTATCGACCAGCCAGTTATGCGGCTCGTCGTGTGTGTTGCCCCGTCTTGGGTTGTTTCCTGGTACCCACCAACCTTTCGTCATGCGCCTGTCCATCCCACGTTTTTGGCGCCTTTTGGGTACTGTACGAACTGCCAAATCCGATAGCCAGGTCTTTAATTGTACCTTTGCTCCCGCCTCTGTCTCTATTTGTCCCCATTACGTTAGAAGCTGCTCCATGTCTATTTCATTTTGACTGTTATACCACCCATTTCTTCTTTTTTTCTCCTATCCACATCCAACATTCTTCTAGTTGATCCAGAAGAAAGCTTCTTTCAGCCTCGCAGTCCACTCCCAGTTCCAACAACCCTTCCACCTTTTCATATCTCCACAGCAAACTCACAACTTCTGCAACATGGCCGCTGTACATCCCCAAACAACTGCTGGCAGCTTACTGGGTCGCCGTCGTGTCAGCAACGCTCAGTACAGTCCCAGCATGATGTCTTATATGCCTACCTACAATTTGAATCTCAAGGACCCAATGGCACAACACCAAGGCCAGATTCACATGTCAAATTCTCATTTCATTCCTATTCAGACAGCTCCGGATATGGACGCCATGATGGACATGAACGCATACTCACAACCTAGCATGGTACCCAACGCCATGGCATACCAACACGGCCCAATGGCCATGGATACTTCATACACAAACCACTTCAACCTCGCCAACAACTTCAACGGCAGCATGCCGGCCATGCCTCCTCTTGAGTCCGTTCCCCAATGGCAGACTTTCGACCAGATGCAGATGCCTCCAATCAACATGTCGCACATGAGAAGCGAGAGCCAGTCAAGTATCGAGAGCTGCCCGCCTCTAATCAAGTCCGAGGATGAGCAATCACCCATTCTGCCCAGTCAAGTCTTCTTCAACACTCCTGCCTACATGCAAACCGACAACGCGAGCTCAGCTGGATCGGACGACATTCCGACCACAGCCACATCCACTGACATCGATGCACTGATGAAGGCCATCCAATCCAAGCACACCAAAGCAGCAGAAGAAGCGAGCAAGGTTAGTCTTTTAATGGTCGTATGATCTTGTGCATGATGGCTAATGTACGCCAAGCCAATGCCTAGGGAACAGCCTACAGAAGCTTCAAGCCCGCCCAAGCCCAGAAAGAGGTACCAATGTTCAATGCCGGATTGCAACAAATCGTTCTACCAAAAGACACATCTCGAGATCCACACACGGGCACACACTGGCGTCAAGCCTTTCGTCTGCAAAGAGCCTAGCTGTGGTCAGCGTTTCTCTCAGCTTGGAAACCTCAAGACACATGAGCGTCGTCACACTGGAGAGCGTCCGTATAGCTGCGACCTATGCGGCAAGACATTTGCCCAGCGAGGAAATGTGAGAGCACACAAGATTGTTCACACTGCAGCCAAGCCTTTCACATGCCGTCTTGACGACTGCAACAAGCAATTTACCCAACTCGGCAACTTGAAGAGTCACCAGAACAAGTTCCACCAAGAGACTATCCGCAGACTCCGACAGACCTTTGAGAACCTTCACGAGGGCGACCACGTCAGCACGTGGGAGAAGGTGATGTGGGAGTACTTTACCGGTCTCTACAAGAACTGCAACAAGGGCATCAAAGGCAGAGGCAAGGACCGCCGCATCAGCACCACCGGCCTTGGTCTCAAATTCGAGAATGATGACCTCGACACCAGACGCAACAGCTACGCAAGCGTCAGCTCCGCATCGAGCGGATACAGCATGTCCAACGGCATGGAACATCTCAACATGGGCATGGCACCATCATTATCGTCTTCATCAACGATGCCGGAGCAACCGACATTCAGCTCGCCCGTCTACATGGTCCCCCAGGAGCATCGCGCATCCTTCTAAACACGTGTAGCCGGCAACGGTGCAAGACAACGATCCTTCGCGCGCGACCACCACCACCACCCCAACTTTTTACTTTCTTACCCCAGCACGACGTTTACGAATATCGATTATTTCCTATCTAGCGGTTTTACACGATGCACCGGACTGGTTTTCTTCGGGATTGATTTTTCTGCGAATGGGCCCATTCAGGTGTTATAGATGTGAATTTTATTGCCTTTGTCTGCAGCGCTTATAGGATTTGGGAGTTTAGATGGGCCTGTTTTTCTGTCTTCTGTTTTCTGTTCATTTGAGCGCGGTTTCTTGTCCTGTTTTTTTCTCTGTTCAACCTTTGTATACATGTAGATATCCGGACTATCCTCCTTTTGAGAGAGGCGAATTGTATGACTAGTTTTACCATCATCATCCTTCCCAGAGTCTCTCTCTTACTGCACTTGCCCCTCCGCTCTCTTGCTCCCGAATCCTTCTCAGCCCTTTCTTGGAAGGTTCTTGTCAGGAATACTTCTTAGCTCTGTTGTTTTTCTTCCATGCATGCATTCGGTGGGCGCCATGAAACGTGTTGTGTACGGAAAAAGGGCACACACACAAAACACTCTACCTGCTACGCTCCCGCCGCCGTCCTGACTCCTGCCCTGCACGCTTGCTCGCCCTTCTTCCTACATCCGCTACTTGCCATCTTTCGCGAGTGCGCAGAGGGATTCGATCCGATGCAAAGACGATTTGGAACTTCTGCCAGGCTTCTGCACGCCGTCCATGCAGTGACGTTGCGACTATTTTAGGGCTATTGCAATTCACACAAAGGCGCTTGTCAAGGCACTTGTGTACTATGTACCGCGACTGGGTTACCAGAATATGGCATGGCATGGCAGGGCAGGCAAGGTACAAATTCACTTTTCCCTCCCAAGTCTTCTTGATCGAGTCGCTGGGAAATTAAACATGAAAAGTGAATCGCGCATCGTGGATGCGGGATTGACTCGGTGTGCATGCGAGAGCTTGCAAGTTTGGTGAGTTGGGTCAGTGGCTTCTGGACTCTCGCGATGGGCAGAGCTGGGCGCGGAGTACCGTCCGAAAGCATCGCGGATACTGACGACGCCGGCGGTCGCGGTCGCACGGAAGCTGAGTGTCTTGTATGATGATGGGCGATGGTGCGGGTTTCGAAACACAACACACCTTCCTTTCTGGTTTGTGGATTGTTTGATGGACACGAGAGATGTGCTGCTTCGTGTGCCGTGGCTCATAAGGGTGGCTCCTTCTCCAGTCATGAGCATGTCATTCGAATCAGCGATGAGCGAAGATGATGATGCAAGTATCGACGGGACCTCCGACGGGGCATATTATTACAACAGAGCAGTTCCAATAGATTGAACCCCCCGGCCGAGAAAGGACCATTCACGGAAAAGAGGTTCTTTCGTAAAGGATGTGTGGGCTGTGATCTCAATTGACTTCTCACCTACTGCACCTTTGAGAAGAGGGGAACAAAAAGGCTGGCACCATCGAAGATTGATCTGATATCTGCAATCTCAATTCCCCCTTTGAAGGAATGCAAAGCAGCAAGCTATGCAACCTTCGTGATTCAAGAGCATGACTCGGAGAAGAGAGATGGTTGGTGTCTGGGAGATCTACAAGACCATTCATTCCAAGATACAGATTTCTTAGCGAACAGCCGGCGCCGCGTAACTTGAATTTAGTGGAATGACTGGGGGCGCGTCTGTAGATCAGGGACCGGCACGAGGGAAACCTGTCGCGGCGACGGGCTTGCCCAAAAGCCCTTCGCGTCGGCCGATGATACGTCATTGATTGTTAAGAAGCAGAGCACCTTCGAAAGAGGTGATTGACAGAGTTTCTAACACGGCTCGCGTCGAAGTGCCTCCACTTGATTCAAACGATTCGACGATCGAGCAAATCCCCACACACGGCACTGCACTCTTTACCTTAGGTTGGCAAGGCTGCGTGAATCGGCAAGGCGGCTGGACCGCTGGAGAGGAGGAAGAAGATGTTTGAAGCAGCTGCAGCAGTGTTGCTGCACCTCCTGTCGTACATGCCGTATCTTTGCAGGAAGAGATGCATACAAGCATGCAGGGTAGTGTATGCCCGTCTAACCTGATGGATGACAAGGATCGCAGATTCCAACGACCAACCTGCACGCGCATAATAATGTCGAGCTTGCGTGTTGCGGTCGATCCTAAACTCAAGTCATTCGTATCCTATCTATGAGACAATCATCATACACGACAACCATCTGAGGTGATTGTTGCTTGTCCAAAGGCCGAGAAGAGGAGGAGCTGACGGTGAGTGTGAATCCTAAAACCGTCAGCCTCCACGACACCTCTATCTCCAATAGCGTTCAACTGCTCTGCCGAACATCTGCGCACGTAAAAAACGGGTTTCCTTCGTACACGTTTGGAGAGGATCGAGTGTCTCCAGGCTTTCCTCCTTCAAACAAGATCTGAACTCTGGCTTGCGCGCTCGCACAGTATTCCAGATATGGCGCAATTGGCAACGGGGATACGGGGATGCGTACTGCTCTGCCGTGTCAACGGTATGCAGTCTGGTGGATACGACGGTCATGGTCGAGACATGTCTTTAGAGGAGGTTGAGAGCATGTTGATCAGATAGGATAGCGATCGGAGTATCACCGTGATGGTGCTGCTGACAGGAGATAAACCTCTCGCTCTAAACCAATGGTCTAATCCATGAAGCAGGGTCGTTGTTTGGAGAAGGCAGACTTCCTCTTGTCTTCAACTCTCACTTCCCTTTGCCCTGTTCCCGAGGCACTTCCAATTGGCTTCTCCTCCCACGTGTCTTTGACGCATGACAGGCGCCTTCCCAAATACATAGATAAGTTAAGCGATATCAAACCCTCATCCTTCTCATCCATCGAGATAGCCAATAAACTTTCCAACCACCCACGATCGAAAGACAGAATCAAAGATCCATTCACACGATTCGGCCCAAGAAAAGTTGGCAGAAGTAGGCCCAGTAGATTTGCGGAGTCCAAAGTCTCGCCAAGGAAATGTTTGCGAGGTTGATGCTCAAAGACGCTTCCGCGTTCTGAGTTTCCTCGTAAAAAGGCGGAGGTGGCTCCCAGTGATATGGAGACTTTGCTTAACTTTGCGATGTTTGGGACGTGTCAAAGCTAAGGTTTCGTACGTCTAAATCTAAGGCGATGTTCGGTAAAAGTCAAGGAGGATATACGGGGAGCTCAGTTCTGCTGTTTTGCAGTGTTAGATCCGTAGGTAAGTTTTCGGAGCCGCGGATGCTTTCTTGTTGGATTGGATGTGTAGAGCGATTGGAGATGATTGTTGGCGGTAGTGGACATCACGGTACGAGATGAGCGATGGAAGACACGGCATGCGAATGGGGGCCGAGCGAACATTCCAAGATGACAAGGTGTAGATAGTCGCATGTCAATCTCAACAGACCATTCGCTTTATGGTATGCTACGGGACGGCCGGCTCTGGGGGATGTGAATTCTACCATAGTGATCCAAGACAAGC
Organism: Aureobasidium pullulans EXF-150; assembly: GCF_000721785.1. Taxonomy (NCBI): domain Eukaryota; kingdom Fungi; phylum Ascomycota; class Dothideomycetes; order Dothideales; family Saccotheciaceae; genus Aureobasidium; species Aureobasidium pullulans. The sequence continues at coordinate 26,522 of NW_021941046.1, read as the reverse complement.
ATCAATGCCCCGAGACACAACCACTCTTGCAATCTATATAGATTGATGCCAGCCTTTCAAACTTCCAAGAAGATTCGAAAGCGATTTGACAGGGGTCACAATCCTGGTTCTTGGAACTGCTGACCACACATTCTCGCTTATTGCCCTTGTCTTATACCATAATGGGACGGCAAAAAGCAGGTTTTTGGAGCGTACACTGCCGTCATAGAGTGATGTTGTTATATTTGCTCAGGCTGTGAAGTGTTGATGAGTATTACGGAAAATTGTGATTTCGATAATGGTCCATTTTTGGTTGTAGGAGAGCAGGGTGACCTCGAACATGTGCCGACAGTGAAGTTCAGAATCCATCTTGATGGCATGCAGTTGGAGCAAACGGCCAGTCTGTATTTCGTATTCTGAGAAGCTCACAGTTCTGCAGCAGTTTCAGTTGTGTCGGCCTCGGGAAATGGGTTTGGTTCCTGTGCCATGGCCAGACTGGAGATGCGATAGATCAGGGCAACCCCTCGATGATCAAGTCGTACTTTTGAGAATGCCAGGATCAAGAGAACTAAGCCTACGGAAAAGGAACACTTTGTTTGATTCCTCTACCTTCCCCACCCTGTCGACCGACTTTAGTTACATGTCAAAGAATGAGTTGCTCGCGCTCCAGGAGGACGACTCGAGGGTGAGAACCACTCAGGAGGCGCAAGGCAACGACACGAACAGTATTATAAAGATCTGCCAGACCATCCTACGGTTGCCCTGGAGCATCATAACCGTGGCATGATTGCCATGAATGTGGTAGGAAGAACCAACCAGAGTCGAGCGAAAGAAAGAGGGAGGAAGGGTGGAGGGTCACAAACGGTTGCTTCAGCAACGCAGAGCAGTTTTTGAGGGGAAAGATGTCATTCTTTCGCGCCCGCAAATACCCTGCAAAGGAACCTGAACACTCTTACAGCACCAACCTTTCTTCCTCATCGCATCATACAACATAGCAAACAGTAACAGCCAATACACCATCAATCGCCTCTATCGCAGACAAAACATAGACAAACATCGATTCTTCCGAAACAAGACATTCTACCACACAAGCAGCGACAATGGCCTCCAACCCTTTCAACTCGGCCGAGAACACCAACACTGGCGCAAAGTCAGAGAAGATGAACGTCCACCGTCAGATGTTCGAGAACAAGCTGCGTGAGAACGAGGGGTGAGTTTCGTTCCCCTACCCATCCTGGCGCCGGTCCACCTCAGTGCCGCGCCTGCGTAGGCAGCACCAACAAGAAAGAGCAAGGCTAACAATGCAAGCAACAGCCAACCCAGCAACGCATACGTATCACCCTCAGACGCAATCATGAGCCCGGCCAGTCAAAAGCTCTCGGGCTTCAAGCAAAGACAGATGAACAAGTCGTGAGTGCTTTCCTCCCTTGCCACAGCTAGCTCTACATTGAGCTTCTCGATCATCGAGTCTGTGACTCTCCATCGAACCGTCTCCATTCACGGAAGAGTATCAATGAACCACTGGCTAACAAGGCTCGAAACAGAAACCCCGTCAAGCCTCGCACACTTTTCGCAAAGACCGCCGCCTCGAAACCCGAAGAGGAGAACACCGAGAACAAGAGCGAGAGCGCTTAAACACACCGAGCGTCGATCGCGCTCTTTGAACATCGCGGTACAGCGCCATTCTCGCATGACTCCTCTGCCTTCCTAACCAAGAGGCCCAAGAGACACATCTTTTTCGTATCACCAGCGCCCACGGACTCTTCCATCGTCTAGGCACACACTTTTCTTCTTCTCTTATGTCACAAATGTCTTTTTTTTCTTGGGAAGGGATACCAGTTCACAATGGGGAGGACACGAATACACACCAAATCAGGAGCAGTCATGCAAAATGCTGACTGACCCTTCTGGTCGTGTTCTTTAGGCGTTGTTGGCTGGAAAGGAAACTTTCCTCTATTTTTCTCTACAACTCCACTTTCATGGCTTTCTTCTTTACTACTACCATTGCGCATGCTCTGTTCGTCTCGTTGAGATGTGCAGGAGAGCTATATCATGATACTACTACTTTACTTTTACTCTATGCTTCTGTGCGGCTTGATACGTGCAGAAGTGACACGTCTTGTTTAGTCGAGTTCGGAAAGACAGTTTGTCAGCACATATCACTGTTTACCAACTAGACTAAAAAACACTCATCAAGGAGGTTGTGGTACAGAGCTGTCATACAGCACACTCTTTTGCTCTTTGCCCAGAAAAGGGTATCGAATCTAAAAAAAACCTCTCTTATATACCAAAGTCTCCACAAGTTTCTCGACAAAGTGTAAACGCCATTTTGTTGTCCCATTCGAAATAACGCCATTGCATGCTTTGAAAGTCTCTTTTCTCCTTGCTTCCTTGCCAGCTTCTCCGCGATCACCGCGTGCCTTATGCGAACAACATCTTCTCGTCCAGCTCGTCGACCTCCTTTGTCTTTCCACCGGAAGTGGTAAGGCCGAGGTCACCCTTCTTGGCCTTGCGCTCAATGACTGCTTCGGCGCGGTTGTTGTATTTGGCGCTACGAGCGACGCGGACCTCACGTCTGACTTGGTTGGGAGAAACAAACTCCTTGTTCTCGTAAATGATGGGGCCACCGAAACTGCCTTCTTGGATGATGATGGGGGTGAGGACGAATCTGGGACCAATCTCTACCAAGTTGAGTTTGGTCTCTGAATCCTTCTTGCCCTTTGCCGATGTGACTTCGGTAGCGGAGGGCATGGGGAGGCCTTGCTCTGGGATGGCGGAGGTTTTGCCGGCTTCGGTTTCGTTGATTTGGTAGACGCGGGTCCAGACTTTGTTGTCGGCGACTGTGAAGGCCATTACGTGGTCGACGAAGGGTTTGGTCTTTCTTGCACCCTTGGGCACGCCAAAGGTCTGGGTCAACAATTCCTTGATCAACTTCAAATGCGGCGCCGAGTCGAATGTGGCATCGAAGGACAATACAGGTCTTGATCCCTTCAAGCAGTTTCCAGTAAAGTGGAGTTCTTCCATGGTGTGCAAGTTTTGGAGATGGAACTTTACGGTGGGTCCGTTCGGGGGCTTGCTCATCCAGATGTAGAGATCCTTGCCTTTGCGGGCTTCGAAGAAGAAGACGTTGTTGCAGTTGTAGAGGTCGGCTAGTTCGTTGAGTTGGTAGAGTTTGGTCTTTGTGTCTAGTTTTGCGTCTTTGCGACTGTGAGGGAGGAGGGAGTAGAGGTCATTGAGAAGATGGCGGTGACTGTGATAGAACGTCAGTTTCAATATTCCTTCTGCGCTCTGAGAGCTGGGCAAGAATGCGCATACCGGTAGGTGATACCGCGCGACGACAAGATCAGAACTCTTTGACGGTTCTTGGGCCCGGTGGACAGCGCATCCTCCTTGGAACCGGAGTTCTCTGATTTCGACAGCGATTTGTATACAGAAGCCATTTTTGCAGGGTTGTGGTATGTGAGGATGAAATAATTACAATGCGCTTCTTCGCTGGGCAAAAAGTTTGGGCTTGCGAACAGGAAAAGATGTAAGATCTGTTATCTTATCCGATCTTGAGGGAAAGCTTGGACTCTCCGCATTCCTTCCCGGAAGAACCACTCACGCGTGGAACGACCTCTTTCTTCTGTGGATGGTCGAAGAAGTGATGATTATGAGGTGGACTAAAGTCTCACAAATCTCGCAGAGCTTGCTGACTGGATTCGAATCACAATAGTGAAAGGCACAGATTCAAGGAAGGAGCAAATACGAAAAGGCCATTCATGACGCCAAGCACCGACACTCTCGATAGCGACTTCCGTTTCGACGCGGAATCGCGCTTCGCTTTGAGCGGCTGCCGGGCTGAGAAGAGTCGTGGATGCCAGGCCACTAATTGCTTCGACAGCATTTTCAACGAACAAGTTTGATCTTCAGCTGCGGAACGAAATGGATAACAGAACAAAGCATTCTGACTCGCATGGAAATCACAGTGACTGGTATAAAACATGTATATAGCAGTCTTGGCGAAACATGAAATTAGGTGCAAGGGAAAACAGAGTTGACAGTCTCCACGCAACGACAACTTGGGGTTGCGAACAAAGCCTGCCTTGCCCCGGTCAAGTGATGAAGGACAGAAGGCCCCAACAAGCCAGCTCGCTTGGCTTCCACTGCTGATTGAAGGCGTAATACCACACTCTCCCCCTCCCATCCATCTGTATCCATCATCAGGACAGCTCCACATCCCACACGTCGCCGTCTTGTACCGAGCTACCGCAGACCGGTACACGCGAATTTGCCCCTTCGGAGCAGCGCAATCCAATTGAGGCCACCACTATCTTCGTGCCGCCGACATCCATCTCACCATATTTCCGTCCTTGGTCGCCAACCCTGTGTCATTAATTCATGCTGTCGCGCCAACCTTCGCCAACCTCGTAACAAAGTGCTGCCGGCGGGTTTCGCGCAAGCTTCAATCTCAGCGACAGCATGCAAGACTACCCACAAGGCCCCGGAAGGCCACCATACTCTCCCCAACACCAACGCAGCCATCCTCCCTCGCCATCCATGCATCGAAACCCGAGTCCGACAGCTCAACGATCTGCATACTATGATCCTTTGTCCGACTCAATACCTGTTCGTCCACCATCTCCAACCATCTGCTGACGGCACCACTAACTCCAAGACAGGGTCGCAACCATGCGCCAGAGTCTGCAGACAGACATCGCGAGAGCAACGGATACCACTACGACACACCTGGACGTCCACGAGGTACCAGCCACTCTTCGCATCCAGGCCCTCAGCTGGCTCCCTTGACCCCGATGAATGCTCCACTACCTCCTTCATCACCATCATACCACTCTCGTCCTAGTGCTGCGCCCGCAGACACGCAAACACCAAACGTTCGTTTACCACTAGATACCACCATCTCTACATGCGCTTACACAGAACAGCCTCCAGCACGCTCCTCTAACCCCATGTCGGTTTCCAACATCCTTTCAGATAGTGGCCCTTCAGAACCTCCGCCGCCTCCAGCTCCTACAGCAACTGCTCCTTCGAGATCACCAGAAAGAGCGCGCGAGCCTGTCAAACCATACCTTGCTCCTCATCCCGTACCTGTACCTGAAGCCTACCCTGCACCCGCCGCTCCTGCAATCGACTCCAGCAACATCAAGCGTGAGCGTAATGGCGACGTTCCTTCAGCGCCTGCACCGGCGACCAACTATCCGACCGGTCCCCCAGGTTTGACCATCGAAGCCACTGAAGAGGCATACGCCGAGATTGAAAGAGCCGACATGAGCGATGTGGACGCACCTGGATTCGAAGGTCCTCAAGTCGCTTGGGTTCAAAGGTCTGCCAAGCGCATGGTCGAGATTGAACAAAAGGAAATGGGCAAACGAAAGGTCTGCCGATTCATCCTTGTTGGACGAGACATTACTAACGATAAACAGAAACGCAGACAAGCTTCCACCAAGATGTATCTCGAAATCTTCGACGCAAACGCAAACCTAGCCAAGGATCACTTTGTCGCCGCGCACGAAAAGCAAGCCGAAGAGGAGGTGCGTGTCAAGGATGCCGAAGATGAAAAGGAACGCAAGAAGGACATGCAACGGAAGCGCCGGCGCGAAAGGACCCTAGCCAACGAAACGGCCAAACGCGACGAAGCCATTGAAAAGCTCAAAGACCTCGACGATGATGAAGAAAAGAACCGCCTGCTCAAGGACGTCCAGAAATATGGTAAGAAGATACGGAATACCGAAGACCTCCTACACGGCCGCCTTCCTAGCAAAGCTCTCCTTGGAGACTCGCCCGGGCCTCCCGACCTCGAAGGAGGCTTCATGTCGTCTTTCCAAGCTAATGACGACCTTACAACAGACGCGAAAGCGAAGAAAGGCGCTAAAGGATATCGTCCCCGAAAGAGCAAGGCCCAGAAACAAGCCGAGAAGGACAGCGCCGCTCAAGCACAAGCCCTCATGGACCGCGGCGAAGACATGCCCCCGATTACCCCGAGAGAAGAACTGCGACTCAGAAGCCTGCGGGGTACCTCTAGTGATGGTATGGAAGGCACTCCTATGGAGGACATCGAGCCGGGTGAGAAGACATACGAACAACTCTATCGTGAAGCTTGGAAGGACATCTCAGTAGGCGCGTCCAAGATTGCTCGCACCAGACTTCAGGCTCTTGAAGTCAAGCAAGGTAACATGCGCAAGACGGCCCAGCTGGCTTCCAAGGAGGCCCGTCGTTGGCAGCTCCGTACCAACAAGAGCACCAAAGATGTACAAGCTCGCGCAAAGCGTGCCATGCGTGAGATGCTGTCCTTCTGGAAGCGCAACGAGAGAGACGAACGTGATCAACGCAAGATGGCTGAGAAAGCAGAGCTGGAGAACGCCAAACGTGCCGAAGCCGAGCGCGAAGCAAACCGCCAGAAGAGAAAGCTGAACTTTTTGATCTCTCAAACCGAGCTGTACTCACATTTCATTGGCAAGAAGGTCAAGACGGACGAAGTCGAAAACTCGACAAACGACACCTCCGTTGCAGATCAGACCACGAGGCCTGGCCCAACCAATGCCAACACGATCGATCTGCCCGACAGCGTTGCAGACCTCAGTACCAAGGTCACGAACTTCGAAGACCTCGACTTCGACGCAGAAGACGAAACTGCTTTGCGACAGGCTGCTATGGCCAACGCTCAGAACGCAGTTCAGGAGGCACAAGACAGAGCACGCGCATTCAACCAGGACCCCAATGGAGAGAACAAGATGTCACAATTCGACGACGGCGAGATGAACTTCCAAAACCCTACCAGTCTGCAAACCATGGATGTCTCGCAACCGAACATGCTCACCTGTCAGCTCAAGGAGTACCAACTCAAGGGTCTCAACTGGCTGGTCAATCTGTACGAGCAAGGCATCAACGGTATCCTGGCAGATGAGATGGGTCTTGGAAAGACTGTCCAGTCCATCTCGGTCATGGCATACCTGGCCGAGGTCCACAACATCTGGGGACCCTTCCTTGTTATCGCTCCGGCTTCAACACTGCACAATTGGCAACAAGAAATCGCCAAGTTCGTACCTACTCTCAAAGTCTTGCCATACTGGGGTAACGCAAAGGACCGAAAAGTTCTGCGAAAGTTCTGGGACCGCAAGCACATCACATACAATCGCGAGTCCTCCTTCCACGTCTTGGTTACATCGTACCAGCTTGTGGTGCAGGATACGCCATACTTCCAGAAAATCCGCTGGCAGTACATGATTTTGGACGAAGCACAAGCCATCAAGTCTTCTTCAAGTTCAAGATGGAAGGCTTTGCTCGGCTTCCACTGCCGTAATCGTCTGCTCTTGACCGGTACACCTATCCAGAACAACATGCAAGAATTGTGGGCTTTGCTCCATTTCATCATGCCGAGTTTGTTTGATTCGCATGATGAGTTCAGTGACTGGTTCTCGAAGGATATCGAGAGTCACGCGCAGAGTAACACGAAGCTCAACGAGGATCAGCTCAAGAGATTGCACATGATCCTCAAGCCTTTCATGTTGCGTCGTGTCAAGAAGCATGTCCAGAAGGAACTTGGCGACAAGGTAGAGAAGGACGTCTACTGCGACCTTACATACCGTCAACGAGCTCTGTACGCCAACCTGAGAAACAAGATTAGTATTCTTGATCTCATCGAGAAGGCGGCTGTTGGAGATGATCAGGACACTGCAACCTTGATGAACCTTGTAATGCAGTTCCGTAAAGTCTGTAACCACCCCGACTTGTTCGAGCGCGCAGACACCACGTCACCACTTGCTCTTTCGTATTGGGCGGAGACAGCTTCCTTCAGCAGAGAAGGCAACTTTGTAAACCTGGCATACTCGGTGCGCAGCATGATCGAATACTGGCTTCCCAAACAGCTTGGCACCGAGGGCGGTCGATTGGACTTGGCTGGACCCGACAACTTGCGTGCTGGCTGGAGAAACAAATGGCTGAAAAACATGATGAGCATCTGGGACTCCGACCACATCAAGCAAAATACCAAGAACGCTGACGCTTTCTCGTGGTTGCGCTTCGTAGATCAGTCAGCAAGTGAGGTTTCCAGAGCAGCTCGTACTGGCATTTTCGATCGAGCAGTTGAGCTTGAGCGTCAATCAAAACGCCGTACCTTCTTCCAGCAAGGCGACTATCTGGATGCCGAGGAGCGATATGTACCTGCGCACTCCATGCTCAACGTGGTTCAACACTCTAAGCCAAACTTGCTTCCGGATGTGTCAGGCGATAGCTATCTGAGCAATCTGATGAACGTCTCTCGCATGGCTGTCAAGGAGACTGGCTACAGCGACATTGAGCCATGCTCTCTTCCAGCAGCAGCTGCACCTCCGATCGAGTTGGTGTGCCCCAGCCAACATTCAATTGTAGAAAAGGAGACTACATTCTTCAACACCTCCATCCGAAGCACGCTCAACCCTATCACATTGGAGACCGAGCAAGCTTTACTGTCAAACAAGGTCGCACCGTCTGATTACCCTATCACCAACATGTTGCCTGAGCCCATCAACAAGAAGCAAGGATACACCACCATCGAGGTCCCGAGTATGCGTCGCTTCGTCACAGACTCTGGCAAGCTGGCACAATTGGACAAGCTTCTTAGAGAACTCAAGGAGGGCGGTCACCGTGTGCTACTCTACTTCCAGATGACGCGTATGATTGATTTGATGGAGGAGTACCTCACATACCGCAACTACAAATACTGCCGTCTTGATGGTTCGACAAAGCTGGAGGACCGTAGAGATACAGTCGCAGCTTTCCAGTCGACACCCGAGATCTTCGTCTTCCTTCTCAGTACCCGTGCTGGTGGTCTCGGTATCAATCTTACCTCCGCGGACACTGTCATCTTCTATGACAGTGATTGGAACCCCACTATCGATTCGCAAGCCATGGATCGTGCTCATCGTCTCGGACAGACAAGACAGGTCACAGTCTATCGTCTCATCACACGTGGCACTATTGAAGAGCGTATTCGCAAGCGTGCTTTGCAGAAGGAAGAAGTTCAACGTGTGGTCATCACCGGTGGCGCTGGTGCTACTAGTGGCGACAAGGGTGTTGACTTCAACGGTCGCCCTACCAGAGAGAATCGCACGAAGGATATCGCTCTGTGGTTGGCCGACGACGACCAAGCAGCTGAAATCGAGCGCAAAGAGGCCGAATTTGCCGAACAAGAGGCCAAAGAACCCAACAAGGCCAAGAAGAGAAAGGCTCCTACGAAGAAGAAGGAAATCAGTATGGACGACATGTACCATGAAGGTAAGCAGAACCTCGTTTCTTATGATCTGACACTATATGCTAACCAAACTGTTGTAGGCGAGGGCCAATTCGACGACGATCACAGTAACAAGCCATCCGGAGCAGCTACACCAGTGCCTGCAGGGGACGGTCCTCCATCGAAGAAAGCCAAGAAAAACACTGGCAAAAAGGCGAAGACTGTCAAGCAGCGTCTTGCGATAGCCGACGGCGAAGTGGATGGCGGTATGGCTTCATAAAAACACTGACACCACGACATATGAATTATTCTTGTCAGCAGCAAGCTGCATCTTTGGACCTTTTCATCACACCTCTCCGTTTTTCTTTTTTTGAAGAAAGTTCTATCAAATCGATTTTCTATGTCCGGTGTTTTTGGGAGTGACGAATTGGCAGGGGAGGAAAGATGGAACTTTGAAACCAGAGAGAGCTTCCTCGAGCTTCGCTATTGCTTCTACATCCTTTGTGAGGATAACGGGGAAAAAAGTTGCATCAATGTATACTAAACACAACCCTTGACAAATTCTTGCTGTTGAATTCTTCTTCTATTTGTTCCCACATCGATATCATAGAAAATACATCATCATACCAGTGAGGCGCAGCAGAGAGATCGGAAAAAAGTGGTTCCTTCAACTGCCATCTCGTCATGCTGTGATTTGCAGACGAGAGTCTGGCCAAGCCTTTTGGTCGATCTTGCGTTTTACAGCCTCCCCGCGGGTGACCACATGGAAACAACATTATTGCCATAACCCATGACTTCTTTCGCAACTTCGAGAGCCTCAACTTATTAATTGCGCTCGACAGAGACCGTTTTACAGTTGCACAGAAGGGGGTTTGAAGCTCTGTGAATCATCTCACTCGCATTCCAAGCTTTCACTGCACCTTTATTGAGCAAGATCAGCGGCTTCCTTCGCAGACTACCCGCGCTGGGCATCCTTGGTTTCTCGTAATCGCATCAGATGAGCAATCATGTCGAGCACCAAATCATCGCGACCGACAAGCACTTCTAGCAGTCTGATGCAAGAAGTGGTTAATGCACTACCTGGCGGATACCCCGAATCGATTCAACCTCCGACGTCGAATCAACAGTCACTTTCGCAAGCGGTTTATTCCAGGAGGTCTGAATACACGAAACCGAAAAACATCAAGATCAAGGTATGTGGATATGTTGAAAATGTTATGGATGAGTGATGAGTTGACGTTTGTGATTGAAGGTTGGAACTTGGAATGCCGCTGCTTACAAGGGCGCTGAGAAAGATATTGCTTGGTTTGTTGACGGCAAAGGAATTGCTGAAGGCTTGACCGATCTCACTGTCGAGGATGAATCCGAATCAAAGGATGATGCGGCATCACAAGACCGAAGTTCACTGGATGATCGTGAAGGCGTGGAAGATCAGGAAGCCCGATACAAGAAGAAGAAATCCACCTTGCCAAAAAATGACCCTGGCCTATTACCTGGAGGCGAAGACATCGGACTTTATCTCCTAGGACTTCAGGAAATCGTGGACGTCAATTCTGCCGCGGAAGCACTGAGACCATACACGGATCCTTCGGTTGGCCAGAAATGGAAGAGCGAGATGGAAGCCCATCTGCCCAGAGGATACAAATTCGTCGCCGAACAACAGCTTATAGGAATGCTGCTGCTAATATATGCCTCTCCGGACGTGGCTGCGGATATCAAATCTGTTAGCACGACTAGTGTCGGTACAGGACTCATGGGTTATATGGGCAACAAGGGCGCCGTGACTGCCCGCATCGTCCTCGGAGAAACGACTCGTCTAGTCTTTGTCAACGCTCATCTGGCTGCTGGAACGGACAAAGGTGCTGTCGAGCGCAGGAACTGGGATTATGGACAAGTTATGAGTCGCACCAAGTTCGAGCCCATCTCCGATTCAATGGGCCTCTCGCAGAATATTGGCGAAGGCATCGATGATGCAGACTTTGCTTTCTTTGTTGGCGACCTGAACTACAGACTTGAGGGCATCCCTGGCGAAGACGTCCGCCGCTTGTTGATGCTGCATACACGAAACGAGTACGATCTATCCAAGAAGCAAGGCAAGAAGGTCGACAAGGAAATCGCGCGCAACCAAGCTTCGATCGAAAGACGAAGGGAGAACAGAACTTCTACGGATTCTGGAGTTTCTCAAGTGTCGACTGTGAGGTCACGCGAAGATGACGACGTCCAGGACGAAGACATTGACGCAGAAGAGGCACTCGATGCAGTAGATGATCCTGCTTCATTACATACCACTCTGTCATCTTTGTTGCCCCACGATGAATTGCACCAACAACAAAAGGCAAGAAAGGCCTTCCAGGGCTGGCAAGAGGGACCAATCACGTTTTTACCCACATACAAGTACGATGCTGGAAGTGTCGGCGTCTTCGACTCTAGCGAGAAGAGGCGAGCACCGAGTTGGTGTGATCGTATCCTCTGGCGGACACGGCGCGACATGCTTTCATACGAGAGCACGATTGCCGAAGAAGAAGAGTCCAAGAGGAAAGACGAAGAGATGAAAAACAATGGCATGGACGAGGCAGCCAAGGACGAGGAAATGCTTTACGACTATGATCCTGACGAAGATGCTGACGAATCTGGCTCATACGATGAATATGACGATGCACCTCCTGGAACAGTCATCACGAAAGAAGGCTTCGCTGACGAAATCAGTTTGGAAGCATATGTGGCGCATCAGAGAGTTTTGTCTTCTGATCACAAGCCACTGGACGCTATTTTCTCATTCAAGTATGATGCTGTCGTTCCAGAGCTGAAATCAAAGATTCATCAGGAAGTTGCACGGGAGTTGGATAGGGCAGAGAATGAGGGTCGGCCCAACGTGACAGGTTTGTGAAAAGGCTTTACATGCTTGAGAGGTCTTCTTACTAACAACAGTTGCTTGCTAGTTGTGGTCGATCGTCCTCATTCTAACGAAGAAGGCACCTCCGATGACGATCCCCTCAAATTCGAAGGTGTCTGGTTTGGCGAAGTCAGGTATGCAATGCACAAGCATCGAAGCCTTACTGTAGCAAATACAGGTCAAGTACCGGCAACTGTTTACTTTATTGATCGCCCCGTCGGCCCCGGCCAACATCCCGGAACATCTCCAAGTTGGGTAAGCATGAAGATTGATGATGGTACCGGTAAACTATCCTCCGATCTCAGCAAACGCACCCTCGAGCCCGGTCAAGCCTTCAACGTGGAACTCGAACTCCGTATTCTCGACGTCAGTCTCGCCCGCCAATTCAATGAAGGCATAAAGTCCATGGAAGATATCCTCGTTTTGCGAGTCGAAAATGGCCGTGACCACTTCATCCCTCTCCGTGGCACATGGCTGGAATCCTCACTCGGTCACTCGATCTCAAAACTCATAAGGATCCCCGAAGGCGGCATCCGCAAACTTCAACGGCAGCGACCCGATAGTAGTAAAAGCACTGCATCTGCGGGCTCGGCTATTGACGACGAAACACCGGTAAAGTGGTCGGCGCCCCGCGAGCTATTCCGGCTGACGGAGGTGATAGAGGAATTAACCGTCCGCGTTACTGCTGAGTGGGGCATGCTGCATGATCCGTCCACACAGCCGCCGCCTTGGGAGCGCTTTGCTGGCTGGCCATTCGTGCCGCAGTCTTGGACTTGCAAAGATGACAAAGAACGACATGATCGTCTTGCTGATATCGTGGAAGCGTTGGATACAGATGTTTCCTTTGACTCTGTGTTTCCTTCTGACATCTCTCATATCGAAAAATTAGAGTCGTTGGCCGAGTTTTTCATCATGTTTATGAGCGCCATGGATCAAGGCATTGTGACCAAGGACATCTGGACGCAATTGGATGTCGGACTTACCAAACAGGAAAAATCCAAACTTGCCCAATCGGCGGAGGAACAACGCACATGGGCGCAAGAAATTCTGTCCTCTGCTCCTTCTCACTCCATCTCCTTTATCCTGATCACCTCGATGCTGGATCGCATCATCAGCGAGACCATCACGGCTATTACCCATAACCACCCTGCTTTGTTGGCAAAATCTCCACCTCCAGCGACGTTCTTGGTTACGATACCGCAAAATTTGAGAAAGAAGAATTGGGCAAAGGATGGAAAGGAGGCTTGGAGACAGGGTGTCGGAAGGGCATTGGCGTGTACGTTCTATGGTGCTATGATCAGGGGAGGAGAAGAAGAGGGGCAGAAGGAGAAAGAAAAGGCTGCGGGCAGAGAGAGGAAGATCAGGTTCTTGGAGCTGTTTTTGCTGTAACGAGATGGGCAAGAGAGGCTAGGGTGGACCAAAGAAGTAGGCATCGTTGGACTGGGCAACAAGCATGACACCCGAGGCCAAATATGGTTGGATCCAGGGAAGAGCATAATGAAAAATGGAGGGAGGAGAGGAAGGAAGCATATTTTCTACGAGAGGATATAGGCCAGCATTAAGCGTCGAAGCGTTCTTTGACAATTCTATCGCTTGACATGCCGGTTTCAAGGGTCGCGAGCGCCGCGTGTTAAGGCGTTGACGATACGAAACCTCACCACAAGGCGTTGCCTGAGGTCGACTGGGATGACAAGTACCTACTGACATTCAGTCGAGCTTACAGCTTCTGTCATGCCCATATGCTAGGTCGCGATGCAACCCTGTCCTACTCCAGGAATATCGAGTTCTCGGAGTATTGCGATGGACTACTGACACGACACAGCAAACCCTGGCACACGGCAACACGTCTTTAAATACCAGAACAGCCGTACTTCGAGTTGCGACGAGTGAACCCTGATCACATATTAAAGCAATGAGTCCACTATCGCAACCAGCATACCCCGCATACCCATGCATGATCGCCCATTGGCAGGATAAGCTTATAGAGATAAGATAACACCACCACAACTCTCGAGGTGCGTACGTACCTCCACCAGCCATGATATCGACCACAACTCCTCTTGTGGCGGAAATGATTCCGTCTGCCTATCTGGTTGGCCGAAGTTCCACTTGCTCTTTATTGGTTGCGGGATACCTTCCATTCGCATGGATATGCCTGTTGCGATGTAGTACACGCTGACAGACTTCAAGCCTTACTATGCCCTTATCAGAAAGCAATAGTACTGTATCTTGCTTGGTATAGAAAAGCAAATCTAGACCCGTGGGTGTCGCGATTATCTATACAGACGTCTTTCCAAGCTGCAATCTCACCACCATCTCTCTTACATTCTTCGACAGACGATCATTCTCTCGTCCCAACCATGTCGCAACGCACTCCCTCTACGCGCAAAAGCGTATCTCAAGAACCGGTGACTTCTGTCCTTCCAGATGGCGATATACCCTATGATCCAAAGCATAGCTGGAATCAAGATGAAGAGACCCTTGCGGCATTGGGTTATAAACCGGAATTCAAACGTGAATTCAACCTCTGGACGACGTTTTGTGTCAGTTTCGCTGTCCTGGGACTACTGCCCAGTTTCGCGAGTACTCTCTATTATGGCATGGGCTACGCCGGCACTGCCGGTAAGTTTTCTCGCCTTCCACCTCCTGACAAATTTGTCTTTGGAATGTCCATGGCGGCGATCTATAGCTAACGCATGAACAGGCATGACATGGGGTTGGCTAGTAGCTATGATAGGTATCCAATCCGTCGCCGCCTCCATGGCCGAACTCTGCTCTTCCATGCCTACCTCTGGTGGATTATACTACGCTTCTGCCGTCCTTGCCCCTCCTGGCTGGGGTCCTCTGGCTGCCTGGATCACCGGATGGTCGAACTGGCTGGGCCAAATCACCGGTGCACCTTCTGTCAACTACGGCACCGCTGCCATGACCCTCGCCGCCGCATCCATCGTCAACCCCTCCTTCGTCCCCCAGAACTATCAAGTCTACCTTTTGACAGTATTTTTGATGATTATCCATGCATGTATGGCTAGTTTACCCACCAAGACCATTGCTAGAGTCAACAGTTTTGGCAGCAGTTTCAATATTGTGGCTTTGGTTGTTGTGATCATCTTGATCCCTGCTGGAACCAATCGTGAGGAGCAAAATCTGCCGCGATTCGCGCCTAGCAGGGAGGTCTGGGGCGATATCTATGCTGGCACTGCTTTTCCCTCTGGCGTCGGTATCCTCATGAGTTTTATCGGTGTCATCTGGACGATGAGCGGGTAAGTCATGAAGCCTTTGCGCTACTCTCTGGCTGCTTCCTTTCCCCGTTATTCTGCCATACTGACAAAGCAGCTACGACTCCCCCTTCCACCTCGCAGAAGAATGCAGCAACGCCGCCATCGCTTCCCCCCGCGCAATCTTCCTCACCTCAGCCGTCGGCGGCACTTTCGGCTGGTTCCTCCAACTCGTCGTCGCCTACACCGTCGTCTCCATCCCCGACGCTTTGGAATCCGACCTGGGCCAACCATTCGCCGCATACCTGGTCCAAATCCTGCCCCAGCGAACCGTCCTCGCCGTCCTCTCCCTCACAATCATCGCGGGCTTTTTCATGGGCCAAGGTTGCATGATCGCCGCGAGTAGGGTCACTTTCGCTTACGCCAGAGATGATTGTTTTCCGTTTTCCAATGTGTGGAAGAAGGTCAATCAGAGGACGAAAACGCCGGTCAATGCGGTTTGGTTCAATACTTCTGTTGGCTGTTTGATGTTGCTGCTCATCTTCGGCGGCAGTCTGGCGGCAGGAGCCATGTTTTCCATCGGCGCTATTGCCGCCTTTGTCGCTTTCACCACACCCATTTTCATCAGAGTGTTTTTCGTCGGCAATCGGTTCCGCCCCGGCCCGTGGAATTTAGGGAGGGCATCTATTCCTATTGGTGTAGTTGCGTCTGCATTTGTGGTGTTGATGGTGCCGATTTTGTGTTTGCCCAGTGTGGTGGGAGCGGATCTTACAGAGGCGACGATGAACTGGACATGTTTGGTTTACGGAGGACCCATGGCTATGATTCTGGTTTGGTGGGTTGTATCTGCGAGAAAGTGGTTCAAAGGGCCAAAGGTTAATGTACAGCATATGATGTTGGGGAGGGAGGTTGCTGGGGAGGATGTTTTGGTTGGACATGAAGTCGCGGAGGCTGAGAGTCAGAGTGGATTGGAAGGCAAGGCTGCAGAAGCGGCAAAGGACGCTGAATCTACCGAGGTTAGATAGTGAGATACAGGTAGTGTGAATGTTCAAAGGGCGATGGCGAATTGGGCTTCCGAGCTGATTTGAAAGCATTGCAAGCGACTATGTATTCCATTGCGAAGAGAAGAGAGCAGAAAAGACGATCTATTTAGAACCAAGAGCCTTTCAAACGACCAAATACAATAGCGCCCTCGGGAGGGCCCCCAGGTGGTGGATTCGCTACACGTTCCTTGTGACTGTCGAGCTTCTCAAGGTTCTGCAAGACTTGAACAGGACATGTCCATAGACTGTGCTTATTTTGCGGGTCGAAAGGCTGTCCTGCAAGATTGCAGGCCAGCGGACTCCTCGATAGAACACGCCGCAAACATTTGTTGTGGGCTACGAGATAGCCTTGACCATGAGGTATTTCAGAGCACTGACAGTCAGCGACAGAAGTTGGCGGTCCAGATGGTCCATTCGGGTTGGATGTGTTGTTAGAAGGACAGAGAATACCTGCGAATCCAATGGCCTGGCCAATATTCTTGCACACGAAGAGGGCATCTACATGATTGATGATGTCAAGCCATGCTTTGGTGGCAGGCAGCTTTGAGGTTTTGAGCACTCTCAATGGACTACCACCAGGCGGTTGAGTCACCTGGTCCATGAGTTCCGAAAAGTAGAGCTTCTTGGAACCCACAATGGTTGGTGTTGGCGATCGTTTGGTCCTGTGTGTCTGCATGAAGTTGGCGTTCAAGGTCAGGAGGACATTCTCAAGCAAGACCTTCTTGTGTGGTCCATGGCTAGTGACCACGACCTCATTGCTACCAGAAAATGCTTCAAGGGCAGCTGAAGCGCCGTCAGAAGAGGGTAATGCCCATGGTATCGGATCCGGTTGGCCGGATGTACCATGATGCATGGCGTAATATACATGACACAGATGCAACAGAAGGCTCAGTTGAGGTACGAGCCATCCAATATCGGACTGCCGATCGTACACCAGTGCGACTTGTCTAGTCAAGATGTTGAGTGCAGCAGCGTAGCAGGTGGCTTTTTCGAATTGTTGGACATGGCTGCGGAGCTTATACACTGCGGTCCCCTGGAAGATTGGCTGCACAGGACCAGCTGCGCCTCCGAGTGCTCCTGCGAGCTCAGCTCCTTCGAAGTGTAGAGCCTTTGACAAACACGGAAGATTGCTTTCACCCAGGGCATACTCAGCACCTTCAGAACCTAGGAAGACCTCTGCCTGCGGCCAAAGACCAACAAAACATCGCTTGGTGTGAAGTCGAGTGGTGTCCTTGATTGGTACCCAGAGTCCTTGTGTTGACTCTAAGTCCAAGGGGCATAGAAATTCAGGAGGAGCTGTTTGGTGATCCAATTGTATGGATTCAAGCACCTTTGGGTAGTTCGACTCGAAGTGCCATTCGATGGCACCAGACGTATGCATCGATACAGGTACAAGAGCCGTGAAGAATCCAAGAAGTATGAACCCAGCAGTATGGTCAGTCTCAAGCCAGTAATATGATGTAACCGCGGCAAGGGATACCATGAGCTGAAAGTCAATCTCAATGCCCTCGAAATCATCAAGCGGGACAAATTTATCGTCAGATATCTCTGCTACGATGCCAAGCTTGAACAGCGACGTCCAGCAATCAGCACGAGAAGGGTTGAAAGGCATGAGCGGTTGAAGGAGGAAACACAAATCTCCAGACCGCTCTTCTCCGAGGAGGCGATGGTCAAGTGCGATACTGCGTGATATTTGCAGTCCTTGATCAATTTCCTTCTCCTCCGTCTTGGGTATCCGGAATGTCTGGCAGAACCATTGAGCTATCTCACAGAATCGCGAATCGAGATACGTATCCTTGTATTCTGTCAAGAGCAGGACGTGAGTGGGGAAAGCAAATACCACGAGGCCGTCCTTGTCATCTACGGGTAGCGTTATAGTCTCGCCCTTATCCCAGTATACTTGTGCTGCTGCGGTTAACAAGAGCGAAGCTATTCGGACACCAAGGTTGCCCCAATACTTTCGCAAATATGTGTTGCAATCTAAGGCCTCAAAACGACCATCTCGTCCGGAGATGGAGATGGAGTCCAAGTAGTCAGATAGCTGTCGACTAAGATCCCAGTCCCTCACCGCTTCTGGCAATTCCCAACTCAAAAGAGCGATTTTGGTACCGCCAAAGTCGACACTTTGCGGTATGTCAAAATCGCGGCGGATATTGGCGTTACACCAGAACTCGCTTTCGATGCTTGAGCAGATATCTATGCGTTCTGCGAGTGTGTCCCAAATTTTCCAATCGATGGACCCATCCAAATGGCTCGAGCTGATTCTGCCAGCCTCCTTTGTCGCATGCCATTGAGCTAGATGCAAAGCTTCCATGATATCGTGGTCGGTCAATGCTTGTCGATTGCTGAGCACATATTCGCTTGGGGAAAGGCCTGATCGAAGCGCATTGTGAAGAAAATCACCCTTTCCGTCGAGGTTCTTGATTAGATTCTGAAGTTCTTTGATGAATAGTTCTCCAAAGTCCTCAAACACAGACAACGGTGCGTGGAAATTAGCAGTCTTCTCATAGAGCGAATCCAACGTGGGCTCAAGCTCAAGCCATTCCCTCGTCAGGGGACCCTTGTCACCCTTAGGCGGTATGCCCACAAGCATAGCACCAAAGAAACAGGTAGCGACATTGCCCATGGGCTGAGGGTGAGATACGATGGACGAAAGTGCCTTTACTCAATGTAAACGAGATTGCCAAGTCCAGACTTCACACGAGCATACCTGCAGAACTACCAGACTGCCTAGTCCGTCACCCACAAACACGATGTGTTTTAGTGAAAGCTTTGCTGGCATCAGAGGCGTGACTGTGATCATGAGAGCTTGGATTTACTCACATGTATTGCAGACCCAGAAGCCTGTATGAGTCGAATTCCGTACCGCTCAAGTTCGGGTCCAAGTCTGCCCAGTGGGTCGAGGTCGCGACAAGTCCATTTCGCGGTAGTACACTGTTCCAAGGCCTCATCGCCTAGATGTTCTACAGTCCAATCAGCATTGTTGCCCTTCGAAGGTTCAGAACCCGCAGGATCTGGGGCTTGAACAAAGATGATTCTGGGCGGATTAGTAAATGCTCTCAAAACTACACGGACTGCTTACAGCACGCTGCCTTCAGACCATTGCAGAACTTCTATGCTTCCGAGCCGCTTTATTAATTCGTTCATGATGAGGTGCAACCGATCCAAAACCAATCTGGACAATCAAAAGGGGAGGCCTTTGGCTGAAGTAGAGAAAGCTGATCGCTTTTGCAAGGCTGAGTCGATATCGGGGCTGAACAGATCGTCGACTTGGAGACCACAATGCTGCGGTCATACACTACTAACTAGCTTGACTGGCCGGTATCTCTAACGTCAGTCAGCACAGCTATGGCTATGGCTGTCGTAGCTCTAACAAATGACTGCTAGGTTCTGAGCTTGAGCCTGGAAGTTTCTGCAGGTCATAGCAAAGGGCCTGTGTGTGTCAGTCTCACAAACCCTTCGTCAATTCGCGACCGATTCTGAATGTGTTCGAGTCCTGGGTCATGTGTTTGTCGTGCGGTTCAAAGATGGCTAGTGCTGACCGGCTGCATGCACAAAGCCCCGAGGTGACTGTGTGGTGGAAGGAGCGAGGCTGGCCCCACCTACTTAGTTGACATCGGTTGACATCCTGAACCATAACAATGACAATAATATACCTGAGCCTTCGGTCATTCCAGTGGCTAAGTCGCGGGACGACGCCCAATTTCGCGAAGAGAGCACTCCTTTAATTCAACATGCCGAGATGAAAGAAGCTCTTCTTGAAGCGAGGAAACAAAGTTTTTGCCTCACCACAAGGTGCAAGGCTCCATCTCTGATATCCAAAATCATTCATATTTCCAATCGGTGTCAATAAATGCTCATACCCTGATCACAACCTTCCCATCCGCATCAAACCAATGGGATTCCACGTACTTCACCTTGGTATTACTAGCCACATAGCATAGTAACCAAACATGTCTCACGACCTCGCCCCAGCAAAAGATCTTGACTGTACCCAGTTCCAATTCGTCGTCTGCCCCTTGATGCTCAGTATCATCCTTTCCGCCATTTTCTCGTAGACACCAGATGCCCCATCCACTTGCACCGCTTCCGATGGTTGTCTGCAAGAAGCTCCAGAATTTGATTTGTATCTCGGCGTTCCAGCCTCGGGTGTCAATTTGCCAATAACCTCTTTCGCTGCGCCTGAGTTCTCGGTTGGGAGGATAATGAGGCTTGTATATCTTCTGAAGATCGGGATTGCCGAACTGACTTTGCAATTGTGGTGTAATATGTGTTGCAAATGAGCCTGACCCGGTTGGAGGAGGTGGGGGATTGATTTGAGTCGACAGTGTTTTGATAATATCACGCTCTTGAGTGTTGGGCTTCGCTTTCGGGGTTGCCAAAGACGCCAGTTTGCGCTTCTTAGCTGCAATCACGGTCTCTGGTATCCGGGCTGATAGAAGCGTGCGTTTGTCTGCACGCACACTACGGAGCGGAGTCGACACGTCACCAGCATTTTCGGACAGTGCTCGGTGAACGACAGCGGAGCCGAGTCTAGAAACGGAAGGCGTTGGATGCCACGGATGTGACTTCGTGTGAGTTTTGTTGTTGGTCATGCTTTTTGAAACATCTGGAATAGGGGTTTCCGCTGCCGAAGACGAAGGAGCTTTGGTTCTTGAGAAGAACTTCGTTCCCGGCTGGAAAAGATTGATTTTCGATCTTGGTGAAGACGAGAGCTGGGCACGATTTGCTACTTGGTCTTCGCTGCTAGGAACAGGTGTTCCCTGAGCTTCCGGACTGGACGAGAAACGAGATTCGAAAGAGGTCGGCAAGAGTTGTCCAAGGCTATGCTGTCTCGATACGGCAGGGACATCGGTGTTGCTCCTATAGGTCGATTGAGTACCTCGTGCTTCGGGACTTGAGGAGAATTGAGATTCGAAAGAGGTTGGTAGGAGCTGTTGAAGAGATTGCCGCCGGAGCATTTGAGGAGCAGCTGTATCACTGCCGCCAGCTAAGTGGGAACCCTCACCTTGCGGTGCAGACGAGAAGCGTAATTCGAATGATGACCGCGAAGCTGAATCTGCAGAATATGCTTGCGTGGCATTGCTTGACGGAGCAGGATCATACCCACTGATAAAAGGCGTCCCTTGAGCTTGTGGAGCAGAAGAAAAGCGAAGCTCAAACGACGAAGAGAATGTCTGGCGCACAGGAGCTGTCTGTTGTCGTGTCCGTGGTACGACAGCACGGTCCAAGGAAGCTGAAGAGATTTCATCTTGTCCAGACGGAGCTGAGGAACGTGCAGGTCGGACATGAGCAGACATGTTTGCTCGAGGGGATTCAAGAGACTGGGTTTGTTTGAGTGGTGAAGATGTTTGAACTCGTCGTTTACCCAATGATCTGATGCCCTTCAAAGGTGATTCGTCCTCGATGATGCCATTCCAGGGCTGGGGAGCACTTCCTCGAGGCAGGCTACCCCATTCAGAACTCGGGGGTGCATGGTGCTGATCGCTATGCACAGTATCAGAGTTGATATCACTTATCGAGTAAGTACTCGGCAGCTGAGAAGGAATGTCATCGCTGGGTGATGAGAAGTTTTCTTGCGGAAGGGATGATTTCGAGGCCCTCAGCAGCGCAATTCGAGGCACAGGTGTCTCAGCAGGGTTGAAGGTCGAAAGGCCATCAAGGTAGCTCGGCGTTGGGTGCTCGTCGATATGCGATGATCTCGAGGGTGTGGGAACATGGCTTTCGTGTCCGTCTGGTTCAAATCCGGGAATAGCGGACGATGGTTGCAGCTCTCCAGCTTTCGGGGAATCTTTGGCGAGCAATGCAGATTCGTCCGGTGGTAGGGCAGTGCGTACTCGACGTGGCGGCATGGATGGGTCGACGGGAAATGGCAGTATCGTTTCGTCTAGGTTTCCCTCATCATCGCTCTCCAGATGACTTTGATAAGCCGACTCTTGTGAAGCAGAGTAAAGTTGTGAATCTAATGCGGTCCAAGCATCCTGGGTGGCATCCAGATATACAGAAGCGTCTTGGTTGGCCCTTGACATGGTCGAGAGATTCATAACGGCTGGCACTGATGAACCGGCATGATTCTGGCTCAGATCAAGGCGAACTATGCTCGCAGACTGGAAGGACGAGTAAGCCTTCGCCTGGCGCTTAAACCTCTCATCATCCTTTCGAGAGCTGGGTGCTGAAGCGTGCGCGAGCAGCTCCATCAACGATGCTGGAACTTCGAGTGGGAAATCCAAGTTCCATGTCCAGAAAGTATGCAGAAGTAAGGGCAGTGATCGCCCTCGCCAAATAAATGCCCAAGATGGATGAGTGAAGGTTCAAGAATTGGAAGTCTTGTCAGAGGAAACACTGAAGCACGTGAAAGGCAAACACAAAGAAAGTCTCCGGACGCCAATCGCGACGCTAACCCAAAAGGGAAGGCTCTGGATGATGTCAACGCTATTTTTCGAGGCGACAGAACACCTTTGGATGCACCTGCCTCAAAACATCAATCTCAACACTGTTTCGAGAAAGACATACAAGATACAATGCGCACATCACTATCGAACATGGCCCGCAACAGCGCGGCTCTCGCCCTCCGCACACCCCTCAGGACCTCAACACCGCTCTCCACCTGCGCCCGCACCTTCACAACCACAACCACTCGAACAATCTCAACAACCACACCACGCCGCCATGACGAACCCAAAATAACCTCCCGCGAAACACTCCTCCCTCAAACCCACTACGACTTCTTCCCCTCCCTCGGCCCGGACGCTCTCCCGCCAAAAGGTCCCTTCACTCTCGACCTCTCCCTCCTGCGCCGCGAGTTCCTGCAGCTGCAAGCAAAAGCCCACCCGGACCTCGCACCACAGGAAAAGAAACGCCAAGCAGAAGCACTGTCAGCACGTATAAACGAAGCTTACAAAACACTTCAAAACCCACTGCTGCGCGCGCAATACATCTTGGAATTACGCGGGATAGACGTGGCAGGGGATGAAACCGCAAAGGTCGAGGATCCAGAATTATTAATGGAGGTGTTGGAGACGAGAGAGGTTATTGAAGAGGCGGCGTCAGAAGAGGAACTACAGCCGCTGAGAGAGTTGAATGAAAGGAGGATTGCAGGCAGTGTGGGGGTCTTGGAAGAGGCGTTCAAGAATGATGATATGGATGCTGCAAAGGAAGAGGCTGTGAAATTGAGGTATTGGATTAATATCAGGGAGAGTGTTGATGCCTTTGAGCCTGGCAAGCCTGTTGTGTTGATTCATTGAGCAACGCAGGGCAAATTCAAGCATGGCATGCATGGAGGAGCATTGTATAGATATCTTGATACCCCACTTTGAATGTTCACCAAATGTATAAAAGATGCAAATGCACAGCTACTGTTCCAAGCCAAAATGATATGCTGTGATATAACGATGCTATGCTTTCCCAAATGGTATGCAGCCAGAAGCCAATTCAGATAACCATCCCAAGTGGACGTCCCTCCTCACAGAGCAGCACCAAAACCCTTGCCTACTCAAACATCTCAAATCCCTCCACTCAATGCATAGGCAAACTCTCCGGTCCAAAGCTCATGGGCAACAATTGCTCCAACGTAAGAACCGTAGACTTGCCATCCTTGTCATACATCAAAACCGGCATCGAAGGCTATAAATCAAAAAGTCAGCACAAATCCATCATCATCCCCCCTTGTCACCCTTTCCCCCACCCGTCGTTTTCCCCAGCACATATCACTCACCTCGCAAAACTCCCTGATATACTGCCTACACATTCCACACGGAGAAGCCGGCGGCGAGATATCAGTGGCGACGGCCAATGCGCGGATATCTCCCCTTCTGGCGCCTTCGACGACCGCAGTGCCTAGAGCTGTTCGTTCGGCGCAGGTGCCGACGGGATAAGCTGCATTTTCGACATTTGCGCCGCGGATGATTTGGCCAGAGGTCAGGAGGAGGGAGGCGCCGACGCGGAATTTGGAGTAAGGGCCTGTGGGTGGGAGTCAGATGGATTCAAAAGGTGAGAGGAGGTGTTTGGTGGGAAGAGGTTGATATCAGGAGGGAATTTTGGTCGGAATTGTGTCTTGTGATTTTTGAAATGGAGTCAAGGTCACTGTTCATTCTCATCCTCCTCTTCCCTAGTATTTTCCCCAACTGTCATACCATTTAAAAAGAAAACATTGCTTTCAGATCAACAACTTACAATAAGCTCTCTCCTTTGCTTCAATACAAGCCTCGGACAAAGCCTGGACCTCCGAGGTCGAAAGACCATGGATCAATGCCGTATCATGGCGAGAATGTTGAGGTTTGCTAGGAACACTTGGAGCTGACATTCTGGAAAAAGGAAGGGAGAAAGGGAAGAAGGGAAAGAGGAAGGAGGAATCGATACAGATTTGATAAAGCACAAGGCGCAAGCAACAAGGCAATTTAGAGGTTCGTCGGTAAACTCCGCTTGCGGTATTTTCGTGTGCAAAAATCGTTGATCGATCGACGCGTTAAGGCGACCTAACATAGCTTTAGGCTATGTTTATATAGCTTTTTAATTACTTACATAATAATGTCTTCCTCTAGTAGTGCTACGTACACCTTACTAAACATTTTAGACGTTTCTAATACTTCTAGTACTACTAGAGAGGCCTCTAACGATAACGTAACCCCTAATATATAATCTAAGCTATCTTTACTACTACCCTTATAATAAACTACCCCTTACTAGTTATATAGTAGTAAGTATATATAATAGGAAGATAAGCGTAGAGATTAGTCTTCTAGAAGGCCTTATTAAAGTACGCGTAGTGTTACCTCTAAACGACTATAGGAGTACGTTATTAAGATAAGGATTTCTATACTAGTAAAGTAAAAGAGGGCTACCTAACTATAACTATAACCTCTAATTATTCTAAAAAAAAAGTAGGACTACTCTTAAGGCTACCTCTAGTAATTCTACTAAAGAGTCTACTATAAAAAAGACTAATAGTAGAAAAGTATAGCGATTAACCTAGAAAAAGCTACCTACTATAAAATCTCTTATCTAGCCCTATAGTATTAACTAACACTTTATCTATTATATCTAAATTAAAGAGAGTTAAAAAATATTGCTTAGTAGTTAGAAGCTAGAGCTCTAGAAGGAATAGGTATTAAGGGGTAGAACTAATATATATGTTATAATAAATTAGTTTACTAATACTATAGTATAGGAGTTAGTTAAATAGTATCGCCTAGTAATTAGAAGCTAGAGCTCTAGAGGGAATAGTTATTAAGGGGTAGAACTAATATATATATTATAATTAAGTTCGTTAACTACTATTATAGTATAGAAGTCTTTATATTACGCCTTCTCTATATTACCTAACTTCCTCTTACTACATCTATTACCCTAACTACTATATTATAACACTCCTCCTTAGTCTAGATAGTAGATGTTAGTAAGACCTAGCTAGTTAATAAATCTTATAAAGTCTAGCTTAGGTAATAGCTTTATAAAGCTATCTATAACTATATCTCTTATTCCTATAAACTCGACATTAATCCTATTTCTCTAGTATAAGTCTCTAACATAATAGTATATAATATTAATGTACTTTAACCTCTTATAAGTATAGGCATCTCTAACTAATGATAGAGAAGCTTAATTATTACTAAATAGTTTAACTAGTAATCTAATAACAAAGCTTTACTCTTCTCTTATAGTTAGCTAATATTAGTTATAACTAATGTACTTACTATAGCCTATATCTCTTAGAAGTTAAGCTAGCTATTATAACTACTTTGTAGCCTAATATATAGCTATGTATTTAGCTTCTATAGTTAAGGTTATAACTAACTTCTACTTTTTACTAGACTAGCTAATAGGGTAGTTACCTATTATAAATACACTTCCTAAAATAGATATCTTGTCTATCTTGTCTACTACGTAGTCTAGATTAGAGTAGCTAACAAGTTATTATATGCCTTCTACATTAAATTCTAGGCTAAGGTCTATTATTAAACGTAGGTACCTTATAAGGGATTTCAAAAGTTTAAAGTGCCCTTCTAATAGATCTAATAGATATTAGCTTAGCCTTCTAATTATAAATGCAATGTTAGGTCTCGTTAGAATTACTAGGTAGATAAGGCTACTAATAATCTTTTAATACTCCTTCTAGTCTACTCTCTTATCTTATAGACTAGCTAGTTTTAATAGATTATATCTATTTAGTAGAATACTAATTA